>NC_045434.1:182504411-182642685 GCF_002776525.5 Piliocolobus tephrosceles | reverse complement strand
AAATCCAGACGGCTCTGTTCATCAACACCCCAGTCCATGGCCACTGGAGGCCACAGGAGCAAATCTGTCTGGTTCAGGAAGGGGTCAGGACCAAAGTGAAGCTGCCTGCATTCTGATCCTGGCTGGACTTCTGCCTGCTAGTCCTGCGTATGCCTCAGTTTCTCAGTCTGGAACATGGGCACCTGCCTCTCTGCTGACATGGGTGGAGAAGGATTCAGAAGGAGTGTGCAGAGGTGGTCCTTCCTGCCATCCTTCCTCCCTCAGGAGGGGCCGGGCCGGCCTGAGGCACTGGGGCCAAGGCATGGCGGTGTTGTGAGAAGGCGCCTCTGCCAGAGAGCCACAGGGTCAGGGATGGGAGGCGCCTTGCTTTTCTGATGCCATCACCATAGAATGGACGAGAAAGCAGAGGCTCAGGGAAGGAAAGGGCCGTGGCTCAGGGCATGCAGGAGTTAATGGCGGGCCCAGGCAGCACAAGAACCTGGGTCCTGCCTCCCAGTTCAGGACTCTCCCCTCCCTGAGCAGAGAGACCAGGCACAGAATCCAACTGCTCCATCACTGTCCTACCCAAGAGAGCCCAGGTCTACAGGCTGATATGGATGACAGGCCAGGCGGGGCCCCAGCTCTGACCCCAGCCCTGGCCTCCCAGTGCAGGCTCTGAACATCAGGATGCAGGCTTGCCTTCCTGAAGCACCTGCTCTGCACAGAGACCTGAGCCATGGCGGGAGGCCTGTGAGAGTCCCGCCCCCTGGGTTCTACAGGCTGTCATCAAGAGTTGGGCCCTAGGGGCACCAGGCCTGGCTATGCAGGAGCCAGATGAGGCTGATAGAAGAGGTGGAGCTGGCAGGAGCAGGTGTGGGAGCCTGGGTGTGGGCGGTGATACCACTGTGACCCTGCTATTAGATCCCGTGGTGGCCTGTGCCTCTGCCCGCATGCCTGTAATCTCAGCTACTCGGGAGGCTGAGGCAGGAGAAGGGCCACCGACCTCCAGGGGCCTCCAAACATGGAGAGAGCATCCTGGTATGTGTCTAATCTGTGCCCCACCCCCAACCCACCCCACAGTCTCAGTAATTACCAGTTAAAGCTACTGTAACTGAGAGAGTTCTACTAGTGCAGTTAGCAGAGCAGAATAAAGAAGCCCTTCTGACAGCTGGCCACGCCCACCTGCAGCCTGGGCTTCCACTAACAACGATCTGCTTGTTAATCCCGCAGCGCTGGAAGCCCCGGGTCTGCACGAAATGCCCAGAGCTTGGGTGGGAAGAAGCTGGGATTTGGAATTCACAGCCATGGATGTCACCCTGGATGTGCTGTGTGGCCCTGGGCTGGCCATTTAACCTCTCTGAGCCCATGAAACAGGGCTGGCAAAAGAGTCTCACATGAATTAAAGGAGGAATGGTAAGGCTGTGAAAGTTCACATGCTACTTTTCATTCTAAAAACAGGCACAAACATTTTTTGGTTGGCTTTTAGAATCCATTTCTAGGTTTTACATGTGTACAAGACATGTGGAGATGTTCCTGTCACCTCTAAACTAGGCCACAGCTGGGAGGGCCTGGGGCCAACACTGCCCAGGTCCAGGTTCGCCCTCTGAGGGGGGATGGCACAGGCTTTCTATTCCTGCCCCTCTACCAATCACACAACAACCCTGAGGACAGATCACCAGGCACCTCATTTTACAAGGAGCAACCAAGGCTGAGAAGGTGAGGAACTTCCCTAAGGTCACACAGAGGGGTGGGCCCTGCCCAATTCCCAGCAACAGCCCCACCAGGCTGTGCATGTCTTGACCCAGGGGATGCCAGGGGAGGTAGGACGTGGGCTGAGTAGTGACTCATTCTGATGGGCGGCTCCCCCGGGGACATTCTTGGATGACTCCATCCACAACTCTTCTTGGTCCTGAGCCCAGTGTCAGCCTGTCCTGATGACAGAGGCCCAGTCCCAACTTCACAGATGGTCTCCTCTATCCCACATCCCCACCCTGTCCTCTAACTAGGAAGGCAGCATCCAGATCCCACCAGCTGGAGACCTGTGCCTGGCACTGGGCGCTCACCGATGGTGAACGGCTGTCTCCTGCTGCTCACCTCCACCACCAGCTCTTGGGCTGTGGGGAGCAGAGGCTTGGCCACATCCTCTTCTGCCCTAGTGTAGGAAGCAAATGGCTGACAGCCCCACAAAACCTGCTGCGGCTCAGTCCCCCGTGTTCTTCAGCCCAGACTCCTCAGAAAGCTCTCTGCACCCTGAAAGCCTGACCTGACAACAGAAAGGTCATCTCATTGAGCACCGGATGGACAGTCAGGCTTCCTGGCTGTCCTGGCTCAGCGGCTTAGAGGCTGCACTGTCCTAGGCATGGTGCTGCCTCTCTGAGCCTCACTGTCCTCATCTGGGAGATGGGGGTGAAGACCGTGGCTGTTATCAGGGTTGTCATGAGGATGAAGAATTAATGATGCTGTCTGTGGAGGGATGCTGGTGGCCGGGGCAGGTACCCTCTCCCTCCTCTCAGCCCCACAGCTCCCCTACTTTGGGCTGAGCTGTGGTCCTTGGCCCCCAGACCCTGGCCTGCCACTAGCCACAGACAGGAGGCAAAGCATATGGGGGGACCTGACCAACAGTAACTACACGACCATAGACCAAAGAGTTTAGTACTGGAAAAAAAATCTCTGAGATCTTAAGAAATAAATTGCTCCAGGGTTTAATAACAAGATATTTGCAGACAGGAAAAGCCAGGCTTTGCCTGGGAAAACAAAGTGGGTCCAGCTGCCCACTGGGCCATTCCACAGGCCCAGACACTCACCCTATACCAGATCACATCGGAGGTGTTGGGCCCAGGGTGACAAGCCCACAGTCCCTGCCCCACTGAACTGAGTCTGCTCCTTCCCCAGCCACTCCCCTGACAGCCGCACCCCACCCAGGTTCTGCACAGGGAAGAGCCTGCTGTGGACTCAGGGCACGCGAGTCAGCTCTGGTCACTCTGGTGACGTGACCACAGGTTTCCACGCTGAACCTTGCCCTCTCCTCAGTACTACCCTTATCACAATGACAGCATCCCGGCCTCCGTTTACTCACCTGTCTCCCCAGGACCAGGCTGTCTTCCTGGGGCAGCCCAGGTGGGCAAGGACATCACCTGATTCTTACTCCTGGGTGTGTTTGGGGCAGGGTGAAGGCAGCGCCTGGGAGTCCACAGTCTCCCCCACCCTGCTCCTGACCACCCCGCAGCCCAGGGGGCCCCATGACCCTTAGACCTTCCCTATCCACGGCGGTCCCACTCCCCTGTGGTTCGCGTCCACCGTCTGTGACACCCCGTTCGGCCAGGGCCCGGCGGATGCGCGCACTCTCCCCTGCAGCCAGTTTACTCCGAGGGTCCCCGCGCGGGCGGCCGCACTCACCCATGTTGACGAAGCTCATGACCAGGTCGGCGCGGCCCAGACGCCGCTCCGCGGGCGCGTCGTCCTTGTCGTCGTCGCCGGCCATGGCGTGGTACAGGTCCAGCATGAAGAGCGGCGCGGACGCGTGCAGCCGGGGGCCGGCGGGTGCCGCGCGGAGCCGGGGCCGCCCAGGCAGCCCAAGCACGGACAGGATCTCGCGCTGCACCTCCCGGCGCTCGCTCGCGCCCAGACATCTCTGGGGACAACCAGGCGGGGGTCGTAGGCCGGGGCCGCCCCCGCCCATCGCGCACAGCGCCAGGCCCAGCAGCCAGAGCGGGCCGGGGAGCGCGGCCATGGCCGGCCGGGGACGCTCAGCGGGAGCGCATCAGCTCCGCGGCCCTGGGCCCGAGGACGCCCCTACGGCAAGGAGGCTGGGCTCGGCGGGCGGCGCGGCGGGCCGGGGCGGGGCGGGCCGCGTCCGCGGCCTCAGCGCGGTCCCTGGAGGGCCCCCGGCGCGGCACCTGTCCTAGCTCCCGGACGAGAGGACTCGGACGCCACCGCCTCAAGGCAGGGGCTACTCTGAGGACTGAGACTGTCAGCCAATTCGTCTGTTGCCGCCGTCCCCACCAGTCCGGCTGTGGCCGCGGTCCGCGCAGCGCAGGGGCGAAGGGCGAGCTCCGGCAGCGGGGCGCGATTCCCGCGAGTCCCTGCCCGGGCTCAGCCGTCGGTGTCGCCCGCCCCGACCCCTGGACTGACCAATGGGGACGCGGGGGCGGGGCCTGGGCGTGAGGCCACGCCCACTACTGACCCGGGGAGGCGGCTGGTGTCGCGGGTGGGGCTACCTCGAGGTGCGACCTCGGCGTGCCGGGTGGGCGGGCCGCCCGGGCGAGGGGCTCACAGCCTGGACGTCAGCGTGGTCATGGCCATCGTGACTCCCGCCGCGGGCCTCGGCGCAGAGATCCTAGGGCCGCGGCGCCGTTCCGGTCCCGCCGGTGGTGCCACCTGGCCGCCCCGCCTTGTCGTGCGGGGGTCGCCACTGGGCCCGACACGCAGCCACAGTCCGGTCTGGAGGACTGGGCAGTGCCAGCCCAGCCCCGAGGGTAGGGCACGTTCCTCTGCCCGCGGCAGCCGGCCGGGGTTCTGGCCACTGCGGCCCCTCGCCGCTTCCTGGCGCCTTCCTCGAGGCCCCTGCATGTGCTGCTGCAGGCGCCTCCTTCCCGGCACCTGCTCGGCTGCTCTTCCCCGCGCCCCCACCTGGTTCCCGAGTGCGTCCGGGCAGCGCCCCAGGCGGGCCGCCCCCGCCAGCCCTTGCTGCGCGCCCTGCGCCCCCTGCGCCCCCGGCGCCCGCAGTACTGATCCAGCTTCGCAGGGGAGACGCCCACCCGCATCCTGCCTTAACCGGGCCAGGAGCTCTGGGGCCCTTCCCGAGCACTCGGGAGCCACCTGTGCACGTCTTCTCAGTCGCCACGGCCCCGGTGCAGGCCTGGTAGGAGAAGGATCCCCGCGGAAATGCCTCGACTAACTCAGACCCTTTCTGCACACCCCGCTCTTCCCTGGGCGTGCTCTCGCCTTACTTATTCCTGTGTGGTTCAGGCGTTGCGGAAGGGGAAGGCACCTAGACTGCACTGGGAAGGTCCCTGGAGTTGACTTGGAGCGCCAGGAAAGGTCAGTGGAGGAAAGTGCTCCAAGCAGAGGGAAGAGCTTGTGCCAAGGCCCTGAGACCCCGGCCGGGGAGCCTAATAATGGCAGGTAACAGTTAGCACTTGCCACGCGCGAGGCATGTTCTCAGTGCGTGTTCCGTGTCATTTCTGTGATGCTCGCACATGGTTAGGGAGTACATACCATTGGAACCTCCTCTTTTAACAAATGAGGAAACTGAGGCACAGAGCGGTTAAGGGAATTAAGGTCACACAGCAGTGGAGCTGGGCTTGGGCAGGGGGGCAGCTGCTCAGTGGAACCTGGAGAGCCCAGGGGACAAATGGCCGAGGCTGGAGGAGCTGGCAAAGGAGGGACAGCAAAGGTCCTCACAGGGGCTATTCGAGGGCCCTGGGCACCAGTGATTATGGTGCCCCCCCCCCATGTGGATTGAGGATTGAACCTCCAAGCAAGTGTATAATGCCCCCAAAAATCACATTTTGAAGTCATCACTTCAATAAAAATTTCTATATTAAATAAACTATTAATGTAAATAGTCATTTGCTGGCGCCTTAAGCACATGCTTAGTCTGTCTTTTACCAAAGAAGTAAATTTCTGCAAGGCCAGGTAAATAATAAAATGAAATAAAATAAAAATTATTATTACACTATTCAGAGCACTAAAAGAACTGCTTTTTCCTGATTACAATGGTAACTTGCTTATTGTAGAAACTTTTGAAAATATAGAAAAGTAAAAATATTACCCCCAACAAATTTTAAAACCACCCAAATCCCTGTTTCCAGAGATAACCACTGGTAATATTTGATGTATCTTTTTCTTATGCATATGTGTATGTTTTTAATACAAAAAACAGGATCTTACTTGCTTTATTCTCTTCACATTATATTGCAATATTTCACTATGCCATTAATTATTGCACTTTTCTTTTTACTGGCTTCATGGTATTTTTCCATCATATTGCTATCATAATTTATTTAATCAAGCTTATGTTACAGGATAATATCTTTATATTTTTATATTATATACAATGTTTTATGAACAATCTTATAGAATAATCTGTGCTCATCCATGGTGATTTTCTTTAGGATGAATTTCTAGAGATGGAATTTTTTTTATATATATACGGAGTCTTGCTCTGTCGCCCAGGCTGGAGTGCAATGGTATGATCTTGGCTCACTGCAGCCTCCGCCTCCTGGGTTCAAGCGGTCTTTGTGCCTCAGCGCCCTGAGTAGCTGGGATTACAGGCATGCGCCACCATGCCTGGCTAATTTTTGTATTTTTAGTATAGACAGGGTTTTGCTATGTTGGACAGGCTGATCTCGAACTCCTGGGCTCAGGTGATCTGCCCACCCCAACTTCCCAAAGTGCTGGGATTACAGGCGTGTAGAGATGGAATATTTGAATCAAAGAGCATATACACTTTTTATGGTTTTTGATACATATTATCTGTTTCCCCGATAGCATGAGGGTGCTTATTTTCTATAACCCTTACCAACACTAGATATAACTGTTAAATACATAAATCAATCAATCTCTGCTAGTTTGATAGATAAAAACATCTCTCTGCTGTTGTAACTTGCACGTGGAGGGTTATTACACAGTGCTCTCTTGGTTTTGAAACCCTGTCCTCCCCTGGCTTCAAGGACGCCTGCTCCCTTGCTGACCTCTCTTCCCTGCCCACTTCTAAAACATGGGTGTCCTCTGGATCTGTCCACAGTTCCGTTCTCCCTCTTAGACTCCACCTGGTGATGAGCTCACCCACTGAGGCTTCAGTGCCACCATACAGTCACACCCAACTCCAAATGTATTAGCAGGGCAGGCCTCCCGCTGGATGCCAGAAGTTATATCCAATGACTGATAAGACATGACCAGAACTGGGAACCAAAACCCTGGCGCCAACGTAGGTCCCTCCCTCCCGAGGGCAGTTCAGTCTATTGATTCTACCTCGAATGCCTCTTGAATCCCTGAGCCTGTGCACGCCCCCTTGCACTCAGGTGTTTCATGGAGCACCTCCTCCCCACGGGTCTCCTTATTTCTCATCTCACCACCCACCCCACCCAGCCCTCACTCATTCCGCAGAATGCATTACCAAATGAAAATCTGAATCCTTCCATGGTCTTTCACTGCTTACAGCAGAATTTCCCCAGATGAGATTCTAAGGGCTTTCCTACAAAAGGGGTTCAGTACACACTGCACTATATATTTCCCCCTTGGGAGAGCCCTCATACACTTAGCACTTTGTAAGCTCCAGAAGTCCTGCAGTAAAAAATATAAATAAGTAAATAAAATAAATAAATAAATGCCTGTTTAACCTTAATTCGGCTTCTTCCAAATGCATGTGATTATGGCTTTTTAGTTTTTTGAGAACCATGTCTCGGGGACCAGCAAGGCACAATGTGACAAGTCCCCAGGACCCAGTGGTCAGGCATCATCACCTGGCCCCTGCTGCTGACCCACCTCCACAGTCTTATCTGGCCGCTAACCCCATATATTGGCTGCAGTCCCATAAGAATACCTGTGGTGCCCCTACTTGTCCTGCTGTTGACACTTCTGTTCACCTGAACATGTGGTTTCCTATACCAAGAAGGGAAATCCCTTTCCCTGTCTGGTCAGGTGTTACCTCCCTTTAAGATGCAGTTGAAGTAACACCTCCTTTTCCTGATGCCCTCTTCACCTTCATGAGCAGAGCCATTTCTTCCTTCCCTCACTCTCTCAACCACTACTTTTACCAAATAGAAGGGCATGTATTCACATGTTTGTTCCCTGCACTAGGCTGAGAGCTTCTGCAGGCAGGAATCATCATCTTAATTTACCTTTGGATCCCAGTGCCAGGCTTGCATTTAGGGTTTCAGTAAGTATCTGTGAAACAGAGTAGCCTTTGTTTCTCTGAAATAGCCTCTGAAAACAATAGTCTCTCAACAGTTTCAAGGAATGGATCTTGGATCTCGCAACCTTCATGAACTCACTAAGAAGTGCTTCCATTAAGAAGTGCTCATTATTTCACAGGGATGAAGAACAGAGGCACCAAGCTGTGTTGAAGGAGGCGTCAGTGGCCAGCAAGGCTCACTCTCTCGCTGTGTGACCAGCTCTCTTGCACACCAGCCACAAAAGCAAATCCATGAATTTTCATTACTGAAACCATAAGGTTAAATTCATGACTGCTAATATGGAAAGAAACAATTTTAAAAAGCAGGAGAAAAGTTTTCCATAAGAAGGATACTACAAGAAAGGCTGAGCACAGTGGCTAATGCCTATAATCCCAGCATTTTGGGAGGCTGAGGCAGCAGATCACCTGAGGACAGGAGTTCGGAATCAGCCTGGCCAACGTGGTGAAACCCTGTCTCTACTAAAAATATAAAAACTAGCTGGGCATGGTGGCGGCGCCCATAATCCCAGCTACTTGGGAGGCTGAGCCAGGAGAATCACTTGAACCCGGGAGGTGGAGGTTGCAGTGAGCTGAAATGGTGCTTCTGCACTCCAGCCTGAGTGACAGAGCGAGACTGTCTCAAAAAAAAAAAGAAAAAAAGAAAGGAAGGAAGGAAGGGAGGGAGGGAGGGACAAGAAAAGAAAAGAAGAAAGGAAAGAAAAAGAAACATGCTACAGGAATGGAGATTATCTCATGTTAACAGAGACACATTTAACCTTTGCATTTGTGATCTGAGGACCTTTTAATTCTATTCCAGGATCCTATAGTGAGGTCCTAGGTCATGACTGTGTCAGCTCCAGAGGCCACCATGAGGTTGGTGCATTGTAATGCCTCATTAAATGACTGCTGAGGGCCCAAAGGGTGTCTCATTTGCCTTCCCAGCTGGGTGCTGCTGGGAAAATTCCAGTTCATCACGTTCCCAGGGTGTGCTGACATGTCCTAAAGAAACAAATAAACATAATGAGGCAGTCCTGTCTTCATGGAGGAGTCTTTAGTCAATGGGTCAGGTCACCTTCTGTTAGTGGACTAAATGCTCCAATTAAAAGTCAGAAGATAGGCCGGGCATGGTGGCTCACTCCTGTAATCCCAGCACTTTGGGAGGCCAAGGGGGGGCAGGTCACTTGAAGTCAAGAGTTCGAGACCAGCCTGAAACCCCATCTCTACAAAAAATACAAAAATTAGCCAGGCATGGTGGCATGCACCTGTAGTCCCAGCTACTTGGGAGGCTGAGACAGGAGAATCACTTGAACCCAGGAGGCGGAGGTTGCAGTGAGCTGAGATCACACCACTACACTCCAGCATGGGCAACAGAGCAAGACTCCATCAAAAAAAAAAAAGAAAAAGGTCAGAAGATGGGGTGAGGTGGCATGCACCTATAATCTCAGCTACTTGGGAGAGAGAGTTGGGAGAATCACTTAAGCCCAGGAGTTCAGGCCAACCTGGGCAACACAGTAAGACCCTGTTTCTTTAAAAAAGTCAGAAATTGTCAGATGAGTTAATGAAAAAAAGGCAAGAGCAAATGACATGCTCTCTATAAGAGATGTTCTGTAAATATAAATACACAGGTTGAAAGTAAATGAATCGAAAAAGATATATCATGCAAATAAAGGAGAAAGAAGCCTGGAGTGGCAATATTAATATCAGGTAAACTAGACTTCAACATAAAGAACATTAGCAGAGATAAAAATGGATTCATTTCATCAGAATGCATCCTACTGAAACAGGAGGACATTATGTAACACAACAAGACAGGCCCAGAGTACACTAAATATTGTTGTGTATGGTTTCAAAGTTCTCACACTTATTTTAAAAGCCAGTGGAAATGGGTATTTTTGAAGATTTCTACCTGAAATTAAATTCATTTTGTGACGCACCTATAATCCCAGCACTGTGAAGGCTGAGGCAGGAAGATCACTTGAAGTCAGGAGTTCGAGACCAGCCTGGCCAACATGATGACACCTTGTCTCTACTAAAAATACAAAAATTAGTCAGGAATGGTAGCATGTGCCTGTAGTCCCAGATACTCGGGAGGCTGAGGCAGGAGAATTAACTGAACCGGGAGGCAGAAGCTGCAGTGAGCGAAGATGGTACCACTGCACTCCAGCCTGGGTGACTGAGTGAAACTCTGTCTCAAAAAAAAAAAAAAAAAAAAAATGTATTTTGTGAACCAAATGAGAATAGATCGGCGGTGGGGCAGGGGTGGGAGTGGAGGGAAACTCAAAGTGAAATTTACACGTTGCCAAATCAGAATCAAATCAAAACAATTTTGGTAAAATCTTTGTGACCAATGCAGAATCCCAGCAACAGTTTGTTTAGACACACAGAGTAAGGAGCCGCCTCTCTGACCAGCAGCTTACAGGATCTTTCATGGCGTCCTTTCTCCCCTAGAGGGTTAACAGAGCACACTTAAGTTTGCAACCAAGCAGCCCTTCCCTCCCTGCAGCCCAGAGTCTGCCCCTCATGGTAGGGGCATCCTTGAAGTTCATGCCTAGGTCAAACACAGCCTGGTTCTCAGCCAGCCCAGAGCTTCAACTTGTACAACTAGTCTACCAAGGCCTGCAAAGCATCCATGAACTGGCCCCAAAACAGCAGGGCCTCCTCCAACTTGTGCTGCCTAAGAAAAGCACACATAGTCCAATGTTTCTAGGGACCCATTTTTTGTTTTATTTTTCTTTTGAGACAGAATCTCACTCTTTCGCCAGGCTGGAGTGCAGTGGAGCGATCTCGGCTCACTGCAACCTCTGCCTCCCGGGTTCAAATGATTCTCTTGCCTCAGCCTCCCGAGTAGCTGGGACTATAGGCACACACCACCATGTCCAGCAAATTTTTATATTTTTAGTAGAGACGGGGTTTCTCCATGTTAGCCAGGATGGTCTGGATCTCCTGACTTCGTGATCCGCCCGCCTCATAGATGACACTATCACCAGAGTGAAAGGCAACCCACAGAATGAGAGAAAATATTTGCAAATCATATATCTGATAAGTGATTAATATCCAGAATATATATATTTATTTTTTTCAGAATATATCTTTTAAAACCTCATACAACTCAACAAAAATAAAGCAAACAACTCAGTTTTAAATAGGCAAAATACTTAAAAATTCCTCCGAAAAAAGATCTACAGATGGCCAATCAGCACATGAAAATATGTTTAATCTCACTAATTATTAGGGAAATGCAAATGATAACCACAATGATACCTCTTTATAATCATTAGGATGGCTATGATTCTTTTTTAAACAGAAAGTAACAAGTGTTGGTGAGGATATGGAGAAATTGGAACCCTTGTGCATTGCTGGTGGGAAGGTAAAATAGTGCAGCTGCTGTGGAAAACAGGATGGCAGCTTCTTAAAAAATTAAATATAGGGCCGGGTGCAGTGACTCATGCTTGTAATCCCAGCACTTTGGGAGGCCGAGGTGGGTGGATCACCTGAAGTCAGGAGTTTGAAACCATCCTGGCCAACATGGCAAAACCTCATCTCTACTAAAAATACACAAAATTAGTTGGGCGTGGTGGCACACACCTGTAATCCTAGCTATTTGGGAGGCTGAGGCAAGAGAATCACTTGAACCTGGGAGGCGGTGGTTGCAGTGAGCTGAGATCATGCCACCGCACTCCAGCCTGGGTGACAGCGTGAGACTCTGTCTCAAAAGAAAAGAAATTAAATATAAAATTACTATATGATCCAGCAGTTTCCCCATTGGGTATACTATCTATAGATACTTTCTCTATAGATTTGCCTTACAAGAATGGGAGGGAGGGAATCAAAAAGAACAGATATTTACATATCCGTGTTCATAGCAGCACTATTCACAGTAGCCAAAAGGTAGAAATAGCCTAAATGTCCATCAACAGATGGATGGATAAATACATGTTGTATAGCTATACAAGAGAATATTATTCAGCCTTAAAAAAGAAAAGAAAATCTGACACACACTACAGCATGGATGAACCCCGAAGACATTATACTAAATAAAAGAAGCCAGACACAAAAGGACAAATATTGTATGATTCCACTCATGTGAGGTACTTAAAGTAGTCATAGTCATAGAGACAGAAAGTGTAGAATGGTGGTTGCCAGTGGCTAGAGAAAGGGGAGAATGGACACTTACTGTTTAGTAGGTACACAGTTTCAGTTTGGAGAGATGAAAGAGTTCTAGAGATGGACAGGGTGATGGCTGCAGACAATGTGAATGAACTTAATGCCATGAACTGTACACCCCAAAATAGTTAAAATTGTAATTATATATTTTGTTATAATGTTTTTCTGAGACAGAGTCTCACTCTATCACCCATGCTGGAGTGCAATCATAGCTTATTGCAGCCTCTATCTCCCAGGCTAAAGTAATCCTCCCGCCTCAGCCTCCTGATTAGCTGGGACTACAGCTATACCATCAGGCCTGGCTAATTTTTTTATTTTATTTCATTTTTAATAGAGATGAGGTCTCACTATGTTGCCCAGGCTGGTCTTGAATTCCTGAGCTCAAGCAATCCTCCTCCCTCAGCCTCCCAAAATGCTGAGATTACAAGCGTGGACCACTGTGCTTGACTCATAATTTTTTTTTTTTTTTTTGAGACGGAGTCTCACTCTGTCGCCCAGGCTGGAGTGCAGTGGCCGGATATCAGCTCACCGCAAGCTCTGCCTCCCGGGTTTATGCCATTCTCCTGCCTCAGCCTCCCGAGTAGCTGGGACTACAGGTGCCTGCCACCTTGCCCGGCTAGTTTTTTTGTATTTTTTTTAGTAGAGATGGGGTTTCACTGTGTTAGCCAGGATGGTCTCAATCTCCTGACCTCGTGATCCACCCGTCTCAGCCTCCCAAAGTGCTGGGATTACAGGCTTGAGCCACCGCACCCGGTCACCTCGTAATTTTTTTTAAGTGCTGTAATCCCAGTGATTTGGAAGGCTGAGGTGGGAGGATCACTTGAGGCCAGGAATTCGAGAACAGCTTGGGCAGCATAGCAAAATCCCATCTCTTCAAAAACAAAATTTTTTAAATTAGCCGGGCATGGTGGGACATGACTGTAGGGAGGCTGAGTTGGGAGGATCACTTGAACCCAGGAGTTCAAGATTATGGTGAGCTATGATCATGCCACTGCCCCCCAGCCTGGGTGACAAAGCAAGACCCTATATCAAAAAATAAAACAAAATAAAATGACCAAGAGTAATGCCTACCAGGGGTGTCTAATCTTTTAACTTCCCTCGGCCACACTGGAAGAAGAACTGTCTTGGGCCTCACATAAAACACACTAACACTAGTGATAGCTGATGAGCTTTAAAAAAATTGCAAAAAAACCTCATGGTCTTTAAGGAAATTTCTGAATTTGTGTTGGGCCGCATTCAAAGCCGTCCTGGGCTACATGTGGCCTGTGGGCCTCAGGTTGGACAAACTTGGCCTTGACATTTGTACTCAAATCACTCTCTAGAATGGACCAAGCAGAGTGCAGGCACAGGTACAGAACACCTCTGACGTCTTACAGTCCAATAACTATGCACATGGACACATCCTAGTGACCCGAAGCCTTTATTCATTCCTTCAACCCCTCCTGTCCTGTGGTAGAGGGTGGTGGATGGTTGAGGGTGAAGCAAAGGTTAAGTCAAGAGCACCTGCTCTGGCCGGGCATGGTGGCTCACATCTGTAATCCTGGCACTTTGGGAGGCCGAGGAGGGTGGATCACAAGGTTCAGGAGTTCAAGACCAGTCTGGCCAACATGGCAAAACCCTGTCTCTGCTAAAAATTCAAAAATTAGCCAGGCATGGTGGTGCATGCCTGTAATCCCAGCTACTTGGGAGGGTGAGTCAGGAGAATTGCTTGAACCCGGGAGGAGGAGGTTGCTTGAACCCGGGAGGAGGATGGCGCCACTGCGCTCCAGTCTGGGTGACAGAGCAAGACTCTGTCTGGGAAAAAAAAAAAAAAGAGCACCTGCTCCGCAGTCACACAGACAGGTTCACATCAAAGCTCCACATGGGCCGTATGACCTGGAACCTTTCTGGGCCTCTGACTCCTTGTGTATTGGATGGGACCATAATTGTACCTGCCTAGAGAGGTAGGGTAACAGCATTACACAGGGCCCATGCTCACGCAATGAATGAGGAAAACCGTCTTCCAAAGGAAGAGGGCCTCCCGAGGCAGGTGTGGGCATGGGCGCCGCAGCCTGGAGTCGCAGCTCCCTCACTCCTGGCTGTGGGCCTCTGAGCCTCACTCCTCTCCTGTAAAACATGCATGAGACACACCTGCGTCACGTGGGCCTGGGCAGCTTGCTATTACTAAGAAAGCAGCAACAACCACAGGACAGCTTCACTTCCGGAAACTCCCTCTGTCACGTGCTTTGCATGAATCCTCACCCCGTCTCACCAGGGGCGCTCTCCCCGTTTCACCAGTGACTTGATGACACCCAGCCTTGCTCAGGAAGCGTCAGCCGTGTCCTTTCTGTGTGCAGTGGGGTGTGGGTTGTGTGCAGCCGCGGTGTCTGTGGAGTTCACAGGCTGGGGTCGGAATCCATGGCCCCTGTCGCCACTGTCACCCCCCCAGCTGCTGAAGGTGACCGATCCAGGGCTGGTATCCAAGCTGCTGGGTGGTTGGAGTCTTGGGCTCTGGCCCACGTCCGCCTCTGATTGGTTCTGCCACCTGAGCTGGTCACTGTCCCTCCGTGGGCCTCAGCTTACCCTATGGTAAAGTGAGAACTAGGGGGTCAGACTCCTTAATCACGAAGATCTCTGACCACAGCCAAGGCTAAGGGAAGCGCAGGAAAACGTGGGGCTCGTCCAAATTCCCGGCCTCTCTCTGCCCCCTGGTGGAAGCCGGCAGCCTAGCACCCTGGGGGAGATGAACCGGACACTGTGTGACCTCTGCCAAGGCTCCCATCCCTCTGAGCCCCAGTTCCCATCGGTTACATAGGAATGATTATAATAGCTACCTCTTTGGGCTGCTGTGAGGAGGCAAGGAGATAATACATGAAGAGTGCTTGGATGGGATGGGTACTAGCCACTCAACAGAAGGCAGATCCTAGAATGGGGATGGCAAGTCCTGTCATCAGTGAAGAATGTAATGACTGCAAGCTTAGATGACATGTCTGTTACTGGAAACCAGAGTTGTTTACTTAAGCTGTGAATGAACTCATAGTCCCTGGGATAATTATCTCACCTCTGGATAAATAAACTCAACAGCCTTAGGTATTTTATTAATTTTTCTTAAAAAATGCTTAAAGTATTTTTCCTTCTTTTATTTGTTCTCTTTTCTTGGTTTCTGACATCATTACGTTCTTTCTTTCTGTTTAGGCATTTGTTTTATTGCTTTTTTTTCACCAAGTTAAACTGAATGCTTACCTTGTTTAACAGTTTTATTGAGGTATAATTTACACACCATACAATTCACCTGCTTTAAGAGTACTATTCAATGATTTTTAGTACAGTTACAAAGTTATGCAACCATCATCAAAATACAATTTTAGAATATTTCAATCACCCAGAGAAGAAACATCACACCCATTTACAGTTTATCCCCTTTCCTGCCCCCAGCCTTAGGCAACCTCTGATCTACTTTATGTATAGATTTGCCTTTCCTGGACATTTCACAAAAATTGAGTCATACAATATGTGGCATTTTGTGCCTGGCTTCTTTCACTTAATGTTATTGAGGATTAATCTATGCTGTCACATGTCTACTCACCAGCTGATGAGCATTTGTGTGTTTCTCCTTTTTTGTTTATTTTAAAGAGCCGTTGCTGTGAACATTCATTTACAAGTCTTTGTAAGGATGTATGTTTTTATTTCTCTTGGGGACTTGTTTGTTTTTACATGTATTGTTTTCTAACAAATGTATTTAAATATATAAATTTGTCTCTAAGTGCTGTAAAACACAGCTAAACTGTGTCCCACAAACTTTAATGTAGTTTTTCCATTATTCAGAAGTAAATATTTCTGAAATTTCTTTATGACTTCCTTCTACACCAAAAGTTACCTACTGTAAACTAAAAATAAAAGCCTAAGCCCCCCACCAACTAAATGGACTTCCTCTTGGCCAAGGGGACACCAGAAAAACTTAGGAACGGAGTTCCCAGCCATGGCAGGACAGGAGGCCCCCTTTGTAGCTTAGACACAGCAGCTGACCAGCACTGATGCTAAAATAGAGATTATAAGACTGATAGAACAGACTTTTGTGGCAATAAGATACAAAATTATAGATCGGACGTGGTGGCTCATGCCTATAATCCCAGCACTTTGGGGAGGCTGATTCGGGCAGATTACTTGAGGTCAGGAGTTTGTGACCAGCCTGGCCAACATGGCAAAACCCTGTCTCTACTAAAAATACAAAAATTAACCGGGCGTGGTGGTGCATGCCTGTAATCCCAGCTACTTGGGAGGCTGAGGCAGGAGGATCACTTGAACCCAGGAGGCGAAGTTTGCAGTGAGCCAAGACCACGCCACTGCACTCCAGCCTGGGCAACAGAGTGAGGTTCCATCTCAGAAAAAAAGATACAGGCCAGGCCAGGCAAGGGTTACCCACTATCGGGAGAACCCGCTCCCGCAGTTTATCGTGGGTTCTTTTCTGTTTCCTAATTGTCTCGGCTGGGTTGAGAAATAAAGGGAAAGAGCACAAGAGGGAGAAATTTAAAGCTGGGTGTCTGGGGGAAACATCACATGTCAGCAGAATCTGTGATGTTCCCCAAGCCGTAAAACCAGCAAGTTTTTATTAGCGATTTTCAAAAGGGGAGGGAGTGCACGAATGGGGTGTGGGTCACAGAGATCACGTACTTCACAAGGTAATAAAATATCACAAAGCAAATGGAGGCAGGGCGAGATCACAGGACCATTGGATGAGGTAAAATTAAAATTGCTAATAAAGTTTCCTGATAACATCTTATCAGGAAACAGGGTTTGAGAGCGGATAACCTGTCTGACCACAATTTATTAGGTGGGATTTTTTGTACTAATAAGCCTGGGAGTGCTATAGGAGACGGGGGCTTATTTCATCCTTTCGGCTTCGACCATAAAAGATGGGACGCCTTAAAAGGGGCCGTCTATAGGCCTACCTTCAGGGCGCATTCTCTTTCTCAGGGATGTTCCTTGCTGAGAAAAAGAATTCAGCGACATTTCTCCTATTTGCTTATGAAAGAGGAGAAATATAGCTCTGTTCTGTCCAACCCACCAGTGGCCAGTTCAAAGTTACCTCTCTTGTTCCCTGAACATCACTGTTATCCTGTTCTTTTTTTAAGATGCCCAGATTTCATGTTGTTTAAACACACATGCTCTACAAATGATTTGTGCAGTTGATACAATCACAGGGTCCTGAGTTGCTGGGACTACAGGCACACATGACCACACCCAGTTACTTTTTTATTTTTAGTAGGTTTTGCCATGTTGGCCAGGCTGGTCTCAAACTCCTAACCTCAAGTGATCTACCCACCTTTGGCTCCCAAAATGCTGGGATTATAGGACTGAGTCACCGCACCTGGCCTGAGGTGGGGGTTCTACTCCAGATGGGTTGCTCAGGGAAGATCCTCTGAGGAGGTGGCATCACCTGAGTCCTGAATCACAGGCACGCACCAGCACACTCAGTTAATTTTTTAACTTTTTGTAGATATGAGGTCTCACTCTATTGCCCAGGCTGGTCTCAAACCCTGGGCTCAAACAATCCTCCTGCCTCAGCCTTCCAAAGTGCTGGGATTATAGGTGTGAGTCATTGTGCCTAGCCAAGATGATTAATTTGAATGTCATATTTAATTAATTTGCTGAATTGTAGTAATCTTTTTTTACCTGAACCCACAGAATTTTGCAAGCATCATCTGGCCAAGTTTCAGGAGTCAAGAATACCTTGGAAAAATTTTAAAGTTCATTATATGGTTTGCTTTTGTTATCAAACAACCACATGTTTCGTAAAATGTATTAGACAATCCAATAATTTTTCTTCCAGATTTAATACTACTTTAGTATTCTCTGTTTTCTCCTCCAGATTCATTACTTATTCTTCTCCATCTTGTTCTGTGTTCCTGGAAGCCAACCTTTATGAGCTGCAGAAAATGGACTTCTTATTCTCCAGCTTCTGATTGGGCTTGAGCAACGGGGAGCACTGGCAGAAGACGAGCATGGGAGGAAAAAGAGATAAGGGTATGCATTTCCCCAGATCCCTCCCTGCCTGGGAGTGGCAGTTTTCCTCTACTTAAAAGTCATAACTCCATCCAGGTGTCATCTCTTGTGTAGGATTCTAGCGACATCTTCTCCCCTTGTTCCTTTAGGCTTAGGAGTAATAACACATTTCTGCTCTTGCTAGTCCTGAGAATAAGTGTTTTGTCATCTTTTGTTGATTTCCCTGACTTCAAACACCAAACACTATTTTTTTCCTGTTTTTGAGCCTTATGTAAGTAGAATCATACAGTATATATTTTGGGGGGTAAGGTTTTGTTTTGTTTTGTTTTGTTTTGTTTTACTCAGTTATAGTTTTGTGAGAGTCATCCATGCTGTTGCATAAAATAGTTTGTTTTCATTGCTGCATAATATTTTTCACTTATACATTCTACTATTAATAAATATTTGAGGGTGTTTTTCCCCCAAAGTTCATATATGTCTCTTGGCTGTACACCTAAGAATAAACTTTTGGGTCACAGGATATGTATACCTTCAACTTTAGTAAACAATAGCAAACTGATTTCTAGAATGCTAGTAAGCATTTACAGTTCTACCAGAAATGTATGAGTTACCATCATCTGTAGGATCTATAGTGATTTCTCCCTTTCCATTTCCGACATTTCTTTTTTTGTGTCCCTTTTTCCCTCTTTCCTTTCCTTTTCTTTCTTTCCTTCCTTCCTTCTTTCTTTTTTATTGAGAGTCTTGCACTGTCACCCAGGCTGGAGCACAGTGGTGTGATCAAGACTCACCACAGCCTTGACTTCCCAAGCTTAATCAGTCCTCCCACCTCAGCCTCCTGGGTAGCCAGGACTACAGGCGTGTGCCACCACACCTGGCTAATTTTTTGACCCATGATTGAGAAGTATGTTATTATTTCCCATTGTGATTTTGAATTTGTCTATTTCTTTTTTGAGTTCTGTCAGTTTTTGCTTTAAGTATTTTGAAGCTATGTTGTTGGACAATCTAAGTTTGGAGTTATTTTATCTGTTTTTAATTTTACTCTTTTAAGAGATGATGTCTCCCTGCCCAGGCTGATCTGGTCTTATTCCTGAGCTCAAGGGATCCTCCTGCCTCAGTGTCTGGAGTAGCTGGAACTACAGCATGTGCCACCATGCTTGGCTTAGAATTAGTTCATCTTTTGATGGGTTGAACTTTCTTTTAATGAAGTGTCTCTATTTATTTATTATTTTTTTGAGATGGGGTCTAGCTCTGTCACCCAGGTTGGAGTACAGTGGCATGATCTCAGCTCACTGCAACCTCCACCTTCCAGGTTCAAGCGATTCTTCTGCCTCAGCCTCCTGAGTAGCTGGATTACAGGTGCCTGCCACCATACCCAGCTAATTTTTGTATTTTTGTATTTTTAGCAAAGACAGGGTTTAACTGTTTTGGCTAGGCTTGTCTGGAACTCCTGACCTCGTGATCCACCCGCTGCGGCCTCCCTAAGTGCGTGAGCCACCTCGCCCGGCCGCCTCTCTTTATTTCTAATAGTGATTTTGCCTTAAAGTTTACTTTTTCTGGTATTAATATAGTTATAACAGCATTGTTTGGTTGGTATTTGCATAATATATCTTTTTTATTGATTCACTTTCTTATAAACTTTTTAGTTTGAAATAATTTCAAACTTGCAGAAGTTTCAAAATAGTTCTAAAACCATCCATACACTCCTCCCTTAGATTACCCATTCGCCTTATTCTATCTATCTATCCCTTATATACAATATATATTATATTAGTATATCTAGCTTTTCCAACCCATTTGAAAGTAAATTGTATATATTATACCCCATTACTCTTAATACTTCAGTATGTATTTCCAAAAAAAATTATACTATCCTACATTACCCTTACAAAATCAGAACCAGAAAATTAATACTGATAAAATACTACTAGTTAACCATATAAACTAATGCATTAACTCCATTCAAATGACACCAATTGGCTGGGTGCGGTGACTTATGCCTGTAAGCCCAGCACTTTGGGAGGCCAAGGCAAGTGGATCACTTGAGCCCAGGAGTTCAAGACCAACCTGGGAGACATGGTAAAACCCCATCTCTACAAAAAATACAGAAAAATTAGCCAGATGTGGTGGTGCACAACTGTAGTCCCAGCTACTTGGGAGGCTGACATGGGAGGATCGCTTGAGCCCAGGAAGCAGAGGTTGCAGGGAGCCGAGATCATGCCACTGTACTTCAGCCTGGGTGACCGAGCAAGTTCCTGTCTCAAAAAAAACCCAAAAAGCAAACAACAACAGCAACAAATTCACTAATTGTCCTCGAATTACCTTTGCAGACCCAGGATCCAATTCAGTAGCCTTCAAGGAGGCTCTTCAGTCTCCTTTATTCTAGAACAATTCTTCAGGCTTCCTTTCTCCGGCCATGATTTTTGAAAAATACAGATCATTGACTTTGTAGGTTATCCTCAATTTGGGTTTGTCTGCTGTTTCCTCATGATTTATGCATCTTTGGTAGGAATACCACAGAAACGATGCGCTGTTCTTCTCAGTGTACCCATTAGGAGTCACACAATGTCAACTTGTCCCATTACTGCTGATGTTAATGTTTACCACTTGGCTAAGATGATGTCTGCCAGGTTTCTCCACTGGAAAGTTAACAGTATTTAGTACTTGTTAAGTGATGAATAATGAATAAATATTTAATGGGGAGATGTTCTGAGACTATAAAAATATCCTGTTCCATATCAAAGTTGCATCACCCAGTTTCAACCTAAGTCAATTATTACTGTGATGGTTGCCAAGTAAAGATTTTGATTTTGATTTTTATTTTTTTGAGATGGAGTCTCATTGTTTTGCCCAGGCTGGAATGCAGTAGCACAATCTCGGCTCACTGCAACCTCTGCCTCCCAGGTTCAACCAATCTTCCTGCCTCAGCCTCCCGAGTAGCTGGGATTACAGGCGCCCACCACCACAGTCAGCTAATTTTTATTTTTAGTAGAGACAGTGCTTCACCATATTGGTCAGGCTGGTCTCAAACTCCTGACCTCAGGTGATCCACCCACCTCGGCCTCCCAAAGTGCTGGGATTACAGGTGTGAGCCACTGCTCTAGGCCAAGATTTTTCTAATTCCATCATTTTTCTACATTTATTAGCTAATATTCTTATTCTATGATGAAATAGCTTCCATTCTCCCCAACGTATTTATTCATTTATCTATTTATATCATATAAACACCTGGATTCCTATTTTTCTCAATGAACTACAATCCATTACTTGATATCTATTTTGAAGGTCATACTATCTTAGATTTGGCCAGTGGAAGATGCTTCAAGTTGGCAGCTGTGCCCTTTAGTGTGTCTTCATAATTCTTTGAGCATTTCTTTATTTTCTAGCACAGCAAGGTATTCTAAGTTCATCTTGTACATTTCTTGCTCCAGCCCTGCAGTCAGCCATTTCTACAAGGAACCCTAGTCCGACACTGGAGAATGCCATCTATAATGGGTGCTAAGGATGCTCAGTGCTGCCAGAGTGCCACTGATTCCAGGCAGTCTCAGCAGACAGAACAAGGAAATACATCAATGTGTGTGTTCAGACACATACGCATCTCGATCTATTTTTTGTTGTTGTTGAGACGGAGTCTTGCTCTGTTGCCCAGGCTGGAGTATAGTGGCATAATCTCAGCTCACTGAAGCCTCTGTCTCCTGGGTTCCAGTGATTCTCCTGCCTCAGCCTCCCAGGTAACTGGGATTACAGGCATCCACCACCATGTCCGGCTAATTTTTGTATTTTTAGTAGAGACGGGGTTTCACCATGTTGGCCAGGCTGGTGTCGAACTCCTGGCCTCAGGTGATCTGCCCACCTAGGCTTCCCAAAGTGCTGGAGTTACAGGCATGAGCCACCGCAGCCAGCCATTTTCAGTGTTTTTTAGTCCTTCTTACATCTTTGAGCTTCCATCTGGGGTTATTTTCTTTCCGACAGAAAAGCACCCTACAGTATTTCCTTCAACATAGGGCTGCTGGAAGGGACTATCTTTTTAATTTTTTTGTCTGAAAAAGCCTTATGTTACCTTAATTTTAAAAGGATATGTTTGCTGAGTATAGAGGTCTAGACAGGCAGCGATTTTCTGTAAGCTCTTTGAGTACAGTTGGTCCTCTGTATTGGGATTCTGCATCTACAGATTCAACCAATCATGAATCAAAAATATTTGGGGAGGCCAGGCATGGTGGTTCACACCTGTAATCCCAACGCTTTGGTAGGCCAAGGTGGGCAGATCACCTGAGGTCAGGAGTTCGACACCAGCCTGGCCAACATGGTGAAACCTTGTCTCTACTAAAAATACAAAAATTAGCTGAGGGTGGTGGTGGGCACCTGTAATCCCAGCTACTTGGGAGACTGAGGCAGGAGAATTGCTTGAACCTGGGAGGTGGAGGTTGCAGTGAACCAAGATCACATCACTGCACTCCAGCCTGGGCAACAGAGCAAGACTCTGTCTCAAAAAAAAAAAAAAAAAAAAGTTGGGGAAAAATAATTTTAAAAAATAACAATACAACAATAAAAAATAATATAAATAAAAAACACAACACAGTCTGGGTGTAGTGGTTCATGCCTATAATCCCAGCACTTTGGGAGGCTGAGGTAGGAGGATCATTTGAGCCCAGGAGTTTGAGACCAGCCTGGGCAACATAGCAACACCCATCTCTAACATAAGCCCCACAGTACAATATAGCAATTATTTACATGGCATTTACCTTGTATTAGTATTATAAGTAACCTGGAGATGATTTAAAGTATTTGGGAGGATATGCATAGGTTTATATGCAAACACTATGCCATTGTATATAAGGGACTTGAATATCCATGGATTTTGGTATCCATAGGGTGTTCTGAAACAAATCCGCCACACATACTGAGGGACAACGGTATATTATTCAATGTCTCCTGACCTGCATTATTTTTGTTGAGAAGTCAACTGTTAGTCTAGTCTTCCTTTGAAGGTAAAACTGCTCTTTTCTCTGACTGCTTTTAAGATTTCGTCCAACCAAGTGTGGCGGCTCATGCCTGTAATCTCAATACTTTGGAGGCTGAGGCAGGTGGACGGCTTGTGCCCAGGAATTCAAGATCAGCCTGGGCAACATGTTGAAAACCTGTCTGTACAAAAAATACCAAAAAAATTAGCTGGGTATGGAACACACAAAAAATTAGCTAGGAATGGTGGCATGTGCCTGTAGTCCCAGCTACTTAGGAGGCTGAGGTGGGAGGATCACATGAGTCTGGGAGGTGGAGGCTACAGTGAGCCACGACTGTACCACCGCATTCCAGCCTAGGCAACAGAGTGAGACCCTGTCTCAAAAACAAAAAATTGTCTTTAGTTTTTGGCCATTTTACTCTGATGTGCATAGGTGTACTTTTCTTTTAATCCTGTTAGAATTCAAAAGGCTTCTCTTTCTTTCTCTCTACCTTCCTTCCTTCCTTCCTTCCTTCCTTCCTTCCTTCCTTCCTTCCTTCCTTCCTTCCTTTCTTTCTTTCTCTTTCTTTTCTTTCTTTCTTTCTCTCTCTCTCTCTTTCTTTCTTTCTCTGTCTCTTTCTTTCTCTCCCTCTCTCTCTCTCTTTTTTCTTTCCCCTCCCTCCCCCCCCTCCTTCCCCCCTTCCTTCCTCCCTTCCCCCCTTCTCTTCCCTTCCTTTCCCTTCCTTTCTTTTTCTCTCTTCTTCTTTTTTTTTTTTTTTTTTTTTTTTTTTTGACAGAGTTTCGCTCTGTTGCCCAGGCTAGAGTGCAGTGGCGCAATCTTGGTTCACTGCAGCCTCCAACCTCTACCTCCCGGGTTCAAAGAATTCTCGTGTCTCAGCCTCCTGAGTAGCTGGGACCATAGGCAAGTGCCACCACGCCCAGCTAATTTTTGTATTTTTAGTACAGACAGGGTTTCACCATGTTGCCCAGGGCTCGAACTCCTGGACTCAAGTGATCCGACTGCCTCGGCCTCCCAAAGTGCTAGGATTACAGGCATGAGCCACCATGTCCAGCAATCTTTTTTTTCTTTTTTCTTTAGAGATAGGGTCTCACTCCATTGACCAGGCTGGAGTTCAGTGGTTCTAACAAGGCTCAGTGCAGCATCTACCTCCTGGGCTCAAGTGATCCTCTTGCCTCAGCCTCTGAAGTAATGGGAACCACAGGCGTGTGCCACCATGCGCGGCTAATTTTTATTTATTTTTTATTTTTATTTTATTTGTATTTTTATTTATTTATTTATTTTTTGAGATGGAGTCTCGCTCTGTCGCCCAGACTGGAGTGCAGTGGTGCGATCTTGGCTCACTGCAAGCTCCGCCTCCCAGGTTCACGCCATTCTCCAGCCTCAGCCTCCTGGGACCACAGGTGCCTGCCAGCACGCATGGCTAATTTTTTGTATTTTTTAGTAAAGACGGGGTTTCACCGTGTTAGCCAGGATGGTCTCAATCTCCTGACCTCGTGATCTGCCTGCCTCGGCCTCCCAAAGTGCTGGGATTACAGGTGTGAGCCACTGCACCAGTCTCCAAAAGTCTTCTTGTTTAACTGTGGCTTGATGATTTTTACCTGTTTTGGAAAATTCTTGGCCATGCTCTTCAACATATCATGTCTGCCCCATTTCTGTCCTCCACTTGTATCCTGGGAATACAAGTATGTGTGAGTTAGACCTTGCAGAATCTCCGTGTCTTTGTTAGGAAAGGTGGTCTGTCATGGGCCCTGAGTGTTCCTGCCGGTCCTTGCTAAGTGTGCCAAACTTCAAGGCTTGTCATCCTGTAACAGTGAGCAGGTCCTGTAACTATTCACATAGGCCACTCAGTAGATCAGGGCACCTGAGCATGACTGCCATGCAACTGCTCATCCCTGGAGTAGGGGGACTTGTGTGTTCACTGCTTGCTGAAAAGATGCCAGGTCAGTTCTTCACCCGTGCTGCAACCCACTGTCTGTACAGCCACCATATGGACCCACAACACCACCCCAAGGGACTTGGAGGCATACATTTGTATATTGGGGAGAGTGGGCCACGGAATATCTTTTTTTTTTTTTTTTTTTTTTGAGATGGAGTCTCGCTCCGTCGCCCAGGCTGGAGTGCAGTGACAGGATCTCGGCTCACTGCAACCTCCGCCTCCTGGGTTCAAGCAATTCTCTTGTCTCAGCCTCCCGAGTAGCTGGGACTACAGGTGCCCGCCATTATGCCCAGCTGATTTTTGTACTTTTAGTAGAGATAGGGTTTCACCTTGTTGGTCAGGCTGGTCCCAAACTCCAGACCTCAGATGATCCACTTGCCTCAGCCTCCCAAAGTGCTGGGATTACAGGTGTGAGTCACTGTGCCTGGCACTCCCCCCACCCCCACCCCACTTTTGTTTTGAGATGGAGTCTTGCTCTGTTGCCCAGGCTGGGTGCAATGGCATGATTTTGGTTCACTGTAACCTCTGCCTCCCAGGTTCAAGGGACTTGGAGGCATCCCTGTCTCCTGCCTCAGACTTCTGAGTAGCTGGGATTACAGGCGCCCACCACCACACCCGGCTGATTTTTTTGTATTTTTAGTAGACAGGGTTTCACCATGTTGGCCAGGCTGGTCTTTAACTCCTGACCTCAGGTGATTCGCCCACCTCGGCCTCCCAAAGTGTTGGGATTACAGGCGTGAGCCACTGCGCTCGACAGGAATATCTTTTTATTAGGGAAGAGGGTTGCTTTCTGGCTCATCTATGATTTTCTATAATTATTGACAATGACACTGCCTCTTGGATTATGTTTCCCTTGCTCAGTCCCTGGGTGAAGAGGACAGTCCTAGCGAGTGTATACACTGACTCCTGGTTCCCTATAATACTATGAGTTCTGCTCCTTGTCAACAGGAGACCATGCTCTAGAGACAATGATTAGAAGTCTATCCTTTCGGCGGGGGGCCGTGACTCATGCCTGTAATCCCAGCACTTTGGGAGGCTGAGGTGGGTGGATCACGAAGTCAAGAAATCGAGACCATCCTGGCCAACATGATGAGACCCCCGTCTCTACTAAACATACAAAAATTAGCCGGGCATGGTGGTGCGTGCCTGTAGTCCCAGCTACTTGGGAGGCTGAGGCAGGAGAATCACTTGAACCCGGGAGGTGGAGGTTGCAATGAGCCGAGATCACGCCACTGCACTCCAGCCTGGCAACAGAGTGAGACTCTGTCTAAAAAAAAACAAAACAAAACAAAACAAAAACAAGTCTCTCCTTTCCTTTAGCTACCACATCCAATGAGATGGCACAATTCCTACATCAGCAGATCAGATTCTTATGTAGAGTGAGACCCGTCTTCAAAAAACAAACAAAAAACCCAAAACCTAGTGCAGCATGCTCTGATACCCTGCCCAGTCATCAGCCCTGTGTACGTAAGGTTATTCATCACAGAATGGTTCGTGATGGCATCAGTCTGGAAACAACTCAAGTGTCTATTACTAAGGAAAGGACTGGTTAAATTAGCTACAGAACATCCTCACCATGGAATACTAGGCAGCTGACAAAGAAACTCCACACACATACACAAAAGAAAGCTCTTTATGGACTGATATAAGCTACAAAATACATTGTTAAATGAAAAAGGCAAGATGCAGAACATGGTATACTCTCCTTTGAGTAAAAGGGTGGAATACAATTTTATATTTGCTTTATTTACAAGAAATAGATACCTAGGAAACTAATAAAGTTGACTTATAGTGGATGAATGAGCTGGACAATGGAATAAAGATAGGAGTAGAAGTAGCAGGGAGACTGTTTATTTTGAGACAAGGGCTCACTGTTGCCCAGGCTGGAGTGTGATGACACGATCGTGGCTCACTACAGTCTTGACCTCGCGGGTCCAGCGATCCTTCCACCTCAGCCTCCTGAGTAGTTGGGACTACAGGCACGTGCCACCACACCTGACTAATTTTTTGCTCATTTTTTAGAGACACGGTCTCACTATGTTGCCCAGGCTGGTCTTGAACTCCTGGACTCAAGTAATCCTCCCACCTTGGCCTCTGAAATTATTAGGATTACAGGTGTGAGTCACCATGCCCAGCTGAGACTTCTTAAGGGATATCAATTCTATAGCTGATTTCTTGAATGATGCAAATATATTACTTAGCCAAAATATTAAGTAGATTAAAAAATGTCTTGAGTTAATGAAGGCTCTGTGTAACCCTAAGAAACTTATTTTCCCAATTCCCACCTCAGTTTCCCCAGATAAACAGGAGGACCACTGAGGGCTACCCCTCTTTGGCTCCCAGACTTTGGGTACAGGCCCTTAGGACTCCAGCCTGCATCTCTGACCGCAGCCCTGACAGAGGGTCAGAAGGGGTCTGCCTCATTTCGTGTGCCTCCCTCCTCCTAAATAAGTCAGGGCTGTCAGCACTTCAGTCCCTGTCCTGCTCCCTGGAGCCCCTGAGCCAGAGGGCCTGTTCTCCACCTGTTCTCCACCTGGAGAGAGAATCACTTGGAGGAGGCTAACTCAGCTCTGCGCTCTCTGCCTAGAGGTTGCGTCTGTGCTCACTGCTCAGAGCACCTACTGCCAGGGTTTTGCAGTGGGGCCTTGGAGCTCTCTTTACATCTCACCCCTCACCTTCTAAATGGCAGGGTATGATTCCCTGCTATGCTGTGACAGAGCTGAACCCTCCATCCCAGCTGCAGGCACCTGCCTCTGTGGAGTGGCTACTCTAAGCCAGGTACTTCAGCATATTCTCTCTTTTCATCCTCCTGCAGTCCAATTTGGCAGATAAGAAAACTGAGGCCTAGGCCGGGCGCAGTGGCTCAAGCCTGTAATCCCAGCACTTTGGGAGGTCGAGACGGGCGGATCACGAGGTCAGGAGATCGAGACCATCCTGGCTAATACGGTGAAACCCCGTCTCTACTAAAAAATACAAAAATCTAGCCGGGCGAGGTGGCAGGCACCTGTAGTCCCAGCTACTCGGGAGGCTGAGGCAGGAGAATGGCGTAAACCTGGGAGGCGGATCTTTCAGTGAGCTGAGATCCGGCCACTGCACTCCAGCCCGGGCGACAGAGCGAGACTCCGTCTCAAAAAAAAAAAAAAAGAAAACTGAGGCCTAGGGAGGTTCTGGGCTCCTGCAGAGCCAGGGAAGGGGGAAGGAAGCAAAGACTAATCAGGTATCCCTTTAATGGACTTGCCTGGGAGGCAGGCACTGGTCCTGAGCAGAGGGTGCTGGGAGCTGAGTGTGGTCAGAATACAGGGAACACATAGGCGCAGGGTGACCGAGGCTGAATGGGGGTGGGGGCAGGGTCCCTGAGGACAGGGCTGAGGCACTTGGACAATTGACTACAGTGGGTCATTTGGAGGTCTGGGCTTGTGGAGCAGACAGATGAGGTCCCTGAGTGGAGACACAGGATGGCCGGAGAGGTTGGGGAGAAGGTGGTGAATCTTGGAGGGATCCAGAGGGGAGATGATGTGACCTCATCTAGGGATGTAGGGGGTGTGAGAGGGGCAAGAAGCAGCAGGGCTTGGTGACTGATGGGATATGGAGGTTAGGGCAAGGGAAGGGTGATAGTGGTGACTAACATTTATTGGGTACTTTTTATGTGCATTCAGTAGCGTTCCCCATTTGTCATAGCACTTAATCCTGCAAACATGCTAATAGTGTTGGTTTTATTGTCACCCCCATCTAACAGATGGGGACTGCGACTCAGCGGTAAGAGTCTTAGCAGAGGTCACAAGCCAGTCCTCAAGTCCCTGGGAATCTCTTGGTTCCCACCGTCATCTCCTCCGGGGTGCTAGGCTGCTTGTGTCCACCAGGGGGCAGAGAGAGGCCGAGAGTTTGAACGGGACCCACGTTTTCCTGCGCTTCCCTTAGCCTTGGCTGTGGTCAGAGATCTTGGTGATCAAGGGGTCTGACCCCCTAGTTCTCACTTTACCATAGGGTAAGCTGAGGCCCACGGAGGGACAGTGACCAGCTCAGGTGGCAGAACCAATCAGAGGCGGACGTGGGCCAGAGCCCAAGACTCCAACCCCCTAGGAGCTTGGACCCCAGCCCCAGTTCAGGTCACCCCAGCACCTGTGGGTGGCAGGGGTGACGGGGGCCATGGATTCCGACCCCAGCCTGTGAACTCCACAGACACCGCGGCTGCACACAACCCACACCCCACTGCACACAGAAAGGACACGACTGCCGCTTCCTGAGCAAGGCTGGGTGTCACCAAGTCACTGGTGAAACGGGGAGAGCGCCCCTGGTGAGACCGGGTGAGGATTCATGCAAAGCACGTGACAGAGGGAGTTTCCGGAAGTGAAGCTGTCCTGTGGTTGCTGCTGCTTTCTTAGTAATAGCAAGCTGCCCAGGCCCACGTGACGCAGGTGTGTTTCATGTGTGTTTTACAGGAGAGGAAGTGAGGCTCAGAGGCCCACAGCCAGGAGTGGAGGAGCTGCAGCTCCAGGCTGTGGTGCCCATGCCCACACCTGCCTCGGGAGGGCCTCTTCCCTTGGACGATTCTTCTTTATGGACAGGGTCTTGCTCTGTCGCCCAGGCTAGAGTGTGGTGGTAAGATCATGGCTCCCTGCAGACTTGACCTCTCGGGCTCAGCTTCCCAAGTATTTGGACTACAAGCATGCACCACCACACCCGGCTAATTTTTAAATTTTTTGTAGAGATAGGGTCTTGCTATGTTGCCCAGGCTGGTCTTGAACTCCTAGACTCAAATGGTCCTCCTGCTTTGGCCTCACAGAGTGCTGGGATTACAGGTGTGAGCCACCGTGCCCAGCCTGGATGATTATTTTAGTCAGTCATCCATCACATGAACATTTGTGCCAGGTGTGCTCTGAGCCTGGTTCTGTGGTGGGCACTGGTGCCACCCTGGGCCCTGAGGTGGATGAGGGGGTGGAACAAATGGAAATTGAGGCAGGCTAGGCCTAGAGCCTGTGGACTTCCTGGGACTGGGCAGTAAGCTTGGGGGACAGAAGGCTGAGCCCAAGGGTGTGGGCTTGTGCCACCTCTGCCTAACCAGGGCTTGCTTATCTTCCTCCCAGAATCACATAATGGAGGTCCGTTCCTCCCCTGTACAGCATCCTGCCCTCACGATAGCCTTGGGGCTTCCCACGCAGATGGGAGCTCCCTCATCTGGGGCCACTCCAGGGCCGGGGATTCTGCCGGGAAGAAGGCTCCCATATCCTTGCCCCGCTGTCTGAAGCTGGTTTGGGTCAGTGAAGAGGAGCCTTCCCTGGCCGACCTCCCATTGTCCAGCCCAGGGAATATCCAGGTCAGGGGGTGGGGTCTGGCCTGGGGATCAGGGGGCCAGGGTCATGTTTGGGATTATCCTAACAGGCATTGCATCTGCATAAGACAGTGCAGGATGGGTCTGCACAAGACCACATAGACGAGAGGCGAGCAGGGTTAAAGGCCAGTCCACACCCCGCTCCACTTGGCACTGCTGGGGGCTGGAGCAGGGCTGTATCAGCCTAGAGGAAACAGTTTCTTTTTCTGAGTCATCATGGGCACCACATAGGTTGGCAATGCCCTGATGGCAACAGTCCCTAAAGCGCAGGGCTGCAGCAAGGCTTGACGTTGGCCTGGAGCTCCAGGGCCAGTTGCTATTTGAATGAAAGAGCTGCAGCGAGCTGGTCTTTTCCCCAAATCCATGGCCCTGAGGTCTTGCTCAGGAGAAGGAGGGATGGAATTGGCCATGGGCCACCACCTCAGGAGGCTGGACCTCCCAAAGGAGCTTCTAGTGCTTTGCTTAAGATATGTCTGCCAAGACCCATGCCAACACTCTTGGGATCTCAGGGGCTCCTGACTTTTCATTCTCCCAGGCCCCAGTCCGGACTGACTCTCCCAAACGCCCATTGTGGATTATGTCCAAATTCCTTTGCAGGCCATTTTCTGTTCACCACAGACACACCTGTGTCCAGTGTGCACATCTGACAAGCCACTGCTCTGAGGGGGACCTCCTGGTTGGGGGGATTCCAGGACCTAGATCTGTGAAACCACCTGTCCCGGATACCACGGAGGAGGATGGCAGTGCTCGGAGGCTCAGGAAGCGCAGCACCGTGCGTGGGTGGCAGTTGGCCTGGAGTCCATGCAATGTGGGGTGAACCAGGGCCACTTTCTGGGACGCCCAGCCAGGACAGACAGGAAGGTATTCCAGGCTGGGCCCCGAGGCCTCTCTGTAGCCTCCTGAGGCCACGTAAGGACCCAACCTGGCCTGGCCCAGAGGTCAGATTCCTCAGTCACGGAGTTGCAGGGACAAGGAGAGGCGGCCAGTGTGGTGGGAGGACGCCTTTGTTGCAGGTATTTTCTCAACGGTGGGGCTGGGCTGCCTGCCAGGTGCCAGGGCGCGGCTCTGGTCTCCCACCGCACAAGCCACTTTGCTGCCAAGCCCTGTACCTGGCCCAGCAGCTCCTTCCCGCGCTTCTGCTGCCAGGCCCGGGAAAGTGAGAGGGAGGATGTGTGGGGCGGAAAGAGCAGGCTGGTTCGCAGCCCACCTGGCCTCATGCTTCTGGCAAGGATCCTGAGCCTAGACAGGAGAAGGGACTCACTCGGGGGCCCTCATGGTGCTTGGCATTTAGAACCGCACTCTTCCAGTTAAAAAATATACACACACTTTTGCTCAATAAAATGTGATAAAACTGCAATGCTGGATATGAGCTCATACACTTATTAGCTGTATGTCCATGAACAAGTTACTACTTATCTTCTCTGTAGCTCCATCTCTTTACTGAAAAACGGGGACAAAAGAAGAAGAAAATGGAAAAATGGGGACGATAGTTGTCCTATGTCATGGGACTATTACGAGGATTTAATGGGTCATTACATGTAAAGCTCTCAGAACCGTCTTGCACGTGGTGAGGGCTATGGAAATGTCTGCTGCGATCATGAGCATAATGGACCATCAGTGGGAACAATGCTAACCAAGAATCAGTGGCACAGAACAGAAACTCACTCAGGCAAGCTCCAGCTGAGAGCTTTTAATCACGTCTTCAGAGATGGCACGTGGAACCCAAGGGTAGGGGCAGCCAGACCTCAAGAGGCCTGAGAACGAGGATCTGAAGAATGAGAAGCCTGGAAGCTCCTCTCTTTCTCTGAACTTCACTGTCTCCTATCCACCCTCTTTCTGCAAGTCGGCTTCACTCTTATACCTCTTAGCAGCTCGACTTTCCCCAGTTCTCTCATGGCCAAACATGGCTGGCTCTCAGGTCTCAGGTCAAGTAAGCAGAGGAAGCATACCGGCTTCTCTGACTCCCAACAGCAAGATCGTCGGACAGGGAACCCATTGCCCAATTTGGGTCATGCACCCACAACCCATGGCTGAGGGGCCCCCAGGGACCAGTCCCTTGGTGCCGAGGGAGAGCCTATGGGCTGGGCAGGCATCCCCAGGGGCATCTGCTCCAATGGTGCTCTGGGCAGCGAAGAGACCAGTGTGCTAGTCCTGGTATCAAGCAGGAGATCCCCGGTGTCGCTGGGCCCTTTTCCTCTTCTGTTCACTCTGTGATTCCTATAGTCCTTTGTCATAGCACTTAGGGTGTCTTATAATTGTTTATGTGTCTGTTTTCCTCACTAGACTGTGATTTTCATTCATTCTCTCAATACAGTAATCACCAAGTACCAGCCATGTGCTCAGGATAGAGATGAATCCAACTCAGTGCTTGCTGCCTCGGCAGAGGCTCAGTCTGGCTTGGCATGTGGTCATGTGAAACGGATCGCCTCCATGTCTGCTTTCTCCCAAACTTAGGTGCTGGAGACTTTGTTTCCCACAGCATTGACAGTGTCAAGGTCCCACTCTTTGTAAGGTTTACAAGACTCCGGAGCTGTTATGAAAAGTGTGTCTAGGTCAGGCACGGTGGCTCACGCCTGTAATCCCAGCACTTCGGGATGCCGCGGCGGGTGAGATCAGGAGTTCAAGGACCTCACGTGAGGTCAGGAGTTCAAGACCAGCCTGGTCAACATGGAGACACCCGTCTCTACTAAAAATACAAAAACTAGCCGGGCACAATGGCATGCACCTGTATTCCCAGCTACTTGGATGCTGAGGCAAGAGAATCCTTGAACCTGGGAGGTGGAGATTGCAGTGAGCCAAGATTGTGCCACCGCACTCCAGCCTGGGTGACAGAGAGACTCTGTCTCAAAAAAAGCAAAGAAAAGGAAGAAAAGAGAAGGGAAGGGGGAGGGGAGGGGAGAGGAGGGAGAAGAAAGAAAACAGAAGAGAACAGAAGAAAAGAAAAAAACAGAAGAAAAGAGAAAAAGTGAGTGTCCACAGGAAATGGTTCTGAAGGGACCAGGCATGGGTGGGCATCACCTCTGCTGGGTGATTGAAGGGCAACAGTGTGCAGCTGACAAAAGAAAAACTTGGCTGGTGCCTGTAATCCCCACATTTTGGAAGGCCAAGGTGGGCGGATCACCTGAGGCCAGGAGTTTGAGACCAGCCTGGCCAACATGGTGAAATCCCATCTCTACTTGAAAAAAAAAAAGGAAAAAAAAATTTTAGCTGGGCGAGGTGGTGCGTGCCTGTAATCCCAGCTGCTTGGGAGACTGAGGCAGGAGAATCGCTTGAACCTGGGAGGCAGAGGTTGCAGTGAGCTGAGATTGTGCCACCGCACTCCAGCCTGCGCGACAGAGCAAGACTGGGGCTCAAACAAAAAAAAAAAGAAGAAAGAAAAAGAAAAACTTCTCAGCAAGTGAGGAGCAGGACGGCGACTGTGGCTCCTCAGCTCAGGTGACGGCTGTGCTAACTGGAGGCCACGGATGGTTACTGGTATTGCTTGGCTGCCATAACACACCACTGGCCCTGCTGCTGGGCGTCTCTTGAGGCTGACTTTGCTCCTCGCCGCATCTTTGCTTCCATCTCAGGCCACTCTGATCTCTTCCAAAATCAACTCCTGTCCCTGTTCCAAGCCTGAGCTATCCCTAACGAGCCTCCCTGTGAGCAGGATGGGGGAGACACACCACTAGGCTCCTTCCAGCTCACTTCTAAGACATTATTAACTTTACGCTCTGCCTCCTTCAGGGACATTCTTTGGATTCTCAAAATCCTCTCTCCATAAAGCTGAGCACTTGGCTTTCAAGATTATTCATGCAGGTGACCACACTGAGGTCTAGTTTAGAAGCTGAAAACCCCTTCCTTTGTGCATTCCTACTATAAAAATACTAATTCTTGAGGCAATGGAATGCCTCTGGCTGATGAGGGAAAGGGCCACATACAAGGAAGTGTGGAAAAGAAAAGGACAAATACTAGTATTTCAAGATATTTTCCTACTACACATAATCAAATAATTGAAAATACAGTGTAGTAGGATCTCTGGTTAGGGGTGATGGAGTTTAAGGGCTGCAGTGAAGAAAGCAGCGGACTCGCCTGGCTGTGGTGTTGGGAACAGCGTAGAGGCCAGTGCAGAGAAGGTCATGCTTGACCTAGGCCTGGCAGGGATGGATAACAATTTCCAGTGAAACGAGAAGGTGGGTTGGGGGAGAGCACTCCGGGCAGCGTCAATGGGACTGAAAGAACAAGGACTAAAGAAGGAAAAGCTAACAATGTGCAAAGCACTGTTTGTTTCATGTATTTATTTTATTTTATTTTATTTTATTTTGACATTGTGTCTCGCTGTGTCCCCAGTCTAGAGTGCAGTGGTGCAATCATAGCTCACTGCAGCCTCGACCTCCTGGGTGCAAGTGATCCTCCAACCTCAGCCTCCCTAGTAGCTGGGACTACAGGCACACGCCACCAAGTCCAACTAATTACTGTTTTTTTAGTAGAGACGGGGTTTTGTCATGTTGCCCAGGCTGGTCTTGAATGCCTAGGCTCAAGCAGTCTGCCCACCTCGGCCTCCCAAAGTGCTAGGATTGCAGGCATGAGCCATCCACCTGTCTCAAACACTGTTTTAATAGGTACTCTTAAAGTATTAATTTAATCATCACAACTTTTGTGGGACTTTTAAAATGAAACTGAGGCACAGGGTGCTAGGTGTGGTGGGCTCATGCCTGTAATCCCAGCACCTTGGGAGGCTGAGGGGGGCAGATTGCTTGAGCTCAGGAGTTTGATACCAGTCTGGGCAACATGGCAAAACCCCCTCTCTACAAAAAATACAAAAATTATCTGGGCTTGGTGGTGTGTGCCTGTAGTCCCAGTTACTTATGGGGCTGAGGTGGGAGGATTGCTTAAGTCTGGGAGGTTGAGGCTGCAGTGAGCCAAGATCTTGCCACTGTACTTCAGCCTGGGTAACAGAGTGAAATCCTGTCTCAAAAAAAAAAAAAAAGAGAGAGAAAGAAAAAAGAAACCGAGGCACAGGCATGTTAAGTTACTGGCCCAAGAATTCCAGTTTGGCAAGCTGAGACCCAGGCCTGAGATGTGTGGCCTCAAGGCTGGGCGTGGTGGCTCACACCTGTAATCCCAGCACTTTGGGACACCAAGGCAGGTGGATCACCTGAGGTCAGGAGTTCGAGACCAGCCTGGCCAACATGGTGAAACCCCATCTCTACTAACAATGCAAAAATGAGCAGGACCTGGTGGCATGTGCCTGTAGTCCCAGCTACTCGGGAGGCTGAGGCAGGAGAATCGCTTGAACCTGGGAAGTGGAGGTTGCAGTGAGCCGAGATCATGCCACTGCACTCCAGCCTGGGCAACAAAGCAAGACTCCGTCTCAAAAAGAAAAAAAAGAAGAAGAAGAAGAAGTGTGGTCTCAGAAGCTCTAAAAGCCACACTATTCTCTGTCTTGAAGCATGGAAAATAGCTTTGGGATGGCAGGTGGGGGATTTGGCTGAAGGAGTGAGCAGGATAAAGACCTCAGAAGACCTCGCACACCATCTAAGGCACTCAGACTGGATCCTGATGATAACGGGGAGTCAGTACAAACTCAGAATCAAGAGAGAGAAACAGAAGATGCTATTAGAAGGGTCATGGGTTGAAGGGGGTAGGACCAAAGGCAGAGACCAATTAGGAGGCTGTTTTAACAGCCCAGAAGAGAGGGAGATGACCTGGCCTGAACAGCAATGACAGCTGAAACAGGCGAGTTCAGGAATGCTAAGTGGTCAGGATGGTGTGGAAGATGTCCACATCCTAATCCCCAGAACCTGTGACTGTCATTTTAAATGACAAAAGGGACCTTGCAGATGTGACTAAATTAATGATCTACAGATGAGGAGATTATTTTAGGTTATCCAGGGGCCCAATGTAATCACAGGGGTCCTCCACAACAGTGAGTAGGAGGAAGGCAACATGACGGCAGAAGCAGAGATCCAAGTGATGTGGCTATAAGCCGAAGAATAAATGGCAGCCTGGAGAAGCTGGGGGACGGGGAGTGGACTCTCACCCAGAGCCTCCAGAGGAACTGGCCCCGCTGACAGCTTAAGTTTAGTGCACAAAACTCGTTTCAGATTCCTGACCACCACATCTGTAAGAAAGATACTAAATTTGTGTTGTGTTAAGCCACAAAGTGTGTGGTTAGAGTTGTCCCTCAGTAACCATGGAGGATTGGTTCCGGGACCCCCTAAGTATGCCAACATCCATATACTTGAGTCCTGAAGTAATGGCAGGTACATGTGGAATAATCCACTGTATATGCAGGCTTCGCATCCTGCAAATACTGTATTTGCGATCTGTGGTTGAAAAAAATCTATGTCTAAGTGGACCCATGCACTTCAAAGCCTTATTGTTCAAGGGTCAATGGCATTTGTTACATCAACAATAGGAAGCCAATACAGATGGTGAAGACCTTGTAACCAGGTAGTTATCAAAGAAGAAAGGGAGAGGTCCCAGAAAGGGTTGAGCAAGAGGTGAGGATTTTGGCTTGGGTAATGGGGCTGGCAGAGAGACCAATACAATCAAGACTGTGGATAGTGAAGAGTGGGCAGTTTGGGGAATGGTGGGACAGTAATGTGTTCTGTCTTGGACATGGTGAGTTTGAAGTGTGCATGGGACATCCAGAAGGAAGGTCTGGAACCTAGGGCCGACCTTGAGAGCGATCAGTGCACACAGGCTCCAATCTGAAAACTGCTGGGAGAACGGGTGGCCAAGGACATGGGTTTCCCTTTTTAGCTCATTCTCTGTGAGGTGAGACCAAAGTTTCTCCTAAATGCAGCTGTTGGGCACTTAAACAACCCTCCTAGCACCCTTCCTTACACACTTCCCTCTGCAGCGAATAGAAGCCAAATCAACTCTTCCAAGGAGTACCCATGTGTCACTTCTGGGACAGGCAGCCTCACTCTTGCCAGGGCCATGCAGGGCAGCCCACAGGCCAAAGGTCCAAGTAGATCCGCGCTGCTGAGTTGCTTCTGGGTAAGCTCTGCTGGCTCCTGAAAAGCCACCCCTGTCCCACTGGTGCATGCGAAGATGCTTTTCAGTGTGTAAGCAGTTTAACTCAAGCTGTACCTGTGGACAGCACCAAGGTATTTCTGATAGTAACAGAAATATCTTAGGGGAATTTCCCATGGGTCAAACTGAACACGCAAGCACTGAATACAAAGGGCACAGGATAACAGTCACATATCATTTTAAAACAAACAAAAAAGCCTGCTCATCCTGCAGAACAGGTGGGAGCCAAAGCCTGAGAGCAGATGAGATCATTCAGGGAGGGCTTGCGGCCCAAGAGCAGAGGAGGGTCCAGGAAAACGATTTCTCTAGGATGGGCAAAGTGAGGGAAGGGGACCCTGACATGCTCATCTTCATATACTCAGGGCTGACACACAGTAAAAACTCAAAGGATGCTTGATGAATGAATTCATTTCTATTCTATCTTCTGTAGAATATAAAAAGGAAAGAGGCCGGGTGTGGTAGCTCACATCTGTAATCCCAGAGCTTTGGGAGGCTAAAGCAGGAGGATTGCTCGAGGTCAGGAGTTCGAGACCAGCCTGGGCAACATGGCAAAACCCTGTTTCTACAAAAAAATAGCCAGGCATGGTGGCACACGTAGTCCCAGCTACTTGGGAGGCTGAGGTGGGAGGATCACTTGACCCCAGGAGACAGAGGTTGCAGTGAGCTGAGATCGTGCCACTGTACTCCAGCCTGGGTGACAGAGTGAGACCCTGTCTCACACAAAAACAAAAATAAAAACAAAACAAAGGGAAGAAAGAGAATGTGGGAAAATGCGTGTTGATTAAAAAACCAAAAAAAGAAAAAAATAAACAGATACATGCTTATTATCCAATAAACTGAATTGAGTATTTAAGTATGAAACTGGATTCTACCCAGAAAGGGCTTAAAATGTAAACAACATGAATATAACGTTATCTTAGGAAAATGATAGTCTGACCAGGAAATAAAACAAATGCAAATTCAGTTTCCTTTAAGATAAACTAGCCGGGTGCAGTGGCTCAAGCCTGTAATCCCAGCACTTTGGGAGGCTGAGACGGGCGGATCACGAGGTCAGGAAATCGAGACCATCCTGGTTAACACGGTGAAACCCATCTCCACTAAAAAATACAAAAAAAAAAAAAACTAGCCAGGCGAGGTGGCGGGCGCCTGTAGTCCCAGCTACTCGGGAGGCTGAGGCTGGAGAATGGCATAAACCCGGGAGGCGGAGCTTGCGGTGAGCTGAGATCCGGCCACTGCACTCCAGCCCGGGTGACAGAGCAAGACTCGTCTCAAATAAACAAACAAACAAACAAACAAACAAACAAACAAACTTATAGGCCCATGCAACTAGAAAAAAACAAGGCAACAAGGCCCCCAGCTGGTGAGGCTGTGGGGAAGCAAGGGCTCCACCAGCCCCAGATGAGAGCAAGGTAGCCATCGAGACCAGGAGCCCAGACAGGGCACACCCTGGGGCAAGAAGCCTTGGGGTAAACATAAATGAAATGCACGTAGGCAAAAATGGAGATTTTTACAAGGAAATAGAGGTATCTCAGGAACCCAAGGAAGCACACTAGGTCTCAGGAAGGTCAGGAACGAGGAACTGGGAAGTCAACAGAAATCTCTCTCTCCCTTCCTCATCTGGGCCTCCCTCCTGCATTGTCTGCTTTTCTCCTTCTCTGAAGATCAGCATTCTCTGTTTTGTACCCATTCATAACAACAAATAGTTATTTCGTGTGTATGACCAAACATGGTTCTTGTATTTCTCTGTTCAAGTGTACCCAGCTAGGACTAAGCTGCGATTTGAAATTCCTGGGAGGAGTGTGATTGGCCTGGTCGGCCCTCCGCTGGTCTAATAAGTTAGAACCCTGGGGGCAGGGTAGTTATTCCTTTATGAAGTTATGATCTCCGATTCCTTTTTCCACAGGAAGATAAATTAGTGAATGTGATAGGATAAGATGGGGAGGGGATGTCCCGAGGCAGAGAGACGGCTCAAAACTTCAAGCTCCAGGCCCTGGTTCCAGCGAGAACATCCTGTTAACCTTTTTCCTGCTTCCACTGTCCACATCCTTGCTATGCCTTTACAGTCTGTTTTCACATAGCAGCCAGACTTATCTGTTAGCATGTAAATCAGATCATATTCCTCCCCTCGCTAAACGAACAAACCAGCCAGAAAACTCTTTAACTCCTTCCTTTGCAATTAGAATAAAATCCAGGCCTGGTGCAGTGGCTCTCGCCTATAATCCCAGCACGTTGGGGGCCCAAGGTGGATGGATCATTTGAGGTCAAGAGTTCGAGACCAGCCTGGCCAATGTGGTAAAACCCTACCTCTACTAAAAATACAAAAACAAATTAGATGGGTGTGGTGGTGGATGCCTGTAGTCCCAGCTACTCGGGAGGCGGAGGCAGGAGAACCACTTGAACCCAAGAGGTGGAAGTTGCAGTGAGCTGAGATCGTGCCACTGGACTCCAGCCTGGGTGACAAAGTGAGACTGTCTCAAAAAAATTTTTTTTTAGTTAAAAAATAAAATCCAAAGTCCTTATCTAGCGCTTGGCGACTTCTCTGACTTTGTCTTTTACAAATCACCCTGTCATTCACTCTTCTGTAGCCACACTAGCCTTTTTTCTAACTTGTAAATATGCCCAGCCCAATTCCTATCTCAGGGCTTCTGCACTTGCTGCTTCCTCTGCTCCATCTTCTTGTATGGCCAACTCCACATCATTCCAGACTCACGTGATGCCACCTCCTCAGAGGATCTTCCCTGAGCAACCCACCTGGAGTAGAATTCCCACCTCAGGCGAGGCATGGTGGCTCACATTTGTAATCCCACGACTTTGGGAGGCCAAGGTGGGCAAATCCCCTGAGGTCAGGAGTTTGAGACCAGTCTGGCCAACATGGCGAAACCCCGTCTCTACTAAAAATACAAAAATTATCCAGGCGTGGTGGTAGGCACCTGTAATCCCAGCTACTCGGGAGGCTGAGGCAGGAGAATCGCTTGAACCTGAAAGGCAGCAGAGGTTGCAGTGAGCCGAGATCGCGCCACTGCACTCCAGCCTGGGCGACAGAGTGAGAACGCCCACCTCAACACACACACCAATCACTCTCTACCCTGCTTTTCCGTTTTTCATAGGACTTCATACTTACTGAAATTTTCTTCATTGTTTGTGACTTGTGTATTTTTTCTTTCTCCCTGTGAGAATGTAAGCTGCATTTGGGCAGAAACCCTGTCTATCTGATATTTTCCCAGCAGCAGAGCTGAGCCTGGCACTTAGTAGACACCAAAAAAACACTTGAATGAATGCCTGAACAATTTGGTTTCAATGTTATACTGAGGCAGTGCAGTGCAGTGCAGCACTTCAGAGCAAAGACTTTGGCGCCAGACCACCTGAGTTCACCAGCTCCCCATCTCCTGCCTGCATAAACTTGCACACATTGTCTTACTAATCTGTCTTTCAGTTTTGCCATATGGAAAATGGGGTGGAGGGGGAGGATAGCAGTACCCATCCTTTAGTATTGTTATGAGGATTAAATGAGTTCACACATGTAAAGGGTTTGAAAGGGCTTGCCACAGAGCAAGCACTCAACATGTCCTCACTCTTATTATTCACTATTAATCATGAGTCCACTCAGTTGAATTATCAAAATTCATGTTTCACTGTACTGCCCTCTATAGCTCCTCTTTTATCTTATTTTCATGTCTTTTATCAGTTTCCTGTGTTTTGGGAGGCCATCTGAAGTTCATTTTCTTTACTAAATTGATCTGTGTTGGACCTGGCATTCGTTGCTTCCATGCAGTTTTTAATTCAGCAGCCATGTCGTCAATCTCTTCCTAATCTCTTCTTATCCCAGATTATTCCATTGGCAGAATTGCTGGTTCTAAGTGAATTATGTACCATCTTTTGAATCCTACTGAAACTTCAATCAGGTATCACCTACATTTTCTTTTATTATTTGCAACATGTCTTTTTTAGAGGTAGGTACTCCTCTAAATCTTCAGAGAAAAGCTAAATCACAGTCTCTGCAACTGCAGACTGTGTCTTACCTAATCATTCTGGAAGGAGGTCTCTACATAGGTGACTGAGCATCTTGGTTTGCCCCCACTGAGGGGTTTCCCAGGACATGAGACTTTCAGTGCTAAGACCAGTAAATCCCAAGCCAAACAGGATGACTTGGTAACTCCACCCGTAGACCGTGTCAAGGAAGAGCTGTATCGTTTTAAGAAAAATGGTCTTTCAAATCCTTCACAAAAGGAGGAAATCATTTTCTAGTATTTAGAATGACTAGCTCCTTCCAAGTAGCATTTTAAAATGTGAAAGTCTCTTAGAAGTAAGGGGGAAAAAAAAAACCTGCTTCAACTCAAAGCCTCCCTTTAGCAACCCCCTCTCCTTCCTTTCCTAACTTAGATACTCAATCCTTTCTCTCCTCTCATTCAACTCCTCAAACCACTGGAATATGGCTTCCATTTTCTAACCCTCAGCTGACCCTTCTCTTACCAAGATTACCACTGATGTCATCGCTAAGATCCAATGGATACTTCTCATTCCTTATTGTGCATGGCCCCTACACACTTCCCTGCAGACCACTCCCTTCTCAAAGCTCTGTAAGATGCTCTGTTGATGTTCAAGGCTCTGCTCCAGATTGTCTCTGTTCTCACTACACCCCATGCTCGAGTGACCTCATCTTCCACAGCTTCAAATACCATCTCCAATACTGATGACTCTGAGATCCCTATCTCCAGCCCAGAATGCAATCTGGGCTCAACCAGAATATCCAGTTCCATAAGGATTCTCTACAGATGCCTCAATCTCCACAAGTCTCAAACTGAACTCATCCTCAGCCCAAACCTGCTCTTCCTCCAGTGTTCTTATCTTGGCCAAAGGACTTGGCCACTGTCCAATCAACTGTCCAAGTCAGAAACCTGAGTCTCATTCCTGACCCCTTCCCTTCCTTCACTTCCAACATTTCATCAAGTCCTTTAAATGCTACCTGCTACATATCTAAATTGTCCCCCGGCCTCTAGGCTTTCTGCAGCCAATCCACTTTCTGCATTGCACCAGAGTGATCTCTCCAGGAAACATGTCTGATGTTTTCTCGGGATTCATGGTTTACAGGGTCCTCTATGACCCGGGTCCTGCAGACCCCTTCTGCCTTTTCCCCTAACACTCCCCTACCTGGCTCCTGCCCATTATCCTCAGGTTTTTTGTTTGAGATGGAGTCTCACTCTGTTGCCCAAGCTGGAGTACAGTGGCTGATTTTGGCTCGCTGCAACCTCTGCCTCCTGGGCTCAAGAAATCCCCCTGCCTCAGCCTTGTGAGTAGCTGGGACTACAGGCACATGCCACCATACCTGGCTAATTTTTGTATTTTTTATAGGGGTGAGGTTTTGCCATGTCACCCAGGCTGGTCTCGAACTCCTGACCTCAAACGATCCCCTCACCTCAGCCTCCCAAAGTGCTGGGATTACAGGCATGAGCCATGGTGCCCGACCTCATGTTTTTTCAGATGCCATTTCCTCAGGAAAGCCTTCCCAGACTCTTCTAGAATGAGTCAGGTAAAATCTTGTGTATCCCCTAAACGACTCTATTATGGCATTTATCATATTCACTGGGATAGCATGGAAGACTCCAGCTCTCTGAAGACAGGAACTGTCTTGTTCACTGATACATCTCTAACACCTAGAACAGTGAACAATAAGCACTCATTTAGGTCTGTTGAATAAATTAACAGGCATTCCTAATTATAAAGTTGTTTGACTCCTGAAGTCCTCTACTTGCCTTCGTATTAGTTCAGAACTGGTTCAACTTACCATGTACCTAATGAAAAATACAACTACTTTTTAATTCAAAATAACTAGAAGTGGCATAATCCAGTAAAAAGAACACTACTGCTAAACCAGGAGACCAGGGTTCCAGGCACAGCTCTGCTACTTACTAACTCTTCATGTTGCTGTTGGTGACTTACTTAACCTCTCTGTACTCAATTTCTCTATCTGCTCAATAATGTGGCTAATCTGGATCAGAGATTTTCAAAGTGTGTCCCACAGCAGGGGTGGGGGAGGCGGGGCGCTAAATCAGAGGGACCAGAAGACTGTGCACCCCACCCAGACTCAAAGCCATTCTATTTCAGTATGTATTATATATTGGAATTCATGTATGACTTGGGAGAAGGAAAAAAAAAAGGATCCATAGCTAAAAACAAGTTTGAAAACAACTGAAACATGATCACCGGATTCTCTGCACCCTTTACATGCTAACATTGAAAACAATAGAAAGCCATGAATGTAATAACAAGGCAGTTTGACCGGGCACGGCGGCTCATGCCTATAATCCCAGCACTTTGGGAGACCAAAACGGGTGGATCACCTGAGATTTCAGGAGTTCGAAACCAGCCTGGCCAACATGGTGAAACCCTATCTCTACTAAAAATACAATTAGCCAGAGGTTGCAGTGAGCTGAGATCGCCCTATTGCACTCCAGCCTGGGTGACAAAGAGAGACTCCATCTCAAAAAAAAAAAAAAAAAAGAAAAGAAAAGAAAAGAAAAAGAAAAAGAAGGTAGTTTCTAAAAAGCTTGAAGATTCTGACTGCAAAAGTTCGGAGAGAGTAAGCCGGCACTTTTGTCTGCCATCAGGAACCCACCAGTTTCCAAGCAACTTGACTTCATTATGCAGATCCAGCAAGACACAGAGACATTTTTGTATCCACAAGTAACATGTATGTATGTCTTTATACCTCGGAGCCGGACACAGTGGCTGACACCTGTAATCCCAGCACTTTGGGAGGTCAAGACGGGAGCACTGCTTGAGACCAGTTCAAGACCAGCCTGGGTAACATGGTGAAACCTCATTTCTACAAAAAATACAAAATTAGCTGGGCATGGTGGCAGGTGCCTGTGGTCCCAGCCTCCCTATGCTGAGGCGGGAGGATCACCTGCACCCAGGAGTGCTACTGTACCCCAACCTGGGTGACAGAGTGAGACCCTGTCTCAAAAATATAAAAAGTGTTTATACCTCAATCCCCTTCATATTAACAAGGAAACTCAGGCAGAAGGCACAGACTTAAACGATTTTCCTTTATGCCTTTCAGGTGGTTTGTCACTTCACTTCTGGTGACTCACCCCAGCCTCACACTTGATAATGCACCATCCAGAGGTCTTGCAGAGATAGGGCCTTCCTTTTGCATGGGAAGTACCCCGTAGTTACTGTGTGCTAGTGAGGGCTGTAGTCAGAGGACCTGGACTTCTCTCCTGATCTGCCACCTACTCTGTCACTGCTATGGACACCTATTATTTGGTCTACTCAGCCCCAATCCCTTCCCTGCCCTCTTCCTGAAACTCTTGTGGTCCCTTGCTTCATTCTATCATACTGTTCTACAGGGAGGAACATGCTCTTAGATGGTGCCCTCTCCTGCTTAATCCGAGGATAGACAACAGAATTCAGCTCTACTCAATTGCGTCTTTTTCTGGGGCTTTTAAACTTGGGATTTGGTCCACTTCTTTGCAGTGAAGAAAAGCTGTAAGATGTGAGGTGTGGCAGCTTCCAATGACCATGTGAAGAAAGCCGGTTTGCATGGAGAAAAACGTGAAATCGGCACGCCGAGAAGAGATGAGGCAGTGCTGGTAGTGTGAGTCCTCGGGAGCAGTTGTTCCTGAGGCCCAGCTGCACCTTGCCTGTCCTTTCAGGAGAAGCTCAGTTGTTTGACTTTTAGATTCCATAAACCAACAAATCCTCTTTTATACCTAAATTAGTTTAAACTGGCTTTTAGTCCCTTACATCTGAACTAACACCAACCCTGTGTTAAGTCACTGAAATACTGTGAGTCTGTTTCTTCATTTGTAGAAACGACCTCAAAGGTTTTTGGCAAGTACTAACAAGATATGTCGTTTTGTTAAAACCATACCGGGCCATAAATTTCTAAGGAATGACCACTACAGATATCTCATGATGAAGATAATGGCAAGTACCACCCAGAAGGCATATGAACTTAGTTCAGCTCAGCCCTGCTGCTAGAAAACCAGCCTGGGCAATATAGTGAGACTGTCAAAAAAAAATAAAGAAAAAAAAAAAAAGAAAGAAAGAAAGAAAACCAAGTGTCTTACTGACTAGCAGACAGCAACGCCACAGTGGACACCAATGCTTGTCTGCCCAGGTGCCCTCCCCTCCCACCAACCCGCTCACCCTTCCTCTGGGAATCACTCCACCTCTACTCCATCCTTTCCAATGGGAACTGTCCTACTCAGGAATCCATCTCCAGACCGGCTGATGGGCCCAGGATGAGCACTAGACTCAAGCTGTGCTAAAGGATCCCTTTCCTGGGACTTTTACTTTTTCAAAAAAATGGTGGTAAAATTCACTTTTAAGTGTATAATTCAGTAATGTTAAGTTTATTCAAGTATGAAAGTGCATGAAAGTGTATTAAAGTAGTTTTAAGTGTATTAAGTAGTTTTAAGCGTACAGTTCAGTAGTGTTAAGCATATTCATTGTTGTGCAACTAATTTCCAGAACTTTTTCATCTTACAAAACTGAAACTCGATCCCATTAAACTTCTCCATTTGCCCTTCCCCTCCACCCCCAGGCACCACACCATACTATTTCTATAAATTTGACTATTCTAGATACCTCATGTAAGTGAAACTGTACTATATTTGTCTTTTGGTGACTGGCTTTTTTTTTTTTTTTTTTTGCTTTGCTGACCATGCTGGAGTGCAGTGGCGCCAAGGCACACTGCAGCCTTGCCCTCCCGGGCTCAAACAATCCTCTCACCTCTCATCCCCGAGTGCTGGGTAATAATTGTTTTATTTTTTGTAGAGGTGGAGTCTCATTCTGTTGCCCAGGCTGGTCTCAAAACTCCAGGCTCAAGCAATCCTCCCACCTCAGCCTCCCAACATGGCTTGAGCCACTGTGCCTGGCCTGACTGGCTTTCATTCAGCATAATGTCCTCAAAATTGTAGCATGCGTCAGAACTTCCTTCCTTGCTAAGGGTGAATATTCCATCATATGTACTTACATTTTGTTTATCCACTCACTCTTATTTATTTTTGAGATAGGGTCTGTCTCATTCTGTCACCCAGGATCTGGAGTGCAGTGACACAATCACAGCTCACTGCAGCCTTGACCTCTTGGGCTTAAGAGATCCTCCCACCTCAGCCTCTTAAGTAGTTGGGACTACAGGCACACACCACCACACCCAGCTAATTTGTTTATTTTTTGTAGAGATGGGGTCTCACTATGTTGCCCAGGCTGGTCTTGAACTCCTGGGCTCAAGTGATCCTCCTGCCTTGGCCCCTCAAAGTGCTGGGATAACAGGCACAAGCCACTGTGTGCAGTCCTTAGATTCACTTTTCTTTTTTTCTTTTCTTTTTTTTTTTTTTTTTGAGATGTAGTCTCACTCTATTGCCCAGGCTGGAGCACAGTGGCGCGATCTCAGTTCATTGCAACCTCCAACTCCCAGGTTCAAGTGATTCTCCTGCCTCAGCCTCCCAAGTAGCTGAGATTACAGGCCTGCACCACCACACCCAGCTGATTTTTGTATTTCTAGTAGAGATAGGATTTCGCTATGTTGGTCAGACTGGTCTCAAACTCCTGACCCCAGGTGATCCACCCACCTCAGCCTCCCAAAGTGCTGGGATTACAGGTGTGTGCCACCGCATCCAGCCTAGATTCACTCTTGACAGACAATTGGGCTGCTCCTACCCCTTGGCTATTGTAAAGGACACTGCTATGCAGCACAAGGGTGTATCTCTCTGAGACCCTGCTTTCAGGTCTTTGGGATATATCCCCAGAGGGGGGACTGCTGGATCATATGGTGGTTCCCTTTTTAATTTTCTGAGGAACTGCCATACCATTTTCCACAGCAGCTGCACTATTTTACATTCTCACCAACAGTGCAAAGGGTTCCAATTTTTCCACATTCTTGCCAACACTTGTTATCTTCTGGGTTTATTTGTTTTGTTTTGTTTTATAGCAGTCATTCTAATGGGTACGGGGTGTCCTAGGGCTTTTGAACTTAGAACCAGAGAAAACATCCACACAATCTGTCTCTAGTTGTCAAGGCCATAAGAGGTGAAACACAGGTGCTACTAGCAGCCCTGTCTCCTGCCATGTAGAGAAAGCCTGTTTACAGTGAGAGAGGAGTAAGCTGATTTGCAGAGAAAAGAGAAAGTCTCTAAAGCCTCAGATTGGGTAGTACAAGTTGTGCCTGGAGCCTAGATACTTTCTTGCCCTTGAATTTGATGAGACACCTCATTAACCCAATCATAAATCCACCTTTTTACTTAAGTTAGTTTGAGTTGTTCCATTTATAACCATGATTCTTGCCATAAACATCTTTGTACAAGAGTTAGTTCTTCAATCATCTTTTCTTCTTCTTTTTTTTTTTTTTACGTTTTCTTCCTTTGATTCTTTCTTAGAAGTAGATCGGATATAAATAATTTGTACATTCAAAAACCCTCAATCTGTACGTTCAAAAACCCTAAAGAAATGCCCTTGCAGAAGTAGAGGGTTGTGGTTAGAGCATGGGTTTGGAGTCAGCCCAAACTGGCTTCAAATCCTAGCTCAACAAATGTTTATGGGATGTGTTAACTAACTTGATGGTGGTATAGACAGGTAAGATAGATAGATACACACACACATATATATACATATACAAAACCATCACTTTATATAGCTTAAATATATACAATTTTATCTGTCAATTATATCTCAATAAATCTGGATAAAAATAAAAGGTTGACTTAAAGTAAAAAAAAACAAAAACACAAATAAGTGCTTTTAAGCAGCAGGCCATTGTAGGTGCCAGGGATAAAGCAGTGAACAACAGACAAAAATCACTGCCCTCACCAAGCTTTATCTCTGGTACTCAGCAAATATTTGCATGTTTACTCTGTGCCAACCACTGTTTATTAAGCTGTGTTTATAATATGGTGATAACAAATTATCTTGTCCGTTTGTTTTAAGGAATCATTATAATGTATGCATGTGCTTGATATAATGCCTGACACACAGAAAGCACTCAATGAAGAGAAGCCATGTCTACATTTAGACAGGGAGGTGTGCCTTGCAGAAATTAGCCTCAATATACATTGGGTGCCCACTATATGTTCCACAATCATCTTAAAATAGTACTCAGATCCTGGCAGAATTTACTTTCCAGTGGGAACAAGAGATAAATAACAGGTGCTATGAGCTGTAGCAAAATAATGAGGCAGAACAGACTCTGGAGCCACCCACCTATTTTCAAATCCCAGCTTGCCCTTAGGAAAGTCATCTAACTGCTCTACTCAGTTTCCTTAGTTGTAAGACAGAGCTAACAAGAACAATGACAAAACTACCTCAGTGGGCTCTGTGAGGATTAAATAAGTTAATATGTGTAAAAATGCTTAAAGCAGTGCCTAGCTCATAGGACTACATAAGCACCAGCTAATATTAACACTATTATGTATTAACTGCTAGGAGGAAAAAGTAAGTCTCCCTACAGGACTCAAAGAAGCTTTTTCTAAGGAGAGGACATCAGATCTGGGCCTTGAAGGATGTGCAGGAGTTCACTAGGTAAAGAGCAGGGGAAAGGACATTTCAAGGGGAGAAAACAGTCCAAGCAAATGAGCTGACCCATGGAGGAAATCATATGCATTGAAACAAACCAAACCTAACAGCTGAAGCCTAGGTGGGTGGAAGATGAAGCCTGAGGCACCATTTCTGGCCATTAGTACTACAGTCCACCAAACTAGTCAGTCTTAAGTCAGAACTTGCCCTGATAACTTCCAAGAAATGATACCATATCATAAACCAACATTTTAGTAGCATTAACAATTTTTCCCCAATGAAGCAAATAAATCCAATTTATACTTACCATTTACTGGGCACTACAGTGCCAAAACACCATGCCATTTACAAAAGGACCTCACTTAATCTTTACCATGTCCCGTGGAATACAGATAACTTCATTTTACACATGAGGAAACAGGCTTTTAAGCAATATTCCCAAGATCACACAGATAGTATATTAGAAAATAAAGTGTTCAGCTGCAAATACAAATAGTGGTTTCTTTCTCCCACTGCCCCCTCCCTGCCACATAAAACAAAGTCTGAAGGTAGGCAGTTAAGTCATCATTAGTTCAGTTATTCAACAATGCCACCAAAACACCTTCCATCTTTCCTCCCCACCATCTTTACAGTATCAGCCACTGGCCCTGAGGTTTATACAGACTCCCATTCCCTATAATGCTTTCTTATTCTTGTCTTAAAGTCCTACCAGTCAGGGTTTTCTCAAGCTTTACTTTTTGAAATATTTCAGAGGTCAGCTCAATACAACTCACTAATTTCACAGATGGGGAAATAGAGAGATTTGCCCCTAGCAAACTAACAGAGTTTATTAATTAGTTAAATGAGCCTGGAATTGAGTGCTCCTTCCCTTTAGTGGGGACTGTAAATTGCCCACCAAAACCTGTCCTCCCATTCCTTCTTGGCACATGGCTTGACTACGTTTCTCAGCCTTCCTGGCAAGGTGGGCGTGGCCATTGGACTAAGTCCTTGCCAATGGAAAGTGAGAATGTATGCAGAAGTATCCACGCCACTGAAGGGTCTAGGCCTTCAGGCAGCGGGTCTGCCTCCTCCCTGTTTCTTTTCCCCTTCCCATTAGCTGGGACCAATGATGACCCAGCTTCAAGCACACAGCCCATGAGACCAATGCTCCAGAGGATGGAGAAGCAACATGATATGAGGAACCTGTATGCCTGAATCACCACTTGGTGCAGAGCTGCCCCAATGACCTGAACCGCTCACTTCAGACAGGTCAATTCCCTTCAGAGCTGTTATCTGAGAAAGAATAAACTTCTTTGTTCTTTAAGCCACTGTATCATTGAGTCTCTTTGTTATAGCAACTTAGCCTTTTACCTGAACTAATGCAAACATGCAGCTTCCTTTGTAAGCATTCAGAGTAGCTTTACAAATAACCAGTTAGCCATCATTTTAGAAAACAGCCTTAACTGCCCAAGTAGGTGATAATCAAATACTGAAATTCCTGCCAGTGGCTATCCCAAAATTTCTTCATCTTGGTTAAAGGGTATTTAACTATTGAAGCAGATCACTTATGTAGAGACCTACTTAGTTTTTATGCTTTCATGTAATTTATTTAACAAATATTTGACTGTTTCTAGGTGCTAGGGATATTGACAAGTCACTGCATTCATAAAAGGTTGATTTCATGCATGTGTGTCTGGGGGGAGAGGGATGTTAATTTTATTTTCTTTTTGAGCAACACAGTGTTGCTCTGCCACCCAGGCTGGAGTGCAGTGACATGATCATGTTTCACTGTAGCCTCAATCTCCCAGGCTCAAGCCATCCTCCTACCTGAGCCTTCCAAGTACCTGGGACTATAGGCATGACCCACCATACCTGGCCTGCCTATCTATCTATCTATCTATCTATCTATCTATCTATCTATCTATCTATCTATCTATCTATCTATTTTTTCAAACAGACTGGGTCTCACTATGTTGCCTAGGCTGGTCTCAAACTCCTAGGCTTCAGTGATCCTTCCGCCTCAGCTTCCCAAAGCGTTGGCATTACAGGCGTGAGCCACCACTTTCGGACTGTTGTTTCTTAATGTTATATTGTGTGTTTTGTTTTGTTTTAAGCAAAAAAATCCCCTTTTGAACTAAAGAGAGCTAAGAGAGTACAAAAAGTTACTCAGAGCTAGGAAGGATCGAGCCATATTTCTAGAATACAGATGAGCTGTTCTCTTGCTTAGCCCTAAGAATCAAGCAAAGTATTTTCAAGTCTAAGAACCTAGATCTCTCTTCAGAATCAAAGTACTTTCTACCCACCTACAACAACATTGCCTGAACTGTAAGAAATATCTAATGCCTAATCAAGATTTTTACTGACAGAAGCAGATGAACCTAATAGCTCACTGAGTATTGGAATTAACTGCCAAAGCCATTTTGATAGCACTGCTGGTGTGACGGACTGGAGGCTCTGGGTACCTGGACTGGAGAGCTCTGCTTGCCTGGAGATTGCTATGGCCAGATGGTACAAAATGGCATTCCTCATTCTCACTCCAGGCTGAGCAAATAGTGCAAAGCTCTATGGTACTTTTCAGCTCTCAAATGAGATTTGGTATGAGATTTAGTAATAGAGTAAGAAAGGTGATCTAAGGTTTGTCCTGGCTTTGCCTTGCTCTGTGACTGGAACATCCATGTTTTAGGCCTCAGTTTCCCCATCCATACAAGAGATAAAGGATTCTTTCATCTCTACATTTATGCCCATCACAAGACAAACTATTTTCCTTCCCTACACTTGACAGCAAAGTCATTCATTGGGGAGCAGGCACAAAAGGGAAATCTACTCAGGGCAATGCCTCAGACCGGAGCACCAGGCAGATTTCTAGTGAGTGTTCTACCCTTCCCAGGCTCTTTGCTGCTGATAAAGGAATTTCATTTGGTTGAATTTACAATTGCTAAGAATATGAACAGTGGGCTCAACCACAGTGCCTTACACTTAGTAAGTGCTTCATAAATATTAGACACTTTGATTTTTTTTTTTGTTAAAAATTCCTGATTTCCAATTGCCATAGAGATAACAATGAGTTCAATGAGAAGTTACTGCTCCAAGTATTTCAGATGGAAGAATTAAAGGCTTTTTAACATACAATTATTAAAACTAGTTTTTCCTGCTTGTCTACTGAAACTTTTTTAGGCTTTAAAGCATATTTAGCAACTTGAATGAAGAATATTTCAGAGAAACTAAAGGTTCTTCCCTACAAACTGCCAGCTTAACACAGTGCTTAAAAGGTTGTCTACCAGCCTCACCTCAATTCCAGCTCTACCACTTGCTAGCTGTACTCCACTGCTGAGCCTTAGTTTCCCCCCGGTTAACAGCAAAGGAAATAGCATTTCCCTCCGGGGGCTGTGTGAGAAGATAAACTTATAAAAAGAACTTGGCACTGCGTGGCTCACAGTAAATACTCATCTCCACTCCCACTGGGAAGATGTGGCTTCCCACCTTGTTAGCTCCTAAAGTAGTTAACAAACTTCTTTGCCCAGAGAATAAATTTATTTTTGAGATTCAAATGAGTTGAAGGTGGGTGAGGTTCTGGAATTCAGCACTGTTTAAAAAAAGGTCAATCAAGTTAGATAGTTTTTTTACTCTGCCTTCTCCTCTGTAAAGTCTTATATGCATAGGAAACAAAACATTTACCAATAATTGCTTTTCAAGGTCCAGCAGAAATGTTCCTCCTTCCATGATCACTTCCCTTCCTTCTAAACTGAAATTCTACACAGCTCTTGTGGCCTTTGATCCTCTCTTGCCTGGATTGGTGTTTGTGTACACATGCAATTATTTATAAGCTCCCTGAAGGCAAGAACACATCTCATCTCTGCATTCCCTTTAGCCTAATTCAGGGCCTCTCATATAGTAGATTCTGCACAAACAAAATGTATTTGAATGGGGAGTTAATGCTTAAAGGGCACAAAGTTTGTTTGGAGTGACAAAAAAGTTTTGGAAATAGATAGTGGTAATGATTGCACAACATTGTGCGTGTAGTCAATGCTGCTGAATTATACCCTAAAAATGCTATATTTGATGTTATATATAAATAATAACTATTTAATATTGCTGGCAGCGCAGGTCACTCTAGAAAGAGGGCTTCAACTGGAAGTAATAGATCTCCAATAAAAGACCCTCTCTAGATGTCTTCACGGACTATAATGTGTTAAATAAACACCTGCTACATAAATGGACAGCATGATCTACGAAGAAGGTCAAATTTGAGAAAAAGCTATATCATGTTGATAACAGAGCATACTGTGTATAAACTAGACATGGACTTGTATTCTTTTTAAGGATCAAAGAGGCTCTTCTAAATTTTTTCTTTATTTAAACTTCTATAAAAATATAGATTTGTAACTCAATAGAAAGACAGCAGTGATAATAACTCACATATGAGCAGCTTGCAAATTTCAAAGTCTTTGGTCTTCAAGTCCCATGACACAGCTTCCTCAGTCTGATTCCCTCCTTCTCTGTAGAACTCCGAGAACTAGTTTGGTTCACTTAATCATCTCAGTGGGGATGATCCTGTCCTGCCATTCACTCAAATCTAGAACTCCCAATATGTGGCTCACAAATACTTCAGTCATCTACAAAAGCATCTGGAAATCAGATAATTTTAGCCAGAGTCAGGGATATAAAACTTCTTTAAAGGGATGCAGTCAGTCCTGGTATTCACCACAAAAAAAGATCCTCATGTATAAAAATGTGGAATCTGTGCCTCTTTTAATAATAGAACCTTTAAGATTCAAAGAAAAAAATGCTTTCTTGAACGACATCATTTCCAGACACATCAGCCATACAAGGAGCTGACAAGACCTGCTGTTTCTATTATAGAGAACATAAGACTTTAGAACACACCACTGAATGAAAGAGAATGGTGGGAGCTTTTCTGCTATGCACAAAATTCTGCATAGCACTCCTCTGCCCAGACTGGGAGACAGACATACCCCTCCCTTCAGAAGTGGATCCCCACCACCTTTCCAAAGGCCACTGGACATGTCTCTTAAATGCTGCATTTCAACTCTTGCTCATTCTGCCCTGGGGATCCGTTCTCTTTAGGTTCTTTGTCATGGTCTGGGGAAATGCTCTGATTTTCTATAGTGTTGGCAGCATCTGAATCCAACCTTCTTCTTCTCTTCAGTTGCTTCAAGTGGGATTTGGATTTTATATGCGCTGATAAGACAAAACCAAATCAAACAAAAAAAAACTCATTAGAATGCTCTAGAATTAATCTAGAAGCAAGTAAAATTAACTATACAATGCTTTTCTTCAACAATAAATAGCAAGATCAACACATGTACGGGTATAGCTGCTTAGCATTTTTAAGGGGAGAATAAATTATATGGCCAGCGAGCTGGCAAAAGAGAGTGAGCTACCACATATCAAGTGCTCCCTGCCAGGTACTTTACATCACCAATCCTCATGGCAGTCTTGTAAGATGGCACTATTCTGCTCATTTTACACAAGGGAAATTGAAGTTCAGAGAGGTCTTACAAAATGTCCAAGGTCACACAGCAGGTAAACTCTTCTACTTAGACCCATGGCTTCAAAAAGAGATCCCACTTTCCAGAATCAGGTCTCTGTAGTATGGGGCTTCCTGTTACAGATACATTTTTAACTTGTAAGGCTGAAAAGTTAGAAATTCAAATCCTCTGTATTGCAGGGCATTGCCTGTTGTCCTTCCTGGTCTGGCATCCCTGTGCCTGGGTCAAAAAGGTCATGTGAACGACTCTCTGGCAAGATTCCTATTCTCTAGGCACACACTGCTCCAGGGATAAAGGAAGGTGCATTTATCACTGACAATTTCTTCCGAGGGTTCAAGTAGGAAGTCAAGCTAAAGGGTCACTGTTGCCTGCTATCAACTGCAGATCTGTCACCCCTAAGACAGTTCTCACCTTATGACTAACTTATACAGGTTTATTTTCACTATCCTGTTCTTTTTTCAAGGAAATTTCATCTGGGAACACTGAAAGAGACAGACAACTAGTTTAAATTCTCTTTTATACATATTAAAAACATCATTTTGAAGAGTTTAGAAGCAAGAATAAGTAAGGTAGAGGTTAGAATTAAGAGAAAAGTTTACTTGGGGAAATAAGTCAGCTTTGTTCTCCAGCTAGAGCCTAAGGCAAAAAATGGGCTTCTGGGCTGGCTCTCCATGGCAGCAGGAGATGGGAGCAAGGACTTGACAGATGGCACTACAGAAGGGCTTACACAAGCTAAGCTCACAAAGGCTCACACATGTTGCTTCTCTAAGGCTATCCCTGAAGGACATTCAACAAATCGAACCACTAAGTTTCCTTTAGAAAAAAACAATCAGACACTCTCTTTCTCTTCCCCTTTCATCATTATAAACCAACGACAATCGAGGCTTCTTCTGCTGGTTGGGCAATCACAGCCATCCCCAGTCTCTGACAACGGAGTTCATTTTGCCAGTTACCAGTTAATAGACCTAATCATCCTATTGGTTGCTTTGGGGAGAAAAATCTACTTCTCTGAGAATCCCATGCAAAACAGTACTCTGAACAGAAGGATCCCAGCCGCTGAGTAAACGACAAGCCCCACTGTGCCTGAAAGCAGCAAACCTTACACCTGTTTCTAAATACCAAGTAAACTCAAGGCTTGGGGAAGAAGTCCTGGGCTTTGACTGGATCACTGCAGAAATCTGAAAATCCAATGACGTGTGTGCAATGTAACTCTATGGCAGAGGCAGAGCCAGGCTCTAATGCAGGGATACAGAGCCTTGGGGTGGGGCTGGCCCTGAGGTGGTGGGGAACTAACCTTCTTTATACATGTGTGACAGGCTTACTTTCACACAGTTTCCCTTAACATCTTTTTATCACAGTTTTAGCAACTACCACTATGTCAACAATTACCTCAAAGGTTACTGAAGAGATACCACTTTTAAAAACCACACTCAGGAGGAGTAACTGTACTTCCTGCCTGCTCCCAGCTACGCTTCTGCTTCTTCCAGTCTCCTGGATGAGCTGCCTGGCTTCCCTTACACCCTTACTTCCCGATCCCGCCCCCACTGAATTATAAACATGAAAGGCCAAGAAACTCCTCCAAGGCAGGACCACAAAGTCAAAGGAGCTCTAGAAAGTTACCTGCAGATCTCTTAGTATAACATATTAATTCCAGCTGAAGATGGAGAGCATTTGATTTGCCTCTGAATCTCAGAATACAGAGACAACTTCCCAGTTGGGGGAAGCCTCCAGTGAATTTGAGCACAGGCTCTTAGAGGAATCTAGCTGTCCCTTTACAAATAAATAGACTCCAGGTTCAATCTGCCAAAGACCTTAAATTTCATGAAATCAGTGTGAACCCACCCTTATAGATTTCTTCATGCCCCTCCCCATACTCTACCTGCCCACTCGCGATCCCCAATGATGATTCGATCACAGAGGTCACACATGTGATAACTTCTCTTGTTCTCAGCTTCATTGTATGGCATCTTTATTGGAGTGGTCATAGGCTTGCGGCCCTAAAAGAACAAGGGTGGAAGGGAATATTCAATTCAAAGAGATCTGGATATAATTCTCTATTAAGGGAAGTGGGATTTTCCTAAGATTCCTTTTTCTCACCCCAGAGAGCAGATGGGTTGTATACAGATTTTAGCAACAACCTTTCTGAATGTAAAAGTAGAAAAGCAGTCTCCAGGTACTGAAAAGCAGCCAGCCCTTTGGCTTTATTCTATGGAAAAGAAGGCCTGGTTCTTCAATATAGCAACAAAGGTGTCAGCTAACGAAAGTGCTCTGAAAACCAGACAATAGACTGTATCATGATTCACAATTACCTGGATGAAACTTTGCACGATTTCAAGAGCAGGTTCAAGAACAGACTCTTCCCACTTCGAGACATCAGATACCTCTAAGCCATAGACAGGGGGGACACTGGGACCAGGTCCTAATGATGACAAAGAAAGGTTGTGAGAGGTCAGCCTCAAACCCAATCTACTCTGCACCCAGGACTCTGAAATCCTCCAAGGAAATACACAGAGCCAAAGGAGTAAACATTCTGACCATGCTATTCATTCTAACTGAAACATGAACCACAATCCAAGAAAGACCTAGAGGTTTAACTGCTCTGCAGCCAATAAGACTAGCTACACAATCTGGATACACGGGTGCAGGATCTTCCAGATCAGCCAGGAAACCAGAATAGAGTTAACAGCTCGAGGGACCATTGTGTGAGCTACAACACAGACAGCACATCATAAGAAGAAATAAACTAACAGCTTTAAGTAAGTGCCTATTCTAAGTTCCATATCATCTTACGACGATGGCGATCTGTGGCAAGAGAATTCACAGCTTTCTTTAGGAGCAGATACTAGTCTCAGGTTTGCATATATTCCCTCAGCGGCCTGGGACTCATGAAATGCTTTGACAGCATGGGCTGGGAACAGAATCATATCAGCCAATAAGCCACAGAATCTGCGAACCAGAAAGAAACCTTAGAATTGATGTAGTTGAGCAACTTCTTTTAAAAACCTGATCTAGAGGGTATTCAAGAAACACCCCCTGGTAGACACTTTCTAATGCAGATGAGACTGAAAGTAGCAAAGAGTGCAGCTACAGGTATTTCAACCACCTGAGCCAACCATGTTGCAAGAGTTTAGTCTCTGCAGTTAGCTTCCCTGCCTATGTACATACTAAATTGCCTTCCACAGCTAGGTTGATTCAGTTGCCTAAAGGCAAAGAGCATCACCCATAGGCAAAAACATCAAAGGCCTTGGGATGCCAACGACTGGCAGGTGCTGGCCTTTTGACTGTGCCAACCACAAATAAGATTCTTCATAGACTGGACTGGGCTGCACCTGCCACCACACGGAAAGGTGAGACTAGGAGGGTGCAGGCAGCATCCACAGCACACCTGGCCTTGGCTAAGCTCTGCACCTGTTTCCAGGCCACTCTACATTTTCCTTTCTCCTCTAAGCCCTTTGTTGGGCTTCTGTGCCCTGTCTAAGCACCTTTCAACAAGTTCTCGGCTCCCAGCTGCTATTTCTGGCTTGGGTCCAAGGCCAAGCTGGGGTGGGGAAGTCCCCCCTGGCTTCCTGCCAGAACCATATCCCAGCAGACCAGCTCTGGCCAATCACGCACAGCTCCTGATTTACAGGGCAGCTGTGCCTTTCACTCAGCACCAGGACGATGCCGGCATACACACGAATGAGGAACAGGCATATGACACACTGTGCCATCAACTCCTCCTGCCACAGAGATGGAGGAACTATTGTGGTTTTACTACAGGAAGAAGTTCTAAATTATTACCAAAAAGTCTTCTGTTACAGGCTTATTGTCAGACATGGGGAGAAGAGAAGTTGCATTAGAAATTTGTAGTACAGCACTGAGCTTCAACTTCAGATGACACCAAGACTTCTATCTACCAGGACATGCAGAGAAAACAGGATAAGTAGAAGAAAGCATAACGAGCCTCTTCACACCAGAACTCCACTGGAGAGCTCAGGCAGAGAGTGGGAGCTGGGAGAAAGAATGTTAGCAGTTTAGTGGTGAACAGCAGGGATCAAGGTATGTATTTTCAGAGGCACTGAGTGGGGCAGATGCTTCAGCTGGCCCTATCTGTAATTGAGAGCAGAAGTCTACCAGCAAAAGGTAAACACAGGATGATTCAGAAGCATATTTAAAACGTGTCCACAAGATAAAACTGAAGTTTCGCTTATGCTTAAATTAATTCCTTTCACTCATAACCACAAAGTTTTTACCCACAGTCCAATACTAATGCTGTCTTGCTAAAGTTACAGCTAAAGGAAGTAAGAGTAGTAGTATAAAGGAGTGTGGACTCTGTGTCAGGCCTGCATTCAGTTATCTACTGCCGACTAGCTGGGTGATTTTTGGCAAGTTATTTAACTTCACTAGGCCTTCATTATCTTATCTGTAAAAAGAAAAGAATAACACCTACCTTGAAGACTCAATAATATATGTATGGCACCAAATTTAGTGCCAAAGACACAGTACAGGGCCAAATGAATGAGAATTTCCTTTCTTTTCCCTTAAAAAAGCTGTTTAATTAAAGTTTCATTTGAAGCATCTGAAGCACCATGTGGAGATGCTGGGAGAAATGGTGAAGGTGTCTTTTTATACTACTCATCTGGCCCCCAGAAAACATTGTAATTAGGAAATCTTCCCTACAGAAATCTGACTGCTCTTCAGGTACAAAACTGAAGCTAAAAATCAGCCCTGAACACCAACTCTCCTAAGAAGATGCTGCTGTTGTTCTTAGCTGTTTGCAGCCAGTATCCATCTGTTCAAGGCAGAAGGCAGACTCCTCAATGCAAACAATTTTTTTTTTTTTCTGAGACATCACAAGAAAATATCCCTGGATAATCATTTATGTTATAGAACTTCCCCTAGGTCAGATCCAGAATCTCAGAACAGGCCCGGAATCTAAAATTCATTTTCTGGGTGAGCTGAGGACATCTATATTCTATTGAAAACAGACCCATAGTATAAGGAAAAACATGAGACTTACTGCTCAAAAAACGGTTTTTAACCCATCGGTTTTGCTTCCGGGCATATCTCTTAGTTACTTGTTTCAGAGCCTCGATACCTGAAAGATACAGTAGATTTAAGAAAATCTAGGTAAGCACTCCTTACCCTGCAGAGAGGCAGGCCCTCCCAGCCCAGCAGGAGAAAGTCAGTCATGGCAATACAGTGTCAGACTTGGTGGACAAAAATCTCAATTCTGAGCTGAAGGCTACTTGGGACGCTTTGAGCCTTGGCTCTTTCTCAGACCATAACAGCAGAGTACCCTGCCACCCAAAGATGTCCAAGACTAGGTCAGATGGAAGAATTCACACCTTTCTTTAGAAGCTGGTTACTAGTCTCCAGTGTGCATTTTCCCTCAGCGATCAGGTACTCGTGAAATTCCTTGAAGCCAATTGATTGGAAGATACCATGTTGATAGTCCTGGCTGGGAATAGGAGGGCATCAGCAGATGAGCCATTGCTCCTAAAAGCTAGCAGGGGCTTTGGAGATGGACCTAGTTGAGCCATTTCATCTGTCAGATAAGGAAATTGAGATCCTGAGCAGTTACTGATTCTCTGAAATTTTCCCCTCCCCTACGCACCAGGTTACTTTCTTGAAAAGTTAACTCCTGGGACTGTCTGAAAGATGAAAAAACTGCATCTGTAATGAAGGCTGATAAACAGGTAGACCCAAAGCTAGTATTAGCATTATGGTCTTTTGACTGTAGGCAAAAGATGGACAGTAGGTCAAAATAACAGCCAAATCCTCACCTATTTTCCGAAACATTCTTCTGATTATAGCGTCTGTGAAATTCTCTTAGTTCCTCCAAGAGCCCAGCAGCAAGCATGTTATCCACCCTCTTATCCAAGCGCTTATCTAGAACTTGAATCAAATCAGCCCATCAACCAGCAAGCAAGTTGTAGGTACCTACTATATACTTACATGATGAGTGCACAGGTGGTCACAAAAAAAGAGAATTTATCCAAATGGAAGAAAGAATTCAGATTCCAAAGATTATTGTAATAATTCATACTTTATTTACTCACATTTAAGACTTTGCAGCTCCAAATAAAAACAGCCAGAATGAAGCACATGCCTCTTCATCATATAGAGAAAGCATACAACTACAGCAATTGTGAAGGACAAATATTCTATTCTCACATGGAATGTATATCCCAATGTGTTTTAGAGGTGGCTGAGTATCCCCTGGTTTACCTTTCTTATTTTTAATTTAATGTGTCATTATACTGTAACTCAGTGTTACTTTGTTTAAGAACCCCTAGATAACACCTCGGATAAGAATATGGAACCTTAATCCAAAGACATCCTAGATACATTCTAAACTACTGAGCCAAGCAAGCGAGCAGAGCAAAGAGTGAGAGGTCGTAATTGTTCAGAAGTGACAAACAGCTTTACTATGAATCAGACACCATTATTTTATGCTGAATTGTAGAGTAGAAGTTTTTATTTACAAAATTTCATTATTGAAAAATTCCCTTTTTAGCCGGGTGCGGTGGCTCACGCCTGTAATACCAGCACTTTGGGAGGCCAAGGCGGGCGGATCACAAGGTCAGGAGATCGAGACCACGGTGAAACGCCGTCTCTACTAAAAATACAAAAAAAAAAAAAAAATTAGCCGGGCGCGGTGGCGGGCGCCTGTAGTCCCAGCTACTCAGGAGGCTGAGGCAGGAGAATGGCATGAACCCGGGAGGCGGAGCTTGTAGTGAGCCGAGATCGCGCCACTGCACTCCAGCCCGGGTGACAGGGCAAGACTCTGTCTCAAAAAAAAAGAAAGAAAGAAAGAAAGAAAAATTCCCTTTTTAAATCAATTTATGGCAGTTAATTTAACAATAGATTGTCACCATTTTAATTATATTCTTCTACATCTCTACCATTGCGATTTATTGGCCTACAGCAACCGTAACTTTCCTAGAAAGTTTGCATTTATTGAGGACCTGTCATGTGTCAGACACATTCTGAGCACTTTACATGTATTAATTCATCTAATCCTTAATGAAGCTTTGAGATATGTACTATTACTATTATCTCTATTTTACAGGAGAACTGGGACACAGAAAGGTAAACTAATTTGTCTTACAATTCACATAACTAGAAGCTAGTAGATCAGGAATTTGCTATTAGACAGTCTGCCTCAAGAGCCTGTGCTCTTCAGTGCTACACTCTACTGTTTCTCCACATAATGATGTCATCTTTTCAGGACTATCATAGGCTACCTTTGCAAACTGGTCTCTGACTCCCCCCAGATAATGTTCGTCATCCCTTCTCTGTGACCCTACAGCACCCTGAAAATATATCTAGCCCAGCATTTATCAAATAAATAATAGACAGACAGATAGTATCTATCTCCTTGTCTGTTGTCCCACTAGACTGGGAATTCCTTAAGAAAAGGCACTGCCTCTTCAACTCTGAAAACGAAGTACCACACAGAATACCCAGCACTTCATTGAATGCTTACTGAACGTTTGCTGGATGAATAAGTTACTACTATCACAGGACATAATTATACTTTAGCAACAAAATACCATCAGGCTAGCAAGCTAATTATAAGGCATACTGCTTCTAGAACATTCTAGCCTCCAGCCAACCTTCCACAAGAGACTTCCTTCTTTTTCTCCTTTGGACCTTCCCTGGATGGCAGTCTCTTTCCCATTCTGTCCATACCATCCCACTCTACCCATGATGTCTTCTCCTAGTGCCAGGGCTATCCTTTCTCCCTTTCCAAACAGATATCTAGGGGGAATGGCACTGTGCCTGTCAACAAATAATGATAATGATAATAAAATTAATAGCTAATACTTGTTTAGGGTTTGTTACGAGCCACCCATGGTTCTAAGCATTTTCTATACAGTAACTTATTACTCTAAGTTCCATCACAGATGGACTCTAGGGCATCAAAGGGCTGTTACCTGCCTGGTCAGCATGAAGCCAAAGGATGCAAGGGTTAGAGAACTTCAGAGGACCTCCAAGGGGACCACCACCTTCTTCCGTATGTTGACGATGGAGAAATTCACTATGAGAGATTCCTGTTTCTTCAAAAACTTGCAAGCTCCTAAGTAATTTAAAAGGGGAGGGAGGGGGTACACCCATAAAAACCAATAGAAAATATTCATTCTCAGGTAAAACAAGGAGAAAGGCTGTTTATTACAGAAAGCCTCATTCTTGAAAGCCAGGCATGACAGTGTGCGCGTCTGTAATCCCAGCTACTCAGGAGGCCAAACTGGGAGGACTGCTTGAGCTCAGGAGTTCAAGACCAACCTAAGCAGCAACAGACCCTGTCTCTTCAAAAAGGGGGGACGCAGAAAAGCTTAATCTCATTTTCACTGCATTAAGTTCCAAAAGACATGAAGGTCTAGGGTTACTCCAGTCCTACAGCTACTCAGAAAAGGGTACTAAAGAAAACTTTAGGTAAAGTAAGAAATAATTCTATTTTTCTAAAGATACATAAATTATTCTGAAATCAGTTAAAGAGGTTCAGAAACAAGAGATTTCTTCTATACAAACAGAATGGTACTCACTCCCTTTCAGATAAACAGTAAAAGAGCTTGTTTGGGACACTTTGTAACAAGCCAACAAGTCTGGTCTCGCTGGCGTGCCTTTCCCACAGTACAAAAGCATGTTGTACATCCAGCTCATCAGCTTTCTTTTTTAAATATGTCAAATTAATGAAGAATGCTCCTGGCTAATCCAGTGCTCTACTGGCACAAAGATCACTGAGAAAAGAACTCACATACTTATTCTCAAGCCACCATCCACTTCTGTCCATATCTATTATGTTATACAGCACTAGGTAATTTAACTCCCCAATCTATACTCTACCACTCTGGGTGATTGCAACTTATCAGCCTGAAAGTGATCTTTCTCTTCCTGACCCAATTCTACTTCCTGAAACCCTAACGCAAGAGTGTAGACCCCTTGTCTTTTAGTATCACCAGTTTCTCAAAGAAGATCTATGAGAAAAAAATGTAGGAATAGATATCTCCCTTACCTGGAGTTAAAATACAGCCTCAAGCCAAAAGAAAGATTAAAAAAAAAAAAAGTTCCCATTCTCTAAATGAGACTCTAGAGCTCTTGCTTAGAACCTATTGACTCTTACTAAGAAAAAATTCTCAAACTCATTACTCATTTAGAAGCAGCAAAGTGAGGAGAGGTGATAAGAACTGACTAGTAAAAGGAGAGAATAATAAACACCAAGCTCTAGATCATGTAATAAAACAATATAAAAATGAATGTTTATCATAATGTTCCTAAGTTTAAAAAAAAACTGAATGTTTTCTATTAAAGTGTTTAAAATGTTTGGATACTGAAAAGTATAAACTTCATTAGTCTAAAACATGCATTCTTAATGGGGTTATATTGCCTTTAAGGGGGTGAAAAAACTTAGATAATACAATTTGTGCCCCACCCCCTCGCCGTGCAAAGGACAACCCTACCTGAAGAAATCCTTTTCTTGGCTGAGTACTGTGACTTATGACTATAATCCCAGTACTTTGGTAGGCTGAGGCAGCAGGATCGCTTGAGCCTAGGAGTTTGGGACCAGCCTGGGCAACAAAGCAAAACATCTCTACTAAAAATTAAAAATTTTAAAAACTAGCCAGGTATGGCAGTGCACACCTGTAGTCCCAGCTACTCAGGAGGCCAAGGCAGGAGGACACCTGAGCCCAGGAGGTCAAGGCTGCAGTGAACCATGATCGTGCCACTGTACTCCAGCCAGGGCAACAAAGTTAGACACTATCTCTTAAAAAAAAAAGAAAGAAAGAAAGAAAAAAAAAGTAATAATAATAATGAATTGTTTTAAATCCTATATTCTAACATTAAGTTTCATTGAGGGGGGTAAAATTAGGGCGAAAAATATCAAATTCATTTGAGTGGAGTACTTCACAATCCCTATGAATATGAGATGTTACTTTAATATTTAATCTGCACAACCATCAATAGAGTAGGTCCTTCATTAGATGTCCTACTATGCCAGAAGTGGTATCACTCCTAATTCTGCAGAAAAGTAAACCTAACATGAGGCTGCAATTTCAAAACAACCTAAAAAAACATGACCTTGTGAGTTCATTCACTACTTCTCTTCCCTACCAGATAGTTTCCATGTGCAAAGGTGAGCTGATCTGTGAGACAGTTTATAAAATCCACCTCCCACCAGGAAAGCTGCTGGGGCAGAACATGGCATTGCATAATCAATTATGAAATCCAAATCACAATGTAAACAAACTGCATGCCAGAAAAAATGTATATGAAAACTGTTATACAAGCAAAGATCAAATAGAAAATGAAGCAACATTATATAGGCCCTAGGGGAAAACGATATTGTACTATGCATTTAAAATGTCACAAAGTAGGGTGCAATTATTTATTGAGGGAGCTGAACTGAAGCAATAACTCAGGGCCTCCCAACCTGCTGAGTTAGAACACCACATCAACCTCCACTAGCTGCTATTACCAAATCTCTCTCATCACCTGGGCAAACCGAAGAACTGACTGCTCCTTAGTTGTAAAGGAATTTGGGGTCAGCAGGCCAGGCTTTCTTACCTGGCCACTTTGCGTTTGTCATGTGGATGCAGCTTGGCGGCCATTTCTGGGTCCACCTGGCTTAGGCGTTTGTGAAGTACAAGACCATCCTCCTTTTCAAGCTCCACTTTTCGGTCAATCACTTTCTCAGTGCCCATCTGCTGGGGCTATTAAATGATGGTTTAGAAGCAAACTTAATTCAACCAACACTGAGACAGTATACGTGCCAGGCACTTTGCTAAGTGTCAGGAATACAGAATAATCAGAAGATCTTGCCATATAGTGAGAGACAGATCATAAACAGAAAATTCCAATATGCTGTGGTAAGTGCTGTGAGGCCACAGCAAACAAAAAAGACTTACAGCATAGGGAAACACTTGGCTATTTGCTTCCTTGTCAGAAGTTCAAACAGGTACCAGGGCTAATATATCTATTTTAACATATCCAGGAGTCTAGTCTTCTCAGCAAGGGTGAACAAGGAGACCAGGATTGCCAGCAAGTTACAGTTTACACAGTCTTACCCTACACAGTAGCACCTATGTAAATAAGGTCAGTGTTGGACGTCTCCCTGATATACACACTGTGCTGCCAGCCAGGAAATACTGAATCAGGCTAATGTACTGGGTTTTTTTAAATATAATTTTTATAAAGAATTATACATATTTTTTTCTTGAATCACATTTCTCTCTCTCTTTTTACTTTTATTTTTTTTTGAGACAGGGTCTCGCTCTGTTGCCCAGGCTGGAGTACAGTGGCACGATCTCAGCTCACTGCAACCTCCACCTCCTGGTTCAAGCGATCCTCTCACCTCAGCCTCCCTAGTAGCTGGGATTACAGGCGTGTGCCACCACGCCTGGCTAATTTTTGTATTTTTAGTAGAGACGGGGTCTCACCATGTTGGCCAGGCTGCTCTCAAACTCCTGACCTCAGGTGAGCCGCCCACCTTGGCCTCCCGAAGTGCTGGGATTACAGGAGTGAGCCACCACGCCCAGCCTAATGCACTGTTAATTTATATGGAGATGCTAATTAATCCACACAGCAACATTTTTCCCACACATAGCCCCTTCCCATAGACCAGCCTAGAGGAACACACTTCACATATGGAGGTGGCATTTGCTTGAGAATATTAAGTAGGAAAATTATAGTTGCTGAGTATAAGAAATAGGCAAGAGTCAACCTTTCTCCCACTAAAATTAGCCAGCAAGAAAGAGCAACCCATTTCCTCAGTGAGTTACAAGTGAACTAAACTTACCTTGGTATTGACAAGAACTTTCCAGAGCAGAGATTCAATGTAATAATTGGTTCCTCCCACGACAATAGGAATTTTGTCTCGAGCAAATATATCTTCAATGTGAACATTAAGAAAGATACCACGATATTAAATATCAAGAGAATCCTGACTCACACTATTAGCAAGAAACCACATTCATTTATCTGCAGAGCAGAGGAGAAAGGATGGGAACCAAAATGCATTGATACCAGCCCTCAATGTTTCCAACAAATTTCCAGAATCATGTCCAATCAGTACTGGATGGACTTGCAGAAACCAGAGACAAATGCATAGTGGTAATTCCTTCCAGTTCTAGAACTTTCTAGGTCTTGCTGCTAAAAGTCAAAGTTTTATTAGTATTCCAAATCAGTTCAACAAGCACAAGCCCAAGGACTCTCAAAGAACCAAGCGTCAGCTGCACAGGAGGCCATCAAGGTGGCATCCATTGCGTGACTTTGCCTTCTAAGGCAAAACACAAGCTGGTTTCCCTAAGATTCTTAGACTCAGTCAGTCTCTACCATCAGGAGAGACTATCACATTTTTGCCACTTGAGGCTTCACCAAATTAAGTGAGACGCACAGGTTCTGAAGATAAATAGACTTCAATTTCCAGGTTCAGTTCTTGGGCAAGTTACTCAGCCTGTCTGAGCTTCAGTTTTCAGATATGTAAAAATCCCCATAAGAATTAAATGTGACAATGCACAGAAATCCCCTACCACAATGCCTAAAAAATAATAAGCACTCAATTTACTTTAGCCACTATTGTTTTTATATCTCTGCTACTTTACATTTTTCTCTTTAGAATCTCCATTGAACAGATAATTATCTGCTTTAAGAAGGCCTTTGCTCCTGAGAATAATTTTTTTTTTTTTTTGAGACGGAGTCTTGCTCTGTCGCCCTGGCTGGAGTGCAGTGGCCGGATCTCAGCTCACTGCAAGCTCTGCCTCCTGGGTTTATGCCATTCTCCTGCCTCAGCCTCCCGAGTAGCTGGGACTACAGGTGCCCGCCACCTCGCCCGGCTAGTTTTTTGTATTCTTTAGTAGAGACGGGGTTTCACCGTGTTAGCCAGGATGGTCTCGAACTCCTGACTTCGTGATCCGCCCGTCTCGGCCTCCCAAAGTGCTGGGACTACAGGCTTGAGCCACCGCGCCCGGCCAATAATTTTTGTTTTTTTGAGACAGGGTCTCACTCTGTCACCAAGGCTGGAGTGCAGTGGTGCGAAAACAGTTCACTGCAGCCTCGACCTCCCAGGGCTCAAGTTATCCTCCCACCTCAGCTCCTGCCGCCAAGTAGCTGGGACTATAAGCATGCACCACCACACCTAGCTAATTTTTGTATTTTTTGTAGAGGTCAAGGTTTCACCATGTTGCTTGCCCAGGCTGATCTTGAACTCCTGAGTTCAAGCAATCCACCTACTGCAGCCTCCCAAAGTGCTGAGGTTACAGGCATGAGCCATTGTGCCTGGCTGAAAATAATTTTTTTAAAAAGACTTTCAATATCCAAGAAATAATAATTTACACACTTCTTCTCCTTGCTGGCCAATTTGCCAGCAGAGAAACAGACCACCTCATTTCTACTAGAATCTCACTAACCCTTAAGCAGTTAAGGTGGAGTGGGGGCCGGCGCGGTGGCTCAAGCCTGTAATCCCAGCACTTTGGGAGGCCGAGACAGGCGGATCACGAGGTCAGGAGATCAAGACCATCCTGGCTAACACGGTAAAACTCCGTCTCTACTAAAAAAAATACAAAAAACTAGCCGGGCGAGGTGGCGGGCGCCTGTAGTCCCAGCTACTTGGGAGGCTGAGGCAGGAGAATGGCCTAAACCCGGGAGGCAGAGCTTGCAGTGAGCTGAGATCCGGCCACTGCACTCCAGCCTGGGCGACAGAGCGAGACTCCGTCTCAAAAAAAAAAAAAAAAAAAAAAAGGTGGAGTGGGAAGAAAGATGTTATCAATCAAGGATCATAAAGAGAAAACATCGTTTGTTTTAAAAACAGAAAACAAATTCTCTATTTGTCCCTTTAAATAAAGTATAGGGAGCAAAGTGGATATTGTATACAAGTTAAATATCCCTTATCCAAAATACTTGGGACCAAGGAAATGTTTCAGATTTTGAATTATTTGCATTATACTTACTGGTTGAGCATCCCAAATCTGAAAATCTGAAAACTGAAATGCTCCAATGAGCATCATCTCAGCACTCCAAAAGTTTCAGATTTTGGAGTCTTTTGGATTTTAGATTTTCAGATGTTCAACCTGTAGTATGATTAACAAAGGGAAAGTGAGCAAAGAAATGAAAAGGGGAAGGGAAAAATGTTAAGATTCCAGAAGAGGAGAGAGTGGAAAGAGGAAAGAAGATGGGATAGGACATACTTCACGGGAAAAGGTTTAACTTATTTGTGCAAGCCATGAAATGACTGTGATATTGAGCAATCACCCTTCTACCCTTTGGGCCTCAGTAGTTAGTACCTTCACCTGTCGAATCAAAAAGGCTGATTGGGGCCAGGTGTGGTGGCTCACACTTGTAATTCCAGCACTTTGGGAAGCCAAGGCGGAAGGACCACTTGAGTCCAGGGGTTCAAGACCAGCCTGGCAACATAGTGAAATCCATCTCTACAAAAAATAAAATAGCTGGGTGTGGTGGCTCACGCCTGTAATCCCAGCACTTTGGGAGGCCGAGGCAGGTGGATCACAAGGTCAGGAGTTTGAGACCAGCCTGGTGAAACCCTGTCTCTACTAAAGATACAAAAACTTAGCCGGGTGTGGTGGTGCGTGCCTGTAGTCCTCAGCTACTCGGTAGGCTGAGGCAGAGGAATCACTTAAACCTGGGAGGCGGAGATTGCAGTGAGCGGAGATTGCGCCATTGCACTCCAGCCTAGGTGACAGGGCAAGACTCCGTCTCAAAACATAATGATAATAAGATAAAAATAATTAGCTGGGTGTGGTGGTAAGCACCTGTAGTCCCAGATACTTGGGAGGCTGAGGTGAGAGGATCACCTGAGCCCAGGAGGTCAAGGCAGCAACGAGCCATGACAGTGCCACTGCACTCTAACCTAGGCAACAGAGTGAGACCGTCTCTAGGAGAAAAAAAAAAAAATTTACACACTTCCATTTGAATCTGTATCTGGGTTTTCTATTCTGTGCCACAAATATATTTAGTACTAAATAAGTTCCATGCTATTATAATTATTATGACTTTTTTTTTTTTTTTTTTTTTTGAGACGGAGTCTCGCTCTGTCGCCCAGGCTGGAGTGCTGTGGCCGGATCTCAGCTCACTGCAAGCTCCGCCTCCCGGGTTTATGCCATTCTCCTGCCTCAGCCTCCCGAGTAGCTGGGACTACAGGCACCCACCACCTCGCCCGACTAGTTTTTTGTATTTTTTAGTAGAGACGGGGTTTCACCATGTTAGCCAGGATGGTCTTGATCTCCTGACCTCGTGATCCGCCCGTCTCGGCCTCCCAAAGTGCTGGGATTACAGGCTTGAGCCACCGCGCCCGGCCCTATTATGACTTTTCAATCTTTTAATATATAGCAATCCAGATACTAAAGGCAGTCTGCATGTTAAGACATAAGAGCAATCCCCCTTACATTATTCTTTTTGCAAAAATTTCTTGGTTTTACCCAGAACTATATTTTCCAGTCCTCTCCCATCTAAAAATCCTTTGAAATTCTAACTATAACTCCATTATATTTATAGATTAACTTCGTATCTCCATTTAAAAGATAGAAAACTGAAGCTCAGTGGGGTTAAGGAAATGCTTTACCCAGTAAAATTCACATGGTAAAAAAGGCAGTTCTGGGGTTGTAACACAAATTTTCTGATTCTTAAATCAGTGTTCTTATCACTAAAACAGTGCTTCTCAAATTTTAACATGCATATGAATTACTGGGGACTCCTGTTATAATGCAGATTCTGATTCAGTATGTCTGGAGTGGGGCCCAAGAATCAGCATTTCTAACAAGTTCCCAGAGGATGATGATGACACAGTCTAAGGACAAGAATTTGAGTGACAAAGACACTGTATCTTTCAGTCCATAGTCTGATAGGGATGGCATCTATCAGTAGTTAGGCCTTGGGTGCCCCTTCTGAGAAGAAATTGCCACTAGAAGGAAAACTTCTCTCTTGGCTTGGGCTGCTTTCACCCACCAAACCCAGCTGCTGCCTTTCCTAAGGATATCAGAGCAGTTGCTCTATTTCTGAAGTCCACCACGGTGTAATTGGTCACAAGAGGATCCACAAAGCTGATCATGTGGTGCCGGCAGATTCTCTGCTCTTGGGCAGAAACCTTGTTGGTGATGATGTCTAGGCCTTCATATACCTAGGGGAAAGAAAATTAACATGAGAAAGTCAACCACATCCATAAAAAATGCATACTTAGGAACAGAAATTTTAATCTGTTTCTCCCTCCTGCCAAACACTTCACTGACCCAAAGGACCAGACGTATTCTAACAGAGAGCACAGTCAGATCCACGAAACCCAAAACAAAGAAAGAAGAAAACAGAGCATTGGTTTTCTTATCAAATAGTAGCTATTAGCTCAGATTTAAGGGTAAGAAGGATATGTAAATACATGCCCAGAATTAGTAAAAACTAATTCTGCATGGCCAGAACGTTAAAGCCCTGCAAATTGGGCAGGGTGTTTTATTTATTTTGCTTATCACAAGACTCCAGAAAGGTAACATTTTGCATTCATTGCTCATAGTTCTACTTCAAAATGCTTAGGTATTTCTTGGATTTAAATGGCTCTAAAAGGTCTTCAGAATTTGTATAAGATTGGTTCCCTTTGTGGAGAAGGAGTCTACAAAAATACATAGAAAACATACATACACACACTTTGAAGTCAGAACCCCTAATACTGCTGTACTCTAGTGGAAACACTGTGATCTATCAAAATTACTGCTTCAGGGGTCAGCAAGGACAATCTAAATACGCAAAGGCAATATCCTGTCTGTGGGCTCTTGATCTGCCAATTCGACTAAAAAGTTCAAGTGTACTTTTTCTAAATGCAAGGTCTCCAGGAACAGATCTGAAAATACTAGTTTGAAAATAGGGATGAATACTTTGAGATTAAATGTTCTCTGTAATCACTGATTCTACAGGGAGCACTGAATGAACAAATAATAAGTTCTGTAGAGCCCACAAAGATGTTAAAAGCATTTTTATCTCACGTTTCCCTTTACTTACACGGGTGTCAAATAAGTAAGGTACAGTGTAATGGTTCGCAGGAAAGACCCTGGCGCCAGGCTGCCTCAGCTCATTTCCTAGCTCTGCCACTTACTAGTTATTTGTAGTTGGAGAAGTCAGTTACTAACCTCTCTGGGCCTTAATCCCTCATCAATAAAATGAAAATAATAATATCTATCTCATAGGGTTGTTGTGGGGATTAAATGAGTTACTACTAAAAACCACTTAGTTTTTGCCTGGCACATTGTAAGGGCCACATGAGGGTCACTACTATCTAATTGCTATCATTATCACTACTACTATCACTATAACTAAAAGAGAAAGGGAAATAATTTTAGTGTTACTGTTTAATACTCAGAAGCCTCTATGCTCTTAGTGACTGAGGTCATTTACCAAGCAAGGATATAAGCTATCTTCAATGAAATAAAATCAGTAAATAGTAAAACAGCATATAAATAAAAAATAACATAAATAAGAGCCATAAGGAGTATCACTTCTGCTTTTTAAACTCATTTAATTTGTGCCTGACAGCAGACTCACATTCTCATACCTGAAAATTAATGGAATCATAAATCATAGAGTATTCTTTTCTGTGTATCTTGAACAAGACTTCCTTCTAATGTTATACAAGGTCATATGGTTATTATACACTGCTGTCTTCTGTGCAAATTAAGAAAAGTAAAGGGGAGGCTGGATGCGGTGGCTCCTGCCTATAATCCCAGCACTCTGAAAGGCCAAGGCAGGCAGATCACGATGTCAGGAGTTTGAGACCAGCCTGACCAACATGGTGAAACCCCATCTCTACTAAAAACACACAAAAAATTAGCTGGGTGTGGTGGCGTGTGCCTATAATCCCAGCTATACTCAGGAGGCTGAGGCAGGAGAATCGCTTGAACCCAGGAGGCAGAGTTTGCAGTGAGCCAAGATTACGCCATTCTAGCCTGGACAACAGAGCGAGACTTGACTCCATCTCAAACAAAAACAAAAACAAAAAAACAATGAAAGAGGCCAGGTGTGGAGGCTCACATCTGTAATCCCAGCACTTTGGGAGGCTGAGGCAGGCAGATCACTTGAGTTCATGAGTTCAAGATCAGCCTGGGCAACATGGCGAAACTGCGTCTCTCCAAACAATGCAAAAATTAGCCGGGTGTGGTGGCACACACCTGTAGTTCCACTACTGGGGAGGCTGAGGTGGGAGGATCCTTGTGCCTGGAAGACAGAGGTTGTAGTGAGCCGAGATCATACCACTGCACTCCAGTCTGGGCAACAGAGCCAGACTTTGTCTCAAAAAAAAAAAAAAAAAGAAAAGAAAAGAAAAGAAAACTAAAGGGAGGAAAGAGTTAATAATAACTGTTTATTCCTCTCTGTCTCCCTCTTTTCCCACAGCCCTTGGTTGACTCTGCTGTAGCTTAGAATTCCAAATGATCACATTTTAAAGAGCTCACATAGCAACAACTTGATTTTGCTGGTAGAGGATTTCTAACCCCTGTTAAGTATGTTACAGTAAAAAGGATTCTAAATTTTTACACTGAGATTAATGTTAATTAATGTTAATCAGTGTCAAATGCATAGCTGCAAATGTACAATTACCCACACCTCCAACAAGGTCAAAATGTAAATATCTCTACCAGCACCTTCTATCACAAACCCTAGAAGGCTAGATAAAATTTCTTCCTGTAGGCCGGGTGCGGTGGCTCAAGCCTGTAATCCCAGCACTTTGGGAGGCCGAGACGGGCGGATCACGAGGTCAGGAGATCGAGACCATCCTGGCTAACACGGTGAAACCCCATCTCTACTAAAAAACACAAAAGAAGAAACTAGCCGGGTGAGGTGGTGGGCGCCTGTAGTCCCAGCTACTCGGGAGGCTGAAGCAGGAGAATGGTGTAAACCCGGGAGGCAGAGCTTGCAGTGAGCTGAGATCCGGCCACTGCACTTCAGCCTGGGCGACAGAGTGAGACTCTGTCTCAAAAAAAAAAAAAAAAAAAAAATTTCTTCCTGTAATCTGCCTTTAGGTATATCTTCTAGAGGCCCTTAAAATGGTGAGTTTAAACAAATGGACACACAAATATAATTCAAACAGAAGGTAACCCAGAGCTACCTCACCTTATTTACTAAAGGAAGTGGCCTATTGTACTGCTTATGATAGATAATACAAATGCCACCAAATATCAGGAAGAAGAAAAGAGTATTAATGGTTTAAAGAAAGCAGAGCTCTTACTCACAGAGTTAATAAAAACTATAACTCACAAAAGTACTAAATCTTGAATTGTCATCTTTGGGTGATCTGTTAACTCTTTGCCTCTTACACATTCAGATGAAAAGAAATGGGACATAAATGGGTGATAAAGACTAGACATCTGATTTACATTTAATATGGCTTTATGGGTATGTTTTATAGTCATTAACTAAATGCAAAACTGAAAACTTTTGAACACCAAACACACCACTCAGAGGAAATGCTCACTGGAGTATTTTGGATTTTAGATTTTCGGATTTGGGATGCTTAATTGGTAAATATAATGCAAATATTCCACAATCAGAAAAAACTAGGAAACCAAAACACTTCTGGTCCCAAGCATTTTGCATAATGGATACTCAACCTGTATAATAGTATATTAAAGTACAATAAATGAAAGTATATGACTGTGACCTGCATTGCAACAATAGGGAAAGGAGAGACAGACTATAAGTGAAACATGATTGGCCAAGTGTTCATAATTATCGACTCTAGGTGATGGATATATGGGTAGTTCATTTCATTATTTGCCCTACTTTCTTTATATGTTGGGAAATTTCCATTACAAAAAGTTTATTTAAAAAAAGACAGCCAGTTGCGGTGGCTCACGTCTGTAATTCCAGCACTTTGGGAGGCCGAGGCAGGCAGATCATGAGATCAGGAGTTCAAGACCAGCCTAATCAACATGGTGAAACCCCGTCTTTACTAAAAATACAAAAATTAGCCAGGAGTGGTGGCATGCACCTGTAATCCCAGCTACTCAGGATGCTGAGGCAGAAGAATCGCTTGAACCCAGAGGGCAGAGGTTGCAGTGAGCGGAGATGGTGTCACTGCACTCCAGCCTGGGTAACAGAGCGAGACTGTCTCAAAAAAAAAAAAGACATTGATGTACTTCACACTCATTATGATGGCTATTAGAAAAAGAAAAAAAGAAACAGAAAATAGAGCAAATGTTGGCAAGGATGTAGCGAAACTGGAACCCTTGTGCATTGCTGAGGGGAATGTAAAATGGTGCAGCTATTATGGGAAACAATATGGCAGTTTCGGGAAGGGCAAGGTGGCTCATGCCTGTAATCCCAACATTTTGGAAGGCTGAGGCAGACCCAGGAGTTCAAGATTAACCTAGGCAACATAACGAGACCCCATCTCTAGAACTTAAAAACAACAACAAAAACTGGAAGAAAAACAGTATAGCAGTTCCTCAAAAAATAAAACAGAATTAACATATAACCTAGCAATTCCACTTTAGGTATATACCCAAAAGAATTGAAAGCAGGGGGTTGAACAGATATTTACACATCCATGTTCACAGCAGCATTATCCACAATAGCCAAAAGGTGAAGTAACCCAAGTATCCATCCACAAATAAATAGACAAACAAAATGCTGTCTATGCATACAATGAGTATTATTCAGCCTTAAGAAAGGTAGGAAACTGGCCGGGTGCAGTGGGTCATGCCTGTAATCCCAGACCTTTGGGAGGCTGAGGTGGATGGATCACCTGAGGTCAGGAGTTCAAGACCAGCCTGACCAATATGGTGAAACCCTATCTCTACTAAAAATATAAAAATTAGCCAGGCATGGTAGCAGGCACCTGTAATCCCAGCTACTCAGAAGGCTGAGACAGAAGAATTGCTTGAACCTAGGAGGCAGAGGTTGCAGTGAGCCGAGATCGCACCATTGCACTCCAGCCTGGGCAAGAGAGCAAGGCTCTGTCTCAAAAAAAAAAAAGAAAAAAAGAAAGGCAGGAAATTATGACACATCCTACAACATAGATAACTTTGAACATACTCTGCTAAGTGAAATAAGCCAATCACAAAAGGACAAACACCGTATGATCTCACATATATGAAGTACCTAGAGTAGCCAAATTCATAGAGACATAAAGTAGAATATTAGTTACCAGGAGCTAGGGAGAGGGGATAATACGGATTTATTGTTTAACTAGTACAGAGTTTCATTTTAAGAAGATAAAAACCTATTGGAGATGGAAGGTGGTAATGGTTGCAGAATAATATGATTGTACTCAATGCCACTGAAACACTGAAATAGCTAAAACGGACACCGAAATGGTTAATGGTCAATGTTATATCACAATTAAAAAAAGTCTTGGATGATAGCTTTTAGGCATAATAAGAAACTAGTGAATAGCATCAATGAAATAAAATTTTCAAAATTATTGAGAGCTGGTAATGTTCTATTTCTTGTCTTTTTCTTGAACTGAAATTCAGTTGCATTGTGGTTACATAGGTATTTTAACTTTTTGATAATGTATTGAGCTGTACAGTTATGAATTAGGTGTTTTTATGGGTATCCTTTATTTATCAAAAAAAATCATACTGAACAGTTAAGAAGCAAAAACACAACATTTTTCACAGTTGTACCAAGCATAAATATCTAAACAAACTTAGAAATCAATCAATTTTATAAATATCACATTTGGTCCAGACGTTTAAGTTACATCCATGCTCTAAATGCCACAATCAGGCTTATGATTTTATTACCAGCCTAGAAAACATTCACATGTGAGATTTGTAGCTGAATGCCTTACATTTCCCCTATTTTTCAGCTTCAATTACAGTTTCAGCATCACTCTACCTACAATCAGCCTGAATGCTGGGAAGAGCCAGAAGGATCTGTGTTATCTTTCAAAGACAGCAAGTCACTCTGCCCATTTCCCCTTCTCCCTTCCAAAGGACACTTGTGATCTGAGTACAAAGAAACGATTTGGAATAAAACGCTTTTCTCTGCATAAACCATATTTTGACAATACTAAGGAACTACTGGCTTCTTTGTAAGGCCTGATGACTGAAATATTCTGAAAAATTCCAGGTTTAATCCACTTCATCAATTATCTAACATAATTGACTTACCTCTACAAACATTTACTAAGCATCTACTATGTGTTAGGTATACTGCAACATGTTAGTTACGATAAGATTAAGAAAGTCCCATGGCCGGGCATGGTGGCTCACACCTATAATCCCAGCACTTTAGAAAGCTGAGTAGGAGGATCACTAGAGACCAGGAGTTCAAGACCAGCCTGGTCAACATAGTGAAACTCCATCTCTACCAAAAATTTAAAAATTAGTCAGGTGTGGTGGCACGTGCCTCCCAGCTACTTGGGAGGCTGAGGCACAAGGACTGCTTGGGCCCAGGAGTTCAAGGCCGTAGTAAGCTAAAAAGGTGCCCCTGCACTCCAGCCTGGGCAACAGAGCAAGGCCCTGTCTCTTAAAAAAGAGTCCTAGTCCTCAGAGAGTCCAAGTTAGACACAAATAGCTATAATAAAAGAAGATACATGATATAAAAGTGCATAATCACTAAACATTTAATGTTCTAGGCATTAAATTGGGCATTATAGAAAAATATACCACTTTGTTTCACCTCTATTGATGGTTTATTTCCAGACTGAAAAAAAAAATTTGGAAAAATGGTGCAAGGCTAAAATAACCTTAACTCTCCAGATCAACAGAGCTGAAGCGCCTGGAGGAACTAATGAAGGCAAAATAAATCTACAACAGAGAAAAAAAAAAGGATATAAAAAAAAACATAAACAACAACAAAAGATATGGAAAAATCAAAAAACAAAAAAAGAAATCCACAACAGAGACCTAGAAGAAGAAAACCAGCAGAATCCAGAGCCATGGTTCTCAACTCAAGTGATTTTGTTCACTGGGAGACATCTGGCAATGTCCAGAAATTTTTTCTTTTTTCTTTTTTTTTTTTGAGACAGAGTCTTGCTCTGTTGCCCAGGCTAAGGTGCAATGGTGTGATCTCAGCTCACGGCAACCTCCACCTCCCAGGTTCCAGCAATTCTCCTGCCTCAGCCTCCCGAGTAGCTGGGATTACAAGTGTCTGCCACCATGCCTGGCTAATGCTTGTGTTTTTAGTAGAGATGGGGTTTTGCTATGTTGGCCAGGCTGGTCTCAAACTCCTGACCTCAGGTGATCCACCAGCCTCGGTCTCCCAGAGAGCCGGGATTACAGGTATGAGTCACTGCACCTAATCAGAAACATTTTTGATTGTCACAACTACAGGGCTGGGGGGTGCTACTAGCATTTAGAGGGTAGAGGCCAAGGATGCTGCTACACATCCAATGATGCACTCTGGTCTAGCCACCAGCCCCGAACACAAAGAATTATCCGGCCCCAGGCTGGGCACGGTGGCTCACGCGTGTAATCCCAGCACTTTGGGAGGCCGAGGCGGGCAGATCACAAGGTCAGGAGATTGAGACCATCCTGGCTAACACGGTGAAACCCTGTCTCAACTAAAAATACAAAAAATTAGCCAGGCGTAGTGGCAGGCACCTGTAGTCCCAGCTACTCAGGAGGCTGAGGCAGGAGCATGGCATGAACTCAGAAGGCGGAGCTTGCAGTGAGCCAAGATCGCACCACTGCACTCCAGCCTGAGCGACAGAGCAAGACTCCGTCTCAAAAAAAAAAAATTTATCCGGCCCCAAAATGTCAACAGTCCTGAAATTGAGAAACCCTGATCTAAAGAAATTTCACCTTGCAGATACTCCCCCCAGTTTTTTAAGTGTACAGCCAAAGATCCCATCCTTTTAAGCCTCCATCCCTTTGGGCTGCCTTGCTGTAGGGTGGTCCTGAGTGTGCTAATCAGCAGCAATGTCCGTGGCAGTGGGCAAATACCAGAGCTCTGAGTGCTGGCTGTGATGTCCCAACATAGCTGTCTACAAGCAAAAGGAAAAGCTGCCCTCACCCCTGGTTGGTTCCTTCCCTGTAAGTTATCTTCCACCTTTTCACTTATATCCTTCCCATTTCAAATTAGATCCTAAAGTCCTTCAATCACTTTCTTGCCTCAATGGATTACACGTGCCTTGAAAACCACAACCTTGGATTATGGCTCAGTATAATCATCCACTGCTTGCTGCCCTCCACTGCCCTATGGATATCTCACTGAGATCATTAATGAACCCTGACTGCCAAATATAACACTTTTCTACAAAGCTCTCAAAACAAGTAATGGAAAAAGCAACAATCTGATACTACTGAGGTCTCTCTCCTTCATAAATCACTCCCCTTTGGGGCTTCAAGGGCACCATTCTTTCCAGGTTTTTCTTCCTATCCCACTAGACCTTCCTCCATCTACTTTACTAAGGCCAGCCACTGATCTATTAGCAGTATCTGTCGGAAACAATACTGAGAAATGGCAGTCTTTATGGCATCCATCTGCCTTTTTGTATTATGAACTTTCTCTGAGTGACACCCATGGCTTCTACAACCACTGTTGTGTTGATAACTCTCAAAATCCATATCCACAATCCAGTTCTCTTTTTGTTGGTGCCAGACCTGTATATTCAACTGTCTAGTGGACATTCCATCATCAAGAGACACATAGCATATAGAAAAATGGTTAACAGTAAGGATTCTCGTCAGGCATGGTGGCTCTTGCCTGCAATCCCAGCACCGTGGGTGGCTGAGGCAGGCGGATCACTTGAGCCTAGTGTTCAAGACAACATTGTGAGACTGTCTCTACAAAAAAAAAACAAAACAAAACAAGAAAATTAGTCAGGCATGGTGGTGCACACCTGTAGTCCCAACTACTCAGGAGGCTAAGATGGGAGGGTCATTTGAGCCCAAGAGGTCGAGCTGCAGTGGGCCATAATTGCACGACTACACTCCAGCCTGGGCAGCACAACAAGACAAGAGAGAAAGGAAGGAAAGAAAGAAAGGAAGGAAAGGAGGAAAGGAAAGAAAGAGAGTGATAAAGAATGGAATGGAAAGAAAAAGAAAGGAAGGAAGGGAGGGAAGGAAGGAAAGGAAGAAGAAAGAAAAAGGAAAAGAAAGGGAGGAAAGAAAGGGAAGAAAGGGAAGAAAAAAGAAAGAAAAGGGAAGAGGGAGAGAGGGAGGGAGAGAAGGAAGGAAGGGGGGAAGGAAGGAAGGAAGTCAGTCAAGTTTTTCTTCTGGAACCTCAAGTTTCTCACATCTAACATCTCTTCTAGTTCTTTTTTTTTTTTTTTTTTTTTTTTCAGACGGAGTCTTTGTCTCCCAGGCTGGAGTGCAGTGGCATGATTTTGGCTCACTGCAACCTCCCCCTTCCAGATTCAAGAGATTCTCCTGCCTGAGCCTCCCAAGTAGCTGGGATTATAGGCACCTGTTACCATGCCCAGCTAATTTCTTCTAGTTTTAATAGTTCAAGCTTCAGGAGAAAAGATGGTTTTAGCATATGTAGATGAAAGGAAAAATTAAGATGTTGACACTCACTGAGAAGTTGATTTTTCCTTTAAACAAATTCAACTGAAGAGATTTTGAAGAGTAGGCGAAAGGCTGATTTCTTGACTAACTTTACTTTTTTAATTAAAAGAAAACTTTTTTTTAACATAACTTCAGTGGGTTAGGACTAATAAGTTTGCTGCAGGAACATCAGGGCAATTACTCTTTTTAACTCTGGCAGAAATTCAACTGTAGATATGCTGAATAAACTGGACACATTAAGATGCTCAGAAAGCAGAAGGCCAGGCCCAGTAGCTCACACCTGTAATCCCAACACCTTGGGAGGCCAAGATAGGAGGATCGCTTGAGCTGAGGAGTTTGAAACCAGCCTGGGCAACACAAAGACCCCATCTCTACAAAAAATAACAAAAACAAAACAAAAAAACAGTTTTAATCAGCCAGGTATGGTGGCATGTGCCTATAGTTCTGCTACTCAGGAGACTGAGGTGGGAGGATTGCTTGAGCCAGGAGGGTCAGGGCTGCTGTGAGCCATGATTGCACCACTGCACTCCAGCCTGGGCGAAAGGCAAGACACTGTCTCAAAAAATAAAATAAATTAAAATAAAATAAAATAAAAAAGCAGAAGAATCTGTGCCTGATCTGTTGAGTCAGTGTGATGAGACTCATGGTTTGGAATTTATAGTGCAGATTACGGCTTTTATTCCTTCCTATGGCTCTTCTCTTTAAGGGAAAAGGGACCTCATATAAGGCCACAGTTTTCTGCTTTTTTTTTTTTTTTGAGATGGAGTTTCGCTCGTTGCCCAGGCTGGAGTGCAGTGGTGCAATCTCGGCTCGCCGCAACCTCCACCTCCTGGGTTCAAGTGGATTCTCCTGCCTCAGCCTCCCGAGTGGCTGGGATTATAGGCATCCACCACTATGCCCAGCTAGTTTCGTATTTTTAGTAGAGACGGGATTTCTCCATGTTGGTCAGGCTGGTCTCAAACTCCCGACCTCAGGCGATCCGCCCACCTCAGCCTCCCAAAGTGCTGGGATTACAGGCGTGAGCCACTGCGCCTGGCCAAGGCCATAGTTTTCAAACTGAGACATGTATAACATACCTGTGATACATTCCTCTGAAGTATCAATCTTACTAGGTAGTAAAAAAAAAAAAAAAATTGAAACATTTTTACATCTAAACAAACAGCGCAGAGAATGCAAAATTGGCTCACATTTTTAAGTTAAAACATGAGAAACTGGCTGGGCACCGTGGCTCAAGCCTGTAATCCCAGCACTTTGGGAAGCCGAGATGGGCGGATCACGAGGTCAGGAGATGGAGACCATCCTGGCTAACATGGTGAAACCCAGTCTCTACTAAAAAATACAAAAAACTAGCCGGGCACGGTGGCAGGCGCCTGTAGTCCCAGCTACTCGGGAGGTTGAGGCAGGAGAATGGCGTAAACCCAGGAGGCGGAGCTTGCAGTGAGCTGAGATCCGGCCACGGCACTCCAGCCTGGGCGACAGAGCGAGACTCCGTCTCAAAAAAAAAAAAAAAAAAAAAAAAATGAGAAACTGCAACACAGAGCTTCTGCAATGGCTGCTTGGAGTCCACCTGCAAACAAACACTGGAGAAGCATGGTTGTAAGGAAATTCAGAACGTCCACCCAGTCCAAACACCCAACATTTTATATTCGAGAATACTCAGGCTCCCCTGGCCATATAACTGGCTGGAAGCAGAGACAGGACTAATGCCAGGCTGCTCTGCCTATAACCCAAGCTATTTCTGCTGCCACTTAGGAGAATTTTTATCCCCATTTGACTCTGGTGTGTTTGTTTGCTTCAAGTAATGAATTCCTCCTGAGGTGAAATTAAATTCCAGAAACTGAGGAAAAGACAGTTACTACACACTGAACCCTTTCAAGATTCTTTTTTTTTTTTTTTTTTCCGAGATGGAGTCTCACTCTGTTGCCCAGGCTGGAGTTCAGTGACTCCATCTTGGCTCACTGCAAGCTCTGCCTCCCGGGTTCACGCCATTCTCCGGCCTCAGCTTCCCAAGCAGCTGGGACTAGAAGAGCCTGCCACCAAGCCCGGCCAATTTTTTTGTATTTTTAGTAGGGATGGGGTCTCACCATGTTAGGGTGATCTCGATCTCCTGACCTCATGATCCGCCTCCCCAAGTGATTGGATTACAGGCGTGAACCACCATGCCCAGCCATTCAAGGTTCTGAAGAGTAGGCAAGAGAGAAAGCTACAAATATACACACAGACAACACCATGTGACCATAATGCTGACACACAACAAAGGGCTTAAGAGGGAAAATAAGGTTCATAATAAAGTTTCCATTCTTTGGCCATCTTTACAGCCTCAAGATTGGCCCATCTTTGATGATTTCAGTGATATTTTATCTCAGGATACCTCAAATAGCATATGATAGCTGAGGTACTTCAGTATTTGGAGGTGCATATCTAAGTTATGAGGAGATAACATAGAATAATGGAGTGGACCATCTAGGTTCAAATTTTGCCTCTACCATCCAGCAGTGGCCTTCACTTAGCAGATTATTTAAATACCTAATTTTTCATTGCTTCAAGTGTCCTCATCTGTAAAATGGGGATAATATGAGCACCTACACTCCTTATTGGGTTATTTGAAGATTACTGTTAGTGCATGCAAAATGTTTAGAATGATGCCAGGCAGATAAGCACTATGTAAGTGCTTGACATTATTTCTATTTAATTGGTAGTGGTTAAACAAAATTTTCCTTGGCTCTTCGTGAGAGTTTTGCTCTTGTTACCCTGGCTAGGGCCTAAAAGAAACACAAAATACCAGCGCTGAAAGGAGCTTTAGACACCAAGACAGATAATGTATGGCCCATAAAGCCTAAAATATTTACTATCTATCTCTTGATTGAAAAAGTTTCTTTGTAGATTCTGGAAATGAGCCCTTTGTCAGATGAGTAGATTGCAAAAATTTTTTCCCATTCTGTAGGTTGCCTGTTCACTCTGATGGTAGTTTCTTTTGCTGTGCAGAAGCTCTTTAGTTTAATGAGATCCCATTTGTCAATTTTGGCTTTTGCTGCCGTTGCTTTTGGTGTTTTAGACATGAAGTCCTTGCCCGTGCCTATGTCCTGAATGGTACTACCTAGATTTTCTTCTAGGGTTTTTATGGTATTAGGTCAAAGAACTCAAACAAATATACAAGAAAAAAACAAACAACCCCATCCAAAAGTGGGGAAAGGATATGAACAGACATTTCTCAAAAGAAGACATTCATTCAGCCAACAGACACATGAAAAAATGCTCATCATCACTGGCCATCAGAGAAATGCAAATCAAAACCACAATGAGATACCATCTCACACCAGTTAGAATGGCAATCATTAAAAAATCAGGAAACAATAGGTGTTGGAGAGGATGTGGAGAAATAGGAACACTTTTACACTGTTGGTGGGATTGTAAACTAGTTCAACCATTATGGAAAACAGTATGGCGATTCTTCAAGGACCTAGAACTAGATGTACCATATGACCCAGCCATCCCACTACTGGGTATATACCCAAAGGATTATAAATTATGCTACTACAAAGACACATGCACACGTATGTTTATTGCGGCACTATTCACAATAGCAAAGACTTGGAATCAACCCAAATGTCCATAAGTGACAGACTGGATTAAGAAAATGTGGCACATATACACCATGGAATACTATGCAGCCATAAAAAAGGATGAGTTTGCGTCCTTTGTAGAGACATGGATGCAGCTGGAAACCATCATTCTTAGCAAATTATCACAAGAAGAGAAAACCAAACACCGCATGTTCTCACTCATAGGTGGGAACTGAACAATGAGATCACTTGGACTCGGGAAGGGGAACATCACACACTGGGGCCTATCATGGGGAGGGGGGAGGGGGGAGGGATTGCATTGGGGAGTTATACCTGATATAAATGATGAATTGATGGGTGCTGACGAGTTGATGGGTGCAGCACACCAACATGGCACATGTATACATATGTAACCTGCACGTTATGCACATGTACCCTAGAACTTAAAGTATAATAAAAAAAAAAAAAGAGAAAAATAAAAAATAAAAAAAAAATAAAAAAGATGTGAAGTTAAAAAAAAAAAAAAGTTTCTAATACCTGATCTAATCCAATGAGTCTTCCCTGCTTAATACAAAGAGGAAACTAAGGCCTAGAGAGGGTCAGTAACGTGTCCTAGGTTATATATACAATGAGTGAGTGGTACAGCTGGAACTAAAACCCAGTTTTCCCAAAAAATATAACTGCCTACCAGGCTAAATGAAGACCTTAAAGACAGACTATAGGCCAGATGCGGTGGTTCATGTCTGTAATCCCAGCATTAGGGAGGCTGAGGCAGACAGATCACTTAAGGCCAGGAGTTAAAGACCAGGTTGGCCAACATAGTGAAACCCTGTCTCTACTTAAAATACAAAAAATTAGCTGAGTGTGGTGGTATGCTCCTGTAGTCCCAGCTACTGGGGAGGCTGAGGCACAAGAATTGCTTGAACCCAGGAGGTTGCAGTGAGCCAAGATCGTGCCACTACATTCCAGCCTGGGTGACAGAGCGAGATTCTGTCTCAAAACAAACAAACAAACAAACAAAGACAGACTATAAATTAGGAGACTAGTGGCATCTTTGAGTTAGACAAATAATCTAATCAATAGACCCTCACTAAGTACAGGCCTAGGCATCACTATTTTTTTTTTTTTTTCTTTTGTTTTTGAGACGGAATCTCGCTGTGTCGCCAGGCTGGAGTGCAGCGACACGATCTCGGCTCACTGCAACTTCTGCCTCCCGGGTTCAAGCGATTCTCCTGCCTCAGCCTCCCAAATAGCTGGGACTACAGGCACGCACCACCGTGCCCAGCTAATTTTTGTATTTTTAGTAGAGACGGGGTTTCACCAAGTTAGCCAGGATGGTCTCGATCTCTTGAACTCATGATCTGCCTGCCTCGGCCTCCCAAAGTGGGCATCAGTATTTTTTAATGCTCTCCAGATGATTCTAATATGAAGCTGGGGTTGAAAACCACTGTTAGATGGCTGGTGTGGGGGTAGCTCATGCCTGTAAACCCAACACTTTGGGAAGCTGAGGTGGGTGGATCACTTGAGCCTAGGAGTTAGAAACCAGCCTCGGCAACATGATGAAACTCTGTCTCCATAAAAAAATTAAAAAATTAGCTGGGCCTGCTGGCACACGCCTGTGGTCCCAGCTACTTGGGAAGCTGAGGTTGGAGAATCACTTGAGCCTGGGAAGTTACAGCTGCAGTCAGCTGAGCTCGCACCACCGCACTCCAGCCTGGGCAACAGAGCACGACCCTGTCTCTTAAAAACCAGAAAAAAAAAAAAAAAAAGAAAAAAAAAAGAAAACCACTATTACAAGTACTGTGTTAAGTAGTTAGAAGTAAACCAAAAAAAGAAAAAGAAAAAAAAAGAAAAGAAAAGGCAAGGAAATTGAGTAGCTAACCAAACATATCCAGACCTAAGTATGCCTGGATAACACAGGACCCCACACTTAACCTCCAATTATCTACAAGTACGTAGGGAAGAGCAACAGGGGCAAAAAAGGCATGAAAGCCCTGGGTATGTGTTCATTTACGTTAGCAACACTAGCAATCAATGACTTTTTTTTCTGAGATGGTATGTTGCTCCGTCGACTAAATTGATCTAAATTGGACTAAAGCAATCACCCCACCTCAGCCTACCAAGTAGCAGGGACTACAGGTGTGCACCACCACACCACACCCATGCTCAGCTAATTTTTAATTTTTTTTTTTTTTTCTCACTCTGTTACCCAGAGTGGAGCGCGGTAGGATGATCTCAGCTCACTGCAACTTCCGCCTCCCAGATTCAAGTGATTCTCCTGCCTCAGCTTCCCGAGTAGCTGGGATAATAGGCGCCCGCCACCACGCCCAGCTAATTTTTGAATTTTTAGTAGAGACTGGGTTTCGCCATGTTAGCCAGGCTGGTCTCAAACTGCCGACCTCAGGTGATCCACCTGCCTCGGCCTCCCGAAGTGCTGGGATTACAGGCATGAGCCACCATGCCGGGCCCATTTTTTAATTTTTTTTTTTTTTTTCTTTTTGAGACTGAGTTTTGCTCTTGTTGCCTAGGCTGGAGTGCAGTGGCACAATCTCGGCTCACTGCAACCTCCGCTTCCCAGGTTCAAGCAATTCTCCTGCCTCAGCCTCCTGACTAGCTGGGATTACGGGTGCCCACCACCACACCCAGCTAATTTTTTGTATTTTTAGTAAAGATGGGGTTTCGCCATGTTGGGCAGGCTGGTCTCGAACTCCTGACCTCAGGTGATCCGCCCACCTGGGCCTCCCAAAGTGCTGGGATTACAGGCATGAGCCACCACGCCTGGCCCCATTTTAAAATTTTTATTCCTACATTGTCCAGGCTGGTCTCGAACTCCTGAGCTCAAGAGATCCTCCCACCTCCATCTCCCAAATTGCTGGGATTACAGGCATGAGTCACCACACCTGGCAGACATGAACTCTTTCAAAAAGAATACTAAAAAACTAATTTGTAGGCCAGGTGTGGTGGCTCACACTTATAATGCCAACACTGGGAGGTTGATGTGAGAAGACTGCTTGCACTCAGGAGTTTGAGACTAGCCTGGGCAACAGAGTGAGACCTTCTGTCTGTCTGTCTCTGTCTCTCTCTATATATATATATTTTGTTTTTTTGTTTGTGTGTTTGTTTTTTTGAAATGGAGTTTTGCTCTTGTTGCCCAAGCTGGAGTACAATGGCACGTTATCAGCTCACTGCAACCTCCGCCTCCTGGGTTCAAGTGATTCTCTTGCCTCAGCCTCCCAAGTAGCTGAGATTACAGGTATGCGCCACCACGCACAGCTAATTTTTATATTTTTAGTAGAGACAGGGATTCTCTATGTTGGTTAGGTTGGTCTATATATATATATTTTTTGAAAGGCTGGCCAGGAATGGTGCCTCACGCCTATAATTCCAATATTTTGGGAGGCCAAGATAGGCAGATCGCTTGAGCTCAGGAGTTCACGACCAGCATGGGCAACATGGCAAAACCCCATCTCTATAGAAACAAACAAACAAAAATTAGTTAGGTGTCCATCCTGGCCAACATAGTGAAACCCTGTCTCTACTAAAAATACAAAAATTAGCCGGCTGTGGCGGCGCATGCCTGTAGTCCCAGCTACTTGAGAGGCTGAGGCAGGAGAATTGCTTGAACCCAGGAGGGAGAGGCTGCCGTGAGCCGAGACCATGCCACTGCACTCCAGCCTGGGCGACAGAGCAAGACTCTGTCTCAAAAAAAAAAAAAACATTAGGTGTAGTGGCACACAACAGTAGTCCCAGCTACTCGGTAGGCTGAGGTGGAACGACCGCTTGAGCCCAGGAAGTGGAGGCTGCAGTGAGCAGAGATCGCACCACAGCACTCCAGCCTGGGAAAGAGAATAAGACCCTGTCTCAAAGAAAAAAAATAAATAAAAGGCAGAGCAAACAGAAGACACAAAAAAGAAAAACACAAATGGCCAAGCTAGGTAAAGTGGCTCACATCTGTAATCCCAGTGCTTTGTAAGGCCAAGGTGTAAGGATCGACTGAGGCCAGGAGTTCAAGACCACCCCTAGTAACAAAGGGACAACATCCCTACAAAAATAAAATTAAGGAGAAACACAAATAGCCAGTATATCCTTGAAAAGATAATTAACCTCCCTAGGAAATGAAATTAAAAAGAAATCCATTTCTTACTTACCAGATTGACAATGATAAAAAAGACAGGGAATACACAGAACTGCACGTGTGAGGTGAAACAGACATCCTACTGGTATGTCTGTTTCATGGTCTCCAAAGTAGTACGGCAATATCTTTCAAAATATAATGTGTACAACTCAACAACAAAAAAACAACTCAAGTGTAAAATGAGCAAAGGACTTTGAATAGATATTTTTCCAAAGAAGATACAAATGGTCAACAAACACACCAGAAAATGTTCAAAATCATTAGTCATTAGGGAAATAAAAATCAAAACCACAGTAAGATACCACTTTCATACCCACTAGGATGGTTACAATTTTTTAAAAAGGAAAATAGTAAGTGTTAGAATAGATAGGGAGAAATTTGGTACCCTTGTACTTTGCTGGTGGAAATGTAAAATGGTATAGCTACTGTGAAAATCAATATGGCAGTTCCTTCAAAAGTTAAATACAGAATTACCATATGATGTAGCAATTCCACTCCCTGGTATATACCCCAAATAATTCAAAACAGGTACTAAAACAAACATGTACACTCGTGTTCATAGTAGTGTTATTTACAGTAGCCTAAAGGTGCTAATGTCTATCCACACAGATTAACTAACTATAGTATACATATACAATGGAAAATTATTCAAATATTGAAAGGAATAAAGTACCAATACATGCTACAGCTAATGTAAGTGAAAGAAGTCAGACACAGACCAGGCATGGTGGCTCATGCCTGTAATCCCAGCACTTTGGGAGGCAAAGGTCAGATGATCGCTTGAGCCCAGGAGTTTGGAACCAGCCTTGGCCACATAGCAAGACTCCACCTCTATATTAAAAAAAAAAAAAAAAAAAAAGGCAGCAGCAGCAGCCAGACACAAAAGGTCACACATTGTCTGATCCCATTTATATGAAATAACCCAGAATAGGTCGGGTGCAGTGGCTCACACCTGTAATCCCAGCACTTTTAGGAGGCTAAGGCGGGCAGATCACCAGGTCAGGAGATCGAGACCATCCTGGCTAACACTGTGAAACCCCGTCTCTACTAAAAATACAAAAAAAATTCGCTGGGTGTGGTGGCAGACGCCTGCAGTCCCAGCTACTTTGGAGGCTGAGGCAGGAGAATGGCGTGAACTTGGTACACGGAGCTTGCAGTGAGCTGAAATCGCACCACTGCACTCCAGCCTGGGCGACAGAGCGAGACTCCGTCTCAAAAAAAAATAAATAAATAACCCAGAATAGGTAAATCTATAGAGAGAAAGCAGACTGGAGGTTTCCAGAGGCTGCATAGAAGGAGAAATGGGGAGTAACAGCTTAATAAGTATGCGATTTTCTTTTTGGGGTGATTATTTGGCAACTAAATAGATGTGGTGGTTGTAGTACCTTGTGATTGTACTATGTCACTGAATTGTTCATTTTTAAATGGTTAATGTTAGGTGATTTTAACCTCAATAAGAACAATAATACAAAATATGCCCTCTACTAAAGCTGTTGAAGTGGAAGAAGATGGAAAAAAAAAAGCCATGTGTGTAGCCTCTCAATCAACAATATCATTCTAGAAATTTACCCTGAGGAGAGAATCATATAAGGGCAAAAATATGTAAGTGCAGAGATGTTCATCTCTGCATCATTTATAATAGCAAGAAACTGAACACTTCAAATGTCCTTCAGTGGAAAACTGGTTAAGTAAATCATGATGCATCTATAACAGGGATTAAAACAATCATGTAGATAAGCTGGAGAGCTAACACTATTCAATTTCAAGATTTATTATAAAGCTACAACAATCCAGACAATGTGGTATTTGTGAAAGAGCAGACACACAGATCAATGGAACACAACAGAGATACCAGAAACAGACTCACAAATATAATCAACTGATTTTTGACAAAGGTGCAAAGGTAATTCAATGGAGAAAAGATAGTATTTCAAAAAAGGTGTTACAAGTGAATATCCATATGTATCTGATATACCACATTATACAAAAGTTAATTCAAAGTTGATCACAGACTTAAATGTACAATGCAAAATTACAAAACTTATAAAAACTTATAAAGTTATAAAACTTATAAAAATTATAGGCTGGGCGCGGTGGCTCAAGCCTGTAATCCCAGCACTTTGGGAGGCCAAGACGGGCGGATCACGAGGTCAGGAGATCGAGACCATCCTGGCTAACATGGTGAAACCCCGTCTCTACTAAAAAATACAAAAAACTAGCCGGGCGAGGTGGCGGGCGCCTGTAGTCCCAGCTACTCGGGAGGCTGAGGCAGGAGAATGGCGTAAACCTGGGAGGCGGAGCTTGCAGTGAGCTGAGATCAGGCCACTGCACTCCAGCCCGGGCGACAGAGCGAGACTCCGTCTCAAAAAAAAAAAGAAAAAAAAATTATAAAACTTGTTTTTTTAAAAAAAGAAAATTTTGCCAGGTGCAGTGGCTCAGGCCTGTAATCCCAGCATTTTGGAAGGTCGAGGCGGGTGGATCCCAAGGTCAGGAGTTCAAGACCAGCCTGCCAACATAGTGAAACCCCGCCTCTACTAAAAATACAAAAAAAAAAAAAATTCGCCGGGCATGGTGATGGGCACCTGTAATCCCAGCTACTTGGGAGGCTGAGGCAGGAGAATCTCTTGAACCCAGGAGGCGTAGGTTGCGGTGAGCTGAGATCATGCCATTGCACTTCAGCCCGTGCAACACTGCAAGACTCCGACTCAAAAAAAAAAAAAAAAATAGAAAAGAACAGAAAACTTGCATGACCCTGGGCTTGAAAATGAGTTTTTAAAATGACTTCAAAGATACAATTCATAAAAGAAAAAAAGATAAATTAAATAGGGCATTATAAAAATGTAGAACTTTTGCTCTGTGAAAGATAGTGTGAAGAGAATGAAAAAATAAGCCACAGATTGGGAGAAAATATTTCTGAATAACATACTGATAAAGGGTTTGTACCCAGGATATACATAAAGAACTCTTGGCCGGGCACGGTGGCTCATGCCTGTAATCCCTGCACTTTGGGAGGCCGAGTTAGGTGGATCACCTGAGGTCAGGAGTTCGAGACTAGCCTGCCCAACATGGTGAAACCCCGTCTCTACTAAAAATACAAAAAATTAGCCGGGCATGGTGGCAGACGCCTATAATCCCAGCTACTCAGGAGGCTGAGGCAGGAGAATTGCTTGAACCCAGGAGGTGGAGGTTGCAGTAAGCCGAGATCATGCCATTGCACTCCAGCCTAGGCAACAAGAGCAAAACTTCCTCTCAAAAAAAAAACTCTTAAAATTAAACAATAAGAAAACAACCCCACTCCTGTGGGCGGAAGATCTGACAGACACTTCACCAAGGATAGACAGATTGCAAATAAGGATATGAAAAGAAGCTCAACATTGGCTGGGCATGGTGGCTCACGCCTGTAATCCCAGCACTTTAGGAGGCCGAAGCGGGTGGATCACCTGAGGTCAGGAGTTCCAGACCATCCTGGCCAACATGGCAAAACCCAATCTCTACTAAAAATATAAAAATTAGCTGGGCTCGGTGGCAGGCATGTGTAATCCCAGCTAGTCAGGAGGCTGAGGCAGGAGAATCCCTTGAACCCAGGAGGCGGAGGTTGCAGTGAGCCGAGATCGCACCACTGCACTCCAGCCTGGGCAACAAGGGCGAAACTCTGTCTCGAATTTAAAAAAAAAGGTGAATAGACAAACTATGGTACATCCAAACAATGAAATACTACTCAGCAATAAAGAGCACTGGATGCGTGCAACAACATGGAAGAATTTTAAACGTATTTTGCTGGCCAGGCGCAGTGGCTCATGCCTATAATCCTAGCCCAAGGCAGGTGGATTGCTTGAACTCAGGAGTTCCAGACCGGCCTGGGCAACATGGTGAAACCCTGTCTCTACAAAAAAATACAAAAATTAGCCAGGTGTGGTGTGGCACATGCCTACAGTCCCGGCTACTTAGGGGGCTGAGGTGGGAGGATTGTTTGAGCCCAGGAAGTTGACGCTGCAGTGAGCTGAGATAGTGCCACTGCACCCGACCCTGGGCAACAGAGTGAGACCCTGTCTCAAATCAATCAGTCTATCTATCTATCTATCTATCTATCTATCTATCTATCTATCTATCTTTAAAGAAAAATGTATTTTGCTAAGTGAAAAAAGCCAAACCTCAAAGGTTACATATTGCATGATTCCATTTTAAGACATTCTGGAAAAGGCAAAACGATAGTGATGGAAAACATGTAAGTCATTGGGGGAGACAGAGGGGTTGACTCTAAAGGGGCCATTATAAGGGATTTTTTAGGGTGATAGAACTGTTCAGTATGGTACTATAGGGTATATATCTGACTCTATGCATCTGTCAAAATCCATACAACTAAACATCATAAAGAGTACACTTTACTGTATGTATGCAAAAAATTTAAAAAATGTTTTTTTTGAGACAGAGTCTCACTTTGTTGTCCAGGCTAGAGTGCAGTGGCCCCATCATGACTCACTGCAGCCTTGACCTCCCTGGCTCAAGCGATCCTCCTGCTGGGACTACAGGTCATTAGCCCACCATGCCTGGCTAATTTTTATTTTATTTTTTTGTAGAGATGGGCTCTCACTATGTTACCTAAGCTGATCTCTAACTCATAGGCTCAAGCAATCATCCTCCTTGGCATCCCAAAGTGCTGGATTAGAGGTGTGAACCACTGCAGCTGCCCACTGTATGCAAATTTTTAAAAATAACCAGAATATCTGGGAACCCAGGATAGACTGCAGACTATAACAAACGAAATCTAACTGCATAACAAACGTCTGATATAGCCTCAGGGAGGAAAACAAAAGGAGCTGATCTAAGTAGCTTCATAAAACAATGTTACTACTGGATACTGTAAGGATAAAAACAAACAAACAAACTGTAGGCAAACATTGTACTCTAGTTGGTAAATCTGTTTCTCACAGGAGTAATCACTGAAACTACAGGTTACACAAATAAGTAAATACACTGTAGAGAATGAGAGCTAAATTTCTTACAAAGAAGTCACAAATAAGCAAGGGGGGAAGACAAGAATGAATCTTGTGGTGCTGGATTAGAGTCAGAGATACCAGTATAAACCCATGCTTATTTTAATATACATACAGAGAAATAAATACAGATGTGTGTATAAATAGATTAAGATACATACATACATTTCCTAGCTCTTTCCACTGAAAGGGACTAGAAGCATCTTGTAGTACCAGACAGGAAGTACTAAACACACACACACACACAAACACAAACACACAGAGAGAGGGAGGGAGGGAGGGAGGGAAGGAAGGAAGGAAGGAAGGAAGGAAGGAAGGAAGGAAGGAAAGAGGGAGGGAGAAGGAAAAGGAAGAAAGGAAGAAAACAAAGACAGGAAAGACCAATGAATGCTAAAATCAGAGGGTGAAACTTTAAGGAGAAATAGGACATCTGCATAGCCTGAGAGTATCTCCCCTAAAATATTTATTAATTACTGTGGTGCTTTTAACATATGTCCACAAATTCTTTGATATGCTTTCCTCCTGGAAGTGAAGCTTAATTCTTCTTCTATTCAGAATGGGCCAGACTTGGCAACTGATTTCCAACAAATATGACTAGGTACTGTCATTTTATGGAAATGGAAAAGAAAAATAACACGAAAAGGGGAAAATCGTGACTTTTTCAGTGAAGAAACGTGTACACAATCTCAACCAAATGATCAAAAGTTACCATCACCAGTAATAAGCCATGCTAATACTATGTTGATATCATACTTTGATGTGATCCAGTGAGAAGGGTACTTCACTTCTGTGGTATACTTTCCCAAAATCCATAATGCCAAGTCTAATCATGAGAAACCAAAACCCAAATGGAGAGACATCTACAAAAGAGCTGACCAGTACCCTTCAAAAGTATCAAGGTCATAAAAGACAAAGAAAGACTGAAAACTGTCAAAGATTAGATGAGACTAAGGATACATGATGACTAACTGCAGTATGGTATCCTAAACTGAATCCTGAAATGGAAAAGGAACATGAGTGAAAAAACTGGTGAAATCTAAGACTACAATTTGGTTAATAGTATTGTACCTATATCAATTTCTTAGTTTTAATAAATGTACCATGATGATGTAAGATATTAACAATAGGACAAAGTAGATGAAGAGTATACAGGAACTCTTGGTACTATCTTTGAAACTCTTGGCCGGGCGCGGTGGCTCAAGCCTGTAATCCCAGCACTTTGGGAGGCCGAGACGGGTGGATCACGAGGTCAGGAGATCGAGACCATCCTGGCTAACACCGTGAAACCCCGTCGCTACTAAAAATACAAAAAACTAGCCGGGCGAGGTGGCGGGCGCCTGTAGTCCCAGCTACTCCGGAGGCTGAGGCAGGAGAATAGCGGGAACCCGGGAGGCAGAGCTTGCAGTGAGCTGAGATCCGGCCACTGCACTCCAGCCTGGGCGATAGAGCGAGACTCCGTCTCAAAAAAAAAAAAAAAAGAAACTCTTGTGTAAATCTACACTTATTTTGGGCCAGGTGCAGTGGCTCACGCCTGTAATCCCAGCACTTTGGGAGGCCGAGGAGGATGGATCACCTGAGGTCGGGAGTTTGAGACTAGCCTGACCTACATGGAGAAATCCCATCTCTACCAAAAATACAAAATAAGCTAGGCGTGGTGGCGTATGCCTGTAGTCCCAGCTACTCGGGAGGCTGAGGCAGAGAATCACTTGAACTCTGGAGGTGGAGGTTGCAGTGAGCCGAGATCACACCATCGCACTCCAGCATGGGCAACCAGAGGGAAACTGTCTCAAAAAAATAAAAACAAAAATAAAAATCTACAACTATTTCAAAATCAAAATTACACCTGTAATCTCAGCTACTTGGGAGATGAGGTGGGACAACTGCTTGAGCCCAGGAGTTTGAAACCAGCCTGGGTAACATAGTGAGACCCTGTCTCAATCAATCAATCAATAAAAAATTACAAAAACAATAATATAGGACAGTTTCTTAACCTCAGTACAATTAATATTTGGGGCCAAATAATTCTGTTATGGGAAGTTGTCCTGTGCCCATTAGAATGTTAGCAATGTCTCTGGCCTCTACCTATTAGATGCCAGGAATGCACCTCCCCAGTTATTAGAATCAAAAATGTCTCCAGGGATTGCCAAATGTCCCCTAGGAGGCCAAATCACCCCAAGTTGAGACTACTGATATAGCTATATACATTAACATATAAAGATATCCATAACATACTGTTAAAAGAAAATAGAATAGCATCTAACCTCTGAGTCAATTTATGTAATAACATATATACACATGACACATGTGCTTAAATATATATACAAATGTCTGGAAGGATGTAAACCAAAATGGTTACTCCAGGATGCTAAGACTATGGTTATATTGTCTTTGTACTTTTCAGTGTTACTGGATTTTTTTAATAAGCATGTCTCATTTTTCTTTTCTTTTTTTTTTTTTTGAGACAGAGTTTCGCTCTTGTTGCCCAGGCTGGAGTGCAGTGGCGTGATCTCAGCTCACTGCAACCTCCGCCTCCCGGGTTCAAGTGATTCTCCTGCCTCAGTCTCCTGAGTAGCTGGGATTACAGGCATGCATCACCAGGCTTGGCTAATTTTTTTGTATTTTTAGTGCAGATGGGGTTTCTCCATGTTGGTCTGGCTGGTCTCGAGCTTCTGACCTCAGGTGATCTGCCTGCCTCAGTCTCCCAAAGTGCTGGAATTACAGGTGTGAGCCACTGTGCTCAGCCCCCACATGTCTCATTTTTCTGAGTAAAATTTGTCAGTAAAAATGCTTTGTTCTCATTTTTTTTCATAGTCCTTCCAATTCAATAATCAAAATCCTACTGGTTCTGTTTCCAAAATATCAAAATGGTTACCTATTCTCTCCAGCCAAAGCCCAACTCCAGCCTCTCTCACCCAGGTTAATGTAACAGAATCCTAAACTGTTTTTCCTTCTCTAACCCACTCTCCACCCAGTTACTTCATAAAATAGATTTACAGGCCGGGTGCAGTGGGTCACGCCTATAATTCCAGCCCTTTGGGAATCTGAGGCAGGCAGATCACGAGGTCAGGAGTTCGAGACCAGCCTGACCAACACGGTGAAACCTTGTCTCTACTAAAAATACAAAAATTAGCCGGGCGTGGTGGCATGCGTCTGTAATCTGAGCTACTCAGGAGGCTAAGGCAGGAGACTGGCTTAAACCCGGGAGGTGGAGGTTGCAGTGAGCCGGGATTACACCACTGCACTCCAGCCTGGGCAAAAGAGCGAGGCTCCGTCTCAAAAAAAAAAAAAATAGATTTACTACCACTTCCCTCTTTAAAACCTCAAACCTCAAGGCATGACTTTTGAGGGCCTCAAAAATTTGTTCCCAGGGTCTATATTTTTAGTTTTACCTCCTACCACTGTCCCTCAAGTACCTTCTATGCCAGATAGTTGCTGGTCATTCCTTGAAAACATACCATGCATTTTCTTAACTTTGCCCATACTGTTCTTTTGTCAGTAATATTATTCTTTCCACTTCTCTGCTTGATAAAATGTACACAGTGGTACAGAGGAAAAGAATGGGATGGAGGATGACTGAATAAATAAATAAGAGTTAGAGGGAAAAGTATAAAACAGCATGGAGATGAGGATTTAAGAAAGTAATTTTTAGTAGGGATGAGACAGGAACAGTACCCACATCAAAAGGTTATGGTGAGGATATCAGATAATATTTGTCAAACTTTTAGAACAGTGCCTGACATGTATATTATTCTTGCTATTATCTTCAGTAGTATAATTATGATGATCATTCCTGTAGTGAGGGCTTGAACTCTGACTGCCACAATGAGGGAGGTACAGGGAGGCTGCTACTCACAAGCAGAGCCCCAAAGGGATCAAGAGGCAAACAGGGTCCTGGTCTGATTCAAGTTTCCAAGGAATCCAAAACTACACAAAAAAACAAAACCAGGCCGGCTGGATGCGGTGGCTCAAGCCTGTAATCCCAGCACTTTGGGAGGCCGAGACAGGCAGATCACGAGGTCAGGAGATCGAGACCATCCTGGCTAACACGGTGAAACCCCATCTCTACTAAAAAAATACAAAAAACCAGCCGGGCGAGGTGGCAGGCGCCTGTAGTCCCAGCTACTCGGGAGGCTGAGGCAGGAGAATGGCGTGAACCCAGGAGGCGGAGCTTGCAGTGAGCTGAGATCCGGCCACTGCACTCCAGCCTGGGCGACAGAGCAAGACTCTGTCTCAGGCCGGGCGCGGTGGCTCAAGCCTGTAATCCCAGCACTTTGGGAGGCCGAGACGGGCGGATCACGAGGTCAGGAGATCGAGACCATCCTGGCTAACACAGTGAAACCCCGCCTCTACTAAAAAATGCAAAAAACTAGCCGGGCGAGGTGGCGGGCGCCTGTAGTCCCAGCTACTCCTGAGGCTGAGGCAGGAGAATGGCGCAAACCCGGGAGGCGGAGCTTGCAGTGAGCTGAGATCCGGCCACTGAACTCCAGCCTGGGTGACAGAGCGAGACTCCGTCTCAAAAAAAAAAAAAAAAAAACTCTGTCCCAAAAAAAAAAAAAAAAAAAAAAAAAAAACCAATTCCATTAAACCATACTGGAGCACATATGTGAATTCCTTTATGCCCCAAGTAACTTTCACTCCTCAAATATATATTTCTTTTTGAAGTGGAGCTGCTTCAACACCCTGCCCCAGGTACTGAAACATCAGGGTAGCACTCATCCTCATGAATCTGAATCTGCAAGCCTCATTTGTGCTCTCCTGTGGTTTCCTATTTGGCCAGTAGTCACTTCTCCTTCCTTATATAACACAGATTTGACTCCAAAGTTCTCCCTGTGGGTGCAAAAACATGACCACATACATACAAAATACACAGCTTAATACTGTAGCCAAAGGAAAACTAAATTCATTTACACTGGAAGTGAACCAAGGGACCTAGAAACTCATTATTTATATGTGTGTGTATATATATATATATATATATATATATATGAATGATAAGTCGAAAATTTTGAGATTTCCTTTTTAGCCTCTTGTAAGTCTCAGTCCTTCTAAAAGACTGCCTTTGGCTGGGTGCGGTGGCTTATGCCTGTAATCTCAACACTTTGGGAGGCTGAGGATGGCAGATCACCTGAGGTCAGGAGATCGATACCATCATGGCTAACATGGTGGAACCCCATCTCTACTAAAAATACAAAAAATTAGCCAGGTGTGGTGGCACGCGCCTGTAGTCCCAGCTAGTCAGGAGGCTGAGGTAGAAGAATCACTAGAACTTGGCAGGCTTAGCTTGCAGTGAGCCGAGATCACGCCACTGCACTCCAGCCTGGGTGACAGAGCAAGATTCCATTTCAAAAAAAGACTGCCTTTGTCGGTTGTGTCAAATAGCTTCCAGAGAGACCCCATTTCTCCTGGTTAACAGGTCTTAAGAAAAAAACAAAAACAAAAACAAAACAAAAACAAACAAAAAAAAAACACAGGTCTTCAAGCCTTTTATTTCACATTTTATTAAGCCACTGTGATCCACCATCCCATCTCTCCTTTCATATCCCTCCCCGAAGCATCCCATATCCCTTGATCAGACTGTCTTTTGGTACAAACACGGCTCCTACAGTATGTCTCAAAGCAGACAAAAAGAATACAGAGGCCAGGTGGGGTAGCTCATGCCTGTAATCCTAGCACTCTGGGAGGCCAATGCAGGAGGATCACTTGGGGCCAAGAGTTGAAGACCAGCCTGGGCAACATAGAGAGACCTCGTTTCTATTTAAAAAAAAAAAAAAAAAAGAACAAAGAGCTCCACATCTATTAGATGACAAGATGACACATATTCTGCTTGCTTACTAGTCAGACTGCCAAAAATCATTTGCTTCTCCTCTTGTAGATTTAAACAAACACAAAAGTAACTGTGTCCTATGTATGGCTACTGCTTTTCTACAGGACTTGAAAAACTGAGGCATTAGAGACATTTCCTCTCTATAAACCCAAACAGAACACTTTGTTTCTTTTCTCTTAGCATATAGTTGGTAGTTTGTATTTCCAGGCCATCATTGTACATGTTTGGCAAGGGCCTTCAATTTTCTCAGTACAATGTTTCATCCAGTCACTGAAGGCCGGGCATTGTACCTTGAATTTACAAGCCAAGAAAAAGACTCAGACTGAAAAGAAGACCTTCGGTATCATCTTCCTGAAATATATCAGACTCTACAAATGAGTTAGAAGACCCAGATCCAATTCCCAGTGTCTTGCAGTGTGATCTCTAGACAGCTCTTTAATCTTTCTGTACCTCCAGTTTTTCCATCCTGGAAAACAGGGATTGTATTACCTGTCCCTCCTTGAATTCAGACTCTTACTACTGAATGAGAATATTTTTATTTCTATAATTTGTGAAACAACCAGCTATATACATTATATACATTCAGAAGACTCAGAAAATAAAGCACAAATGTTGTTTCTCACTTCTGTCAGAATTGCCATGTAGAAATCCTCAGCAAAACCCAAGAGAAATCCCAAAGAAGGTATCCTCTCAGAAAGTAATTCTGAATTCCCAATCCACAACTACCTTGCATAAGAATCATGGAAAGGCATGTGTTTTCAGGACGTCCTGGGACTGTGTCATAGGAAACAAATAAAAAGAAAAAAAAGAGGCCGGGCGCGGTGGCTCAAGCCTGTAATTCCAGCACTTTGGGAGGCCGAGATGGGCGGATCACGAGGTCAGGAGATCGAGACCATCCTGGCTAACCCGGTGAAACCCTGTCTCTACTAAAAAATACAAAAAAACTAGCCGGGCGAGGTGGCGGGTGCCTGTAGTCCCAGCTACTGGGGAGGCTGAGGCAGGAGAATGGCGTTAACCCGGGAGGCAGAGCTTGCAGTGAGCCAAGATCAGGCCACTGCACTCCAGCCTGGGCGACAGAGCGAGACTCCGTCTCAAAAACAAAAAAAAAGAAAAAGAAAAAAAGAACACTGGGAAGCAAGAGGACAGGCAGGACCTTCAGATGCTAGATGGCTACAGAAGCAAGTCACTGCATATTAGGCTACATGAAGAAATTATCACTATAGACACAATAACTTTAACAACCCATTGTAGTTTAAAGCACTTATTCAATGTTTACAAAAACAAATACTTTCTCTGGACAGGAACTGCCCTGTAGGTGCTATAGGGTTGACCTTGGGTAGGTGTTGCCTGGGATGACCCTACAGTTTAAAGCAGGACAAAGGGGTGACAAAAGCAGTATAAGGTACGAGACAATTTAACATTTAAGATAGTGTTGTACAATAGTTTTTGAGTTACTGGTATACTTCTGAATAGAAAATTTTCAGCAGCACACCAAAAGGAATTATTAAAATGCAAATATTGGTTTTAAAAAACCCAATTTGGAAACGTGAAAAAACTTTCTAGTGATCACACCTTCTATTTGGTCACCCTTTGGTGTGTTACAACAAAGAAGTTTACTGTTTTGTCTGGGCTCTCCACAAGTCCAAGTTTACCCTTTGTTCCAATAAACACTGTCTTTGATACGAACTTGATATTAGATTCTATTAATATCTCTTAGCTGCAGCGAATTTTATCCCCAAAGTACATCAGGTGGCTTCCAGTCAGCTCAACATTCCACTTGACAGATACCACTATGAATTAACACTATGATTTACAATATGAATCCTAAAATACATCTTATATCCTAATCAAAATGTTGCACACTCCTATGAAGGATGAATAGCATACAAGTTAAAAACTCCTGGCCTGGCGCAGTGGCTCATGCCTGTAATCCCAGCACTGTGGGGGGCCGAGGCTGGCGGATTATGAGGTCAAGAGATCAAGACCATCCTGGCTAACACAGTGAAACCCCATCTCTACTAAAAATACAAAAAATTAGCCAGGCATGGTAGCACGCGCTTATAGTCAGTCCCAGCTACTCGGGAGGCTGAGGCAGGAGAATCGCTTGAACACGGGTGGCAGAGGTTGCAATGAGCCAAGATCGTGAGCCTGGGTGACAGAGTGAGACTCCATCTCAAAACAAACAAACAAAAAACTCCCTACTGATTGAACCCCACAGCTCCTGCTCATCTTAAAGGAAATAGCTTTGCGTAGTAGATATGCCTCTGGGCAAGGAAAGCAGAAACCTATGTTCAGACTCCAGGTCTGCTACTTATTCTAAGACCTTAGGCCTATTTTCTTAACTGTGAAGTGATAATATCCATTTTATGAGGCTATTGTGAGGATTTTAAAAAAATTCTCTCTCTCACCAGCACAGTGTTCCATGCCTATAGTCCCAGCTACTTGAGACAGGAGGACTGCTCGGAACTCAGGAGTTCAAAGTTATAGCAGTGCCAGGTGCGGTGACTCACACCTGTAATCCCAGCACTTTGGAAGGCCAAGGCAAGCGGATCACCTGACGTCAGGATTCCAGACCAGCCTGGCCAATACAGTGAAACCGCATCTCTACTAAAATACAAAATTAGCCAGGCGCAGTGGTACATGCCTGTAGTCCCAGCTACTAGGGAGGCTGAGGCAGGAGAATCGCTTAACCTGGGAAGCGGAGGTTGCAGTAGCCAAGATGGTGCCATTGCACTCCAGCCTGGGCCACAATAGCGAAACTCCATCTCAAAAAAAAAAAAAAAAAAAAAAAAAAACATCTGGGCGTGGTGGCTCATGCCTGTAATCCCAGCACTTTGGGAGGCTGAGGTGGGCAGATCACTAGGTCAAGAAATCGAGACCATCATGGCCAACACGGTAAAACCCCGTCTCTACTAAAAATATAAAAATTAGCTGGGCCTGGTGGCATGTGCCTGTAGTCCCAGCTACTCGGGAGGCTGAGGCAGGAGAATCACTGGAATCCAGGAGGTGGAGGTTGCAGTGAGCTGAGATAGTGCCACTGTACTCCAGCCTGGTGACAGAGCAATACTCCATCTCAAAAAAAAAAAAAAAAAAACACACACACAACAAAAACAAAGTTAGAGCAGTGAGCTATGATCACACCACTGTATTCCAGCCAGGGCAATAGAGCAAGAACTCAAAACAAAAAAAAAAAAAAAAAAAAAAGGAAGAAGAAAAAGAAGAAACTAAACATTTGGTAAACAGTGCTATGCAAATTTGAGTTGCTGATATTTATTATTCCTTTGCCTGTGGAGTTACTTGAAATTGAAAATGTTATTTCAAGTAGCTGGTGATTCAACATCTACAATATCATTTTGTTTACAAGTTTACCAAATACTTCTGAGTCAACCTAAAGCCACTGAAAAGCAGCATCTCCTCTCACTGGTTAAAAACACAAATTGGGCCGTGTGTGGTGGCTCACACTTGTAATCCCAGCACTTTGGGAGGCCAAGGTGGGCGGATCACGAGGTCAAGAGTTTGAGACCAGAGTGGGTAACATGGTGGAACCCTATCTCCACTAAGAATACAAAAATTAGCCGAGCGTGGTGGCGGACATCTGTAATCCCAGCTACTCAGGGGACTGAGCCAGGAGAATTACTTGAACCTGGGAGGTGGAGGTTGCAGTGAGCAGAGATCATGCCACTGCACTCCAGCCTGGGCGACAGAGCAAAACTCCATCTCGAAAAAAAAAGAAAAGAAAAAAGAAAGAAACATTTCTATGGTACACAGCTATGAGTAACAAGACATAATAGCTATTATACAGCTATATCCAACCCTCACTGACAGAACCCAGTAACCTACTTAAAAATAGATGTAAGGCTGGGTGCAGTGCCTCACGCCTGTAATCCTAGCACTTTGGGAGGGTGGGGAGGGTGGATCACCTGAGATCAGGAGTTCGAGGCCAGTCTGGCCAACATGGCAAAACTCCATCTCTACTAAAAATACAAAACTGGCTGGGCGCCGTGGCTCACGCCTGTAATCCCAGCACTTCGGGAGGCCAAGGTGGGTGGATCACGAGGTCAGGAGATCGAGACCATCCTGGCTAACACGGTGAAACCCCGTCTCTACTAAAAATACAAAAAATTAGCTGGGCTTGGCGGCGGACGCCTGTAGTCCCAGCTACTTGGGAGGCTGAGGCAGGAAAATGGCGTGAACCTGGGAGGCGGAGCTTGCAGTGAGCCAAGATGGCGCCACTGCACTCCAGCCTGGGCGACAGAGCGAGAGACCGTCTCAAAATTTAAAAAAAATAAAAAATACAAAACTTAGCTGGGTGTTGGACGGGTGCCTGTAATCCCTACTTGGGAGGCTGAGGCAGGAGAATCCTTGAACCCAGGAGGCAGAGTTTGCATTGAGCCAAGATCACGCCACTGCACTCCAGCCTGGGGGACAAGAGCGAAACTCTGTCTCCAGAAAAAAAAAAAAAAAAAGAAAAATTATAGAACATAAATATTGGCATGAACCTTAGATGTCATCAGTGTAACTCCATCTTACTGAAACTCTTATTACTTAAGTCTCTGAAGTATCAGACCAAAGATCTATTATTATACCATTCTTGGATATTTTTTATCCAAGTATCATATATACTGCTCACAAATGAATGTTCCTTACACACTACCTTCATCATGTTACTCATCTCACATTCCATATCTACAATTGAACAGTCTCCTTTTACTATCCTTCCTATACACTATGGCCATTTCACCTTCTAAATCTTCATCTTCATTCACGTTCCTTTTTTTTTTTTTAAGACTAGTCATGTACAGCAGTGAGAAGGGGCCAAAGAGTAGAAAAAGGAGTTCCATCTGTAACTGACTGTGAACAATCAACTGAGACAACTCAATACCTTTGGACTAACTTCATGTTTTCCTTTAATAAGTCTTTTCTTCTTTCTTACCTATCTCAACTTGACCTATTTTTCAAGCCCTTTTTCAGAGAGCTTTCTGTACTAAGCCAGCCTTCAATGATTTCTCCTGTCTTAGTAATTCTATAATACTTGCCATAAAATCTAGCATTTGTAGTCTCTCTCCTCCCAACATCTTGCAAATCCATTAAAATATTTGTCCAAACATTAGCTCTGCCTTGTTTTATGTTCAGCTGGACTAAAACTCAAGGGCAGAAATTATGATTTTGTCTCTTCAGTAGGGCCTTGCAGAAAATAACAACTACTCTATTTTTAGCTCTTATTACGTACCATATATTGTATTAAGTACTGCACATACTTTATCTCATTTAATCATCACAATAATGTTACGTTATTGATATTATTCTTCCTACTTTACAGAAGAAGAAACAAAGGCATGAAGAGGTTAGGCTATAGTTGCATATCCTGGAAAAGACAGCTGGGATTTGAGGTAAATTGTCTTCTGAAGCTGGCACAAAGTGGACTGCAAACAAACTATTTGTTGAATTATCTAATCGTTTCATGTGTGCTGATGGTCTTGTCATGCCAAATAAACTAATGAAAGCAGAAACTATGCCAATAGGCTTCTGGGTGAACTGGGGAAAGGAACTGCCCTTCTTTGCTGAGTACTCATCAGGTGCTATGTTCAGTGCCAGGTTATTTCATGCTCAACATCTCGTTTACTCTGTGAAGACTCGTAACTGTAAATTCTCTTCAACAAATAGCTGCTGTAGTTCCTCCATCAGAGATTTACCCAAAATGTCACCCACTACCCACTCTTAATGGAGCAAAATGCTCCCAGATGTGATGTACACCCCTTCTGGGCCTCCCAGTTCAAAGAGGACAAAGACCCTTCAACTTTAAATCAGCCAGCATGATTTAAAACCTCCGCTTAAAAAACCATTTACCACGAGTCTGACCTTATTCCGGACAGGGACTCTATTCTTCGTTCTAACGCTCATGATCCCATTTATTAAGCACTATAACCTTGTGCGGTACGTGACATTTTCCTCACTTCACAGTTACATAAAGTAACGTCCATATAAACGACATTGTTGATCCGAAGTCACATGGCCAATGGCAGATTCAGGACTAGAATCCAGGTCTCCTGACTGTCAACCCTATTCCACTCCCGCAGCAGACACCATAGGTGGTATCCCATTTATCCTGATCTCGCTGGGTTAGGGTTAGAGTTAGAGTTATAACAAAAGCTCTGGAATCATTTTTATTCAAAAAATATTTACTGGATACCTATATGTCGACCTTGTAGGTTCAAATACCATGTCTTCTACTTACTCGCTACGTGACATGGAAAAAGTCGTTTCACCTCCCTAAGCCCCTATTCCCTTCTCCATAAAACGAGATCACAGTATCTACCAAACAGTAACGTCGTGAGCAGTTAATGAGACGATGATAAGGAAAACCTCTGGCACTGTGTCTGGCATGCGGCGGGAGCTTAGTAAGTATGGGCTCCCTTTACCTACTCCCTCCGCCCCTACAAGCCTCGGGGTTCACCCTTTAAGACCTTTGCCACAGGGTGTCCACGCGGCCTCCGGGGTTCCCAGGCGCCCGGGCCAGCCGCACTGCCATACCTGCATGGAGTCAGCGCTGACGATCTCACCGCCGAGCCGTTGGCCTAGCTGCAACGCCAGCGTGGATTTGCCGGTGCCTGTGGCCCCGAGAATCACTACAAGAGGTAGGGTCCGTTGCAGGCCCCGGAGCCCACGGCCCACAGGAACTGCTCGTCCAGCCGCCACGGACGACATCTTGTGGCAGTCTGCGCTTGCGCTGGAGCAGCTGTCCCCATAGCAACCGTCTGTGCGCCTGCGCGGATCTCAGGCTTTGTAGCTAGGTTGCTTGGGGAGGAGGCAGCGGCAGGACCCAGGCTACGTGACTGCAGTCAACTAGCTGGTATCAGAACCTCAACTACCTGCCGTCTTTTTTGTTGTTGTTGTTTGTTCTTTTTTGGAGACAGGGTCTCCCTCTGTCGCCCAGGCTGGAGTGCAGTGGCGCGATCTCGGCTCACTACAACCTCCGCCTCCCGGGTTTATGCCATTCTCCTGCCTCAGCCTCCCGAGTAGCTGGGACTACAGGCGCCCGCCACCATGCCCGGCTAATTTTTTGTATTTTAGTAGAGACGAGGTTTCACCATGTTGCCCAGGGTGGTCTTGAACTCCTGAGCTCAGGCAGTCCACCCGCCTCGGCCTCCCAAAGTGCTGGGATTACAGGCGTGCACCACCGCGCCGGGCCACCTGCCATCTTGAATGGTAGATGGCAACCCTATCTAAATAGATCCGTCCCTATTATTCTTTCACAGCACTCAAGTTATTTTTCATCACAGTGCTTATTACAATATAAAATTATAAATAGGTCTCTTGGTTTTTTGTCTAACTTATTGGGACTAATTCTGCCTAGATCATTGCTGTATCTCCAGTGCCTAGCAGAGTACCTGGTACTGAAGAGACATCCAATACTTGTTAAATGAAGAGGAGAATGACTTGCCGGTCAGAGGTGGCATTCTCCAGAATGAGGTCTGCCTAGTTCTCAGGCCAGGGCAGAGGCTCCAATATTTTCATCCCGTAAGACAACCTCACACTCAATCACAAAGCAAACCTTTGGCCCGGCACAGTGGCTCACGCTTGTAATTAAAGCATATTGGGAGGCCGAGGCTGAGGTTAGGTGTTCAAGACCGACCTGACCAACATGGTGAAACCCCCGTCTCTACTAAAAATTAAAAAATTAGCCAGGCGTGGTGGCGCATGCCTTTAATCCCAGCTACTTGGGAGGTTGAGGCACGAGAACCTGGGAAGCGGAGGTTGCAGTAAGCCGAGATCGCGCCATTGCACTCCAACCTGGGCAACAAGAGCAGAATTCCGTCCTAAAAAACAAAGAAACAAAACAAAAACCAGAAAGCAAACCTTTTCATCTCCTTGGCCAAAGAATGCAACAGATGGGGTGAGAACAGAGAAAAGCAAGTAAACCACAATCTGCAAAATAGGAAAGGGAAAAGGAAGTCTGGTAGAAAGGATTAAAGTTGACTGGGAACCGTGGCTCACGCCTGTAATCCCAGCACTTTGGGAGGCTGACGCAGGTGGATGACCTGAGGTCAGGAGTTTGAGACCAGCCTGACCAACATGGTGAAATCCTGTCTCTACTAAAAATACAAAATTAGCCAGGCATGGTGGTGCACACCTGTAATCCCAGCTTCTTGGGAAGCTGAAACAGGAGAATTGCTTGAACTGGGAGGCATAAGGTACAGTGAGCCAAGATCGCGTCATTGCACTCCAGCCTGGGCAACAAGAGCTAAACTCCTTCTCAAATAAATAAATAAATAGCCAGGCACAGTGGATCACGCCTGTAATCCCAGCACTTTGGAAGGCCAAGGCGTGCTGATCACAAGGTCAGGAGTTCAAGACCAACCTGGCCAACATGGTGAAACCTCCATCTCTACTAAAAATACAAAACTTAGCTGGGCATGGTGGTGTGTGCCTGTAATCCCAGCTATGGGGGAGGCAGGAGAATCGCTTGAAACAGGAAGGTGGAGGTCGCAGTAAGTCAAGATCAGCCACTGCACTCCAGCCTGGGTGACAGAGCAAGACTCAGTCTCAAAAAACAAGAAAGGATTAAAGTCGTAGCAACCCTGAGGTTAAAATGGAGGTGGAAAAAATTAGGACCAGACAGGAGCAGAATTCCAGAGACTACACCAGTTTAAGAAAGGCCTTTGAGGTCATATAGAGCTGGGTTCAAATCCCAGCTCTGCCATTTATCAGCTCTGTGGACTTAATTAACTTCACCTCTTTTTTTTTTTTTTTTTGAGATAGGATCTTGCTCTGTTGCCCAGGCTTCAGTGCAGTGGTGCAATCCATCACAGCTCACTGCAGTCTTGACCTCCTGAGCTCAAACAATCCTCCCACCTCAGCACGCCATCACCCCACCCGTTGGGACTGCACGCCCACTATTTCTTTTTTCTTTTTGAGAGATGCCCAGTTGCCCAGGCTGGTGACCACCTCCCTCAAGTGATCCTCCTGCCTGGGCCTCCTAAACTGCTGGGATTATAGGAGTGAACCAGCACTTCTGGTCTAACTTTACCTCTTAACCTCAGTGTTCTTATCTTTAAACTCCTCTCAAGATTGCCATGAGGAGAAAATGAGGTAATGTCTGAAAAGTGCCTGCTACAATGCCCTGGCACATATCACCCACTATTTGTTGAACACTTTGTATCATTATAATAGTAACACCCCATCGGCCTCTCTAAAGAGGTAAAAGAAGCAGCCTACGGGCCAAGAAATATTCAGTAATGTGTAAAGGTGCCTAAATACCTATTCTACTAACCCCTTGTTAGCCAATTTAAGAGTTCTAATTGCTTTTTTACTGAGATTGGCTCTGACTCTCAGGTCATATCACCAGGATCCCCTGGGCCAAAGGAGTGACCCCTGCAAGTTTCAAGCCCTTGACAGGCCTGCTGGAATAACTGCTAATGCATTTCTCAATCACTTGAATCCCCATTGGCATAATGACCACTCTCGCAGACCCAGCCTAAACCTTGTTGCCACACATACTGTTTGGAGAATACCAGTTTCCAGTTATGGATCCCCTGTCCCTCCTTTTCTCAAGCCAGCCTGCTTTGATCAAAAGTCCTGTTCTCTCCAATGTGTGGTACCCGCCTGGGGCTGGGTTTAAAATGGAGATGCATGGCCACATACTGGCAGACACTCTCACATGATGGTTGTTAACTGTAGAACCTTTGCCTAGAGACTTTCAGAGGGTACAGTTACCATGACAACCACCAGAAAGATGGCAGGCCAGAGAAATGATGCAATTAAAGGAAAAGGGAGGCTGATTTCATGATGACAATCTGACCATGACAGAGTATGCTCACTCACAGATGGGATAGCACTGTCCAAGTCATGACCAGGTGACTATTACTAGAAAGAGAAAAAAAGATGGGGGTGGAATTTACCACCAAGAGACCAGAAGACGAAGAGACTCGTTACCAAGGCAACTAGGGAGAAAGAAATGGAAAAATGGAGCTTCACCATAGCAGCAGAAAATTGCTTCTAGCCAAGCAACACAGGACTGTTGCTATAGAAACAAGGAGAACAGGGATCTTATAGACCATGGGGAGAATTATCACTGAAATGCTGAGCAGGAAAGACTCCTAAATCAGAATGGAACCTGTGGTCCAAAACAAATGAGGAGAAGTGAAAAAAAAAAAAAGTACCACTTCCATTCATCATAATTCTATTAGTCCTACCAAAAGAGAATGGGAACATATTTTTAAAAATACCTTAGGCTATTTTATCTGTAGCTTTGTTTTGTCTCCCTAGTGATCTTCTGAACTCTAAATTATACTAAAAATAGGTCCTGAAAGATATTCTGTAACTTGAAATCCTAATTGGAGACATTAAGTTCAAGGGAAAATTGGGAAATTGAAGTCTATGACCAAGAGATAATAAGTATTTCTTTTAAAAACTACATAAAACCCTCTAATGGGAAGCTTTGCAGGGTGAAAAAGAGACAAAAGAAGGCAATAGGGAGTCAGGGAAGCTAGTTGTACTCATGCCTAGGTATTGGCTCTCACTCCCCTCCCCTTTCTGTGAGGCCAGAGGGGAAGTGTTCTGGAAGGGAGGCACTGTGTTCTGGAAGGGAGGCTCAAAAAGAAAGAGTATCTCGGCTGGGCGCGGTGGCTCAAGCCTGTAATCCCAGCACTTTGGGAGGCCGAGACGGGTGGATCACGAGGTCAGGAGATCGAGACCATCCTGGCGAACATGGTGAAACCCCGTCTCTACTAAAAAATACAAAAAAACTACTAAAAAATACAAAAAACTAGCCGGGCGAGGTGGCGGGCGCCTGTAGTCCCAGCTACTCCGGAGGCTGAGCCAGGAGAATGGCGTGAACCTGGGAGGCGGAGCTTGCAGTGAGCTGAGATCTGGCCACTGCACTTCAGCCTGGGTGACAGAGCGAGACTCCGTCTCAAAAAAGAAAGAAAGAAAGAAAGAAAGAGTATCACTTAAAATGTATGTATATGTCTAGAGGTGATGGATGCAGAATCCCATCTCCAACATGCTCCACACATTACAGATTATTATGGGCAAAGAAATCTGGTTTTAAAGGCAAACATGCCAGGATAATTTCAGTCTGGAAGAGCATATCTAAAATGCAGAAATGAGGTAACAGGGATACTCAGATTACTTGGAGAGTAGTAATTCCTTACCTGCCCTACGGAAAGCCCACAGTCAGTCATTTAATTCTCACCTCCACTATGTGTGAGTTATACCCCAAGGGCAGACATATAGTTAGGATTTCTGCACCTACCTCACCTTCTTTAGGAAATTGAGAGCAATGCATAGGGTGGGATGGGCACAGAAAGATGGCAGAAAAGGAGAATGTGGGGAGTGCAAAAAGATAGGGAGGAAAATCTCAGTGATGACCCGTGAGTGTTTATTCAGTAGTATTTCCTATCCTCTATATACTTTAAATAACTCATTCAAAATCTTTTAAGAAAGAAAGAAATTTACAGGGAGAAGGCAAAAGATAAAGCCATTAGAGTAAAAGGGCCATTTAAAGCAGATCATCCAAAAGGTTCCAGATGGAATTTTAGAGGATGTGCTAACATTTAGGACAGAAAAAGGAACATGCTGTGGGAGGCCTGAAGCATCTGTCTCCAAGGTAAGGAGGAAAGTTGGGTCAAAGACAAACACTAGCTTTTTAAAAATTTATTTATAAAAGTTTATAATAGAGATGAGGTTTTGCCATGTTGGCCAGGCTGGTCTCGAACTCCTGGCCTCAACTAATCTGCCCACCTCAGACTCACAAAGAGCTAGGATTACAGGCTTGAGCCATGGCACCCGGCCAACACCAGCTTTTTGGTACAACCTAAGATGCCTTTGCAGCTCAATCTTCATGCTAATTATCTACCCCCCAAAAAAATATTTCCTGTGGGAGATATTTTATGATGAACGTAGTTCCTATATTAGATTCCTAGGCCTGTCATAAATTACTATAAACTGGGTGGCTTAAAACAAGGGAAATTGGCAGGGCATGGTGGCTCACCCCTGTACTTCCAGTACTTTGAGAGGCCAAGGTGGGAGGCTAGGAATCCGGTACCAGCCTGGCCAACATAGTGAAACCCCATCTCTACTAAAAATACAAAAATTAGCCAGGCATGGTGGTGCACTCCTATAGCCCCATCTGCTCAGTCAGGGGCAGGGATGAGGCACGAGAATCGCTTGAACCTGGAAGGCAGAGGTTGCAGTGAGCAGAGACTGTACCACTGTACTCCAGCCTGGGCAACAGGCTGTTTTTTTTTGTTTGTTTGTTTTTTGTTTTTTGTTTCTTTTAATCTCAAAAAAGCAAAAACAAAAACAAACAAACCAAAAAAAAAAAAAAAAAAACCACAAAGGGAAATTAATTTTCTTGTGGTTCTGGAGGCTAAAAGTCTGAAATCAAGGTGTCCACAGGGCCATGCCCCCGTGCTTCCCTCTAGGGAAGAATCCCTCCCTTCTTCCTCTAGCTTCTGGTGGTTGCCAGCAATCTTTCTTTGTTCCCTGGTTTGTGGTAGCATAACCCCAATCTCTACCTCTGTCTTCACATGGACGTTTTCTTTTTTTTTTTTTTTTTTTTTTTTGAGACGGAGTCTTGCTCTGTCGCCCGAGCTGGAGTGCAGTGGCCAGATCTCAGCTCACTGCAAGCTCCGCCTCCCGGGTTTACGCCATTCTCCTGCCTCAGCCTCCCGAGTAGCTGGGACTACAGGCACCTGCCACCTCGCCCGGCTAGTTTTTTGTATTTTTAGTAGAGACGGGGTTTCACCGTGTTAGCCAGGATGGTCTCGATCTCCTGACCTCGTGATCCGCCCGTCTCGGCCTCCCAAAGTGCTGGGATTACAGGCTTGAGCCACCGCGCCCGGCCCATGGACGTTTTCCCTCTATGTGTGTCTGTGTTCAAATTTCCCTCTTCTTGGGACATCAGTGACTGAATTTGGGCATATCCTAATCTAGTATGACCTCATCTAACTTGATTACATCTGCAAAGACCCTATTTCTGAATAAGGTCACCTTCACAGTTCTGCAAGGACATGAATTTTGGTGGTGGGGAGGGGATGACAATATTGCCATCCCCTAGTACAGTGCGTATGAGTAATCACAATATCTTACATTGAGTCAGTGAATTGCTATTTACATTACTATTTCCACTGGCTATTGGCCAATTTGAATTTGAATTTTGGGGAGCATCAGAATTGCTCAAAGCAAGCGTGAAGAAGAAGAGGGTAGAGCTCACTTTGTTACAGGGTTTGTGTTATACCTAAAGTTAAGTTACAGGGTTTGCTCCAGAGCACCCCAGAATGTTCTTAGAGTGAGCTTGCTTCTGGCCTGTGCAGCCCTCTAAGACAGCCTGCAACCCAACAGAGGATCTCTGAAGGCTGCAAAATCAGGGTGGGGGAGGTGCAAAAGGGAAAAAAGCATCAGAGGTCCTTTCCAGTTCTAATCTCATTGCTCTTTCAAGCTCTCTCCTTTACTTCCCAGGCCCCTTCTCTTTCTCTTAGCTTGGCATCCTGGGCCTTAATCATCTGTATATCCTTTTTTTTTTTTTTTTCCTTTGAGACAGAGTCTCCTTTTGTTGCCCAGGCTGGAGTGCGGTGGCATGATCTCGGCTCACTGCAACCGCTTCCTCATGGGTTCAAGCAATTCTCCTGCCTCAGCCTCCTGAGTAGCCAGGATTACAGGGGTGTGCCACCACACCTGGCTAATTTTTGTATTTTTAGTAGAGACGGGGTTTCACCATGTTGGCCAGGCTGGTCTTGAACTCCTGACCTCGTGATCCGCCCACCTGGTCCTCCCAAAGTGCTGGGATTACAGGCGTAAGTCACCGCGCCCGGCTTTTTTTTTTTTTTTAAGAGACAGAGTCTCACTGTGTTGCCCAGGCTGGTCTCAAATGCCTGGCCCCAAGTGGTCCTCCAGCCTCAGCCTCTCAGTGTCAAGATAACAGCTTTTTAGGGCTGGGTGCGGGGGGGCTAATGCCTGTAATTCCAGCACTCTGGGAGGCCCAGGTGGTCAGATTACCTGAGGTCAGGAGTTCGAGGCCAGCCTGGCCAACATGGTGAAACCCCATCTCTACTAAAAACACAAAAATTAGCTGGGCATGGTGGTAGGCGTCTGTAATCCCAGCTACTTGGGAGGCTGAGGCAGGAGAGAATCACTTGAACCTGGGAGGCGGAGGTTGCAGTGAGCTGAGATTGTGCCACTGCACTCCAGCCTGGGCGACAGAGCAAGACTCTGTCTAAAAAAAAAAAAAAAAAAAAAAAAAAAAAAGATAATAGCTTTTTAATTAATTAATTTTTTTTTTTGTAGAGACAGGGTCTTACTATGTTGCCCAACCTGGTCTTGAATTCCTGGCCTCAAGTGATCCTTCTGCCTCAGCCTCCCGAAGTGCTGGGATTACAGGCATGAGCCACTTTACCCTGCCATCTTTATATCCTGATGAGTCTCAAGCCTGTATTTTGCATTCAAATCCCTTTCTAAAGCCTTGGTATCACATTTTCAACTTGCTGGGTACTTCATTTCGGATGACCCCATCACCTTAATTTCATCATGTCCCAAACCACAATCAGTTTCTTCCCCTGACTTCCCTATTTCAAAGAGGATGTTTGCTCTTGAAAGGATCCCCTTAGAAATCTAGTGCAATCCTCCTTATTTTGTAAAAATGAGACTACCCAACCAGCACATCAGACCAGATTTCTCCCGTCCCCAGATTTGACACAACCTTCTTAACTGCTCTTCCCCAGAGCTATTCTCTTAGCCTAGAACATTCTTCGTTTCACTTAGCTAAATAGCTAAATACCTGTACTTCTAGTTCTGGTCAATGTCACAATTTCCAACAAAAACTTTCATGATGACTCCAAACAAAATGTTCTCTTCCCTTTCTGAGGCTCATAGCACTTTTTGAGACACATATTGCCTTATTTTGTGATCATGTTTGTTATCTTTTTGTTATTATTATATTACTTCAGACCAGAATATTTTCTGATCATGTTTCCATGCTCATAAACTTCCAGAAGGAAGGAACCATAGTTTCATGTATCATTGCAAACATACTGCTCTCACTATGTAGCTGGCACTGTTCTAAGCACTTTACATGTAACAACTTCTTTAATCTTCACAACAGTCCTGTGGCATAGATATCATTATGTCCATTTTACAGAAGAAGGCTACTTGTAGGACTCAGAGAGGTTGAGCGATTTGCCCAACATCACACAGGTAGTAATCCCAAGTCCTTGTTTTTCTTGTTTGTTGTTGTTGTTGTTTTAGAGATAACGGTCTCACTCTGTCACTCAGGCTGGAGTGAAGTGAAGTGGCACAATTATAGCTCACTGCAGCCTCCTCAAACTCCTGGGCTCAAGTGATCCTCCCACCTCAGCATCAGCCTCCGGAGTAGCTGGGACTACAGGCACAAGCCTTCTTGCCAGACTTTTTTTTTTTTAATTTCTTAGTAGAAATGGGATTTTGCTATGTTGCCCAGGCTGGTCTCAAGCTCCTGAACTCATGTGATCCTCCCACCTCCGCCTCCCAAAGTGCTGGGATTACAGTCATGAGCCACTGTGCCTCGCCCCAAGTTCTTAACCGTGGCATCTACACCACCGTCTGTGAATACTTTTTATCTTTGCAAAACCTGGGCTCCAACTCCTTATATCAATGTTTGTCTCAGTGTGGACTGAGGAATTCACCTCCCTGCTTGCTTGTTAGCAATGCAGATTCCTGGCCCTGACCTAGGGTGGGTAGATTCTTTTTTTTTTTTTGAGACTGAGTCTCACTCTGCCACCCCCAAGCGGGAGTGCAATGGCACTCAGCTCACTGCAACATCCGCCTCCCAGGTTCAAATGATTCTCCTGCCTCAGCCTCCTGAGTGGCTAGGATTACAGGTGCACGACATCATGCCTGGCTAATTTTTGTTTTTAGTAGAGACAGGGATTCACCATGTTGGTCATGTTGGTCTCGAACTCCTGACCTCGTGATCCGCCGTCCTCAGCCTCTCAAAGTGTTGGGATTACAGGCATAAGCCACTGCGCCTGGCCAGGTGGGTAGATTCTTAAGGCACACTCAGGTTTGAGAATCACTGTCTTAATAATATAGGCATTAATGACTAAATGGAGTCAGTTGACTCTAGCTCAGTTTAAAGGCACTACAGTGCCCTATAAGGAAAAGTAGAGGGTTTGTATGTGCAATGGCTTTGCTGACATACAACCTCTGCTGGCTATGGGCTGTGGAGGCTGTGAAGTAGTCTGAGGCTGCAGTCTTTGCCCTCCTTCCTCTGCTGCCTAACTCAAGCTCCCCAAACCTGGCTATTTCTTCCCTAATAATTTACCACCTCTTGAAGCATCAATATGTGCACTCTGGGAAAATTTCTTATTTCACCAGTTCCTTCTATCACCTTTCACATATGACTAATCTATATTCTAGGTGTGGCTTGTTAACATGGTTTAAATAATACTAATCATTTACTGAGCACTTACTATTGCTCTGACAACCCAATGAAGTGCATGCTATTATTTCTACCTATTTTAGAGATAAGAAAACTAGGGTTAGGAGAGGTTAATAATTTGCCCAAGGTCAAGAAAATGCTAGAAAATGCAGGGCTAAGATTTGGAACTGAGACCTGTTGGATGTGATTAAGTGGTGACCACTTAATCATACTGCTTTCCACAAGTTTAAAGGCAATCCATTATTTACTGGGCACTTCTTGGACCCTTGGCACTGAGCCTAACCATTTAATAACACACCTGATTAGAGACTTTCTTTTTTAAATATTACATTTCCTTGCCAAGAGAATGGTAACATTAATACAGTTGCTCCCTTTGGCCAGGAGTGTAAATAAACAGACATTAACAAAAGCCGCCCACTGGGCTTACGGTAGAAATGCCCACACACCAACCAACAGAACTCTAGCTGACACATTTAGACACCTCCTCCTTCCCCCTTCCCAGTCACCCGGTCATCAATCATCTCCCAGCTGGTTATCTTATCCTTAAAAGAAACCTCTCTCACACTCCCTCCTATCACTATCACAGATCAGCAAAGCCATCCCCATCCTCTTTTTCCCCTTTTAAAGTTAATATTCTGGAATATCCTGACCTTGGGAGCACTGTAGACAAATTCAGCACATCTAAGATAGTTCAACCTGTCTCAGTTCCCCAAAATAACTGCCAACAGAGGCAGAAGTTAAACATACGCTTTAGCCTTTTTTTGTCTAATAGAGATGATGTCCTTCTCTCTTTGCTACACCAAGTGTAGCTTCTGGGTCACCCCATATTGTCTATGTCCTGAGTTGGGAGTGTGATCCTTTACGTGCATTATTCAGAGGCAAACCTAATTTGTAGAAATCATCCTCTGAAATCCAGGAATAAACTCCTGACTATTTTCAGACAGAGATAGAGGTAGGAGTCTGTAGAAATGAGCTAGGAAGGAGCTTAAAATACTTCACATTCCAGAAACACCCTCCCTTCCCCCAGGAGATGGCTTTATTCCCACTCCTTTCTCAGCAGAGTTGACTCAAAAGAGCTGAAGCTTGGAGTCAGGCAGCTGGTACTAGCTGTGTGGGCTCAGACAAATGACTTAAATGTCTCTGAGCTTCAGTTGGCTTATCTGTGAAATGGGGCTGTCGGCATCCTGCTCTCCAGGTTATTGTAAGAATTAAGATACCCAAAACTACTAACATTCATGCCTGTACCCATGGGTCCATACTATTGTACTAAGCGCTTTCAAAAATTGTATTGAATTCTTTCAAGGTCCAATAAAGGGAGATACGTCCTACAAACCAGACCCTTGACTAATGGCCTCAAAAAAGGAAGATAAATACACTGGGAGATTTAAGAAAAGAGTTCCAATAATCCATGTCAGTTTTACCGAACAGCTTCTTAGGTTCTAAGTTTGTGACCTATGTGCAGTGGGGGACTAAGTGGAAAAAGTTTACCTGATAGGAGACTGGGCTTGGGATCCTGATTTTGCTACATGACTTTGAGCAAGAAAACTCTCTGGGCTCCAGTACCATCAGGCAGATATTGTTTACTTACCAGGTTGGAGGGTCACAAGAGGGTCACTTTGTAAATGTGAGGAATTAAGAGGAGCTTTTTGACCCTACTGAGGCTCCATAGGAATCTGGGTGGGCAATACCAACCCAAGTCCCATCTGCAAGGAGGAGTTAGTGGAGGCGTCTTTCACCATGATGTTCATGGCCATCCTGAACAGCAACTGTTTTCTTTTCAGTCCCAGATGGGGCCCCTTGGCAGCAAGACTATCCCACCCAGCACACATATGCCTCAGAGTTGCTGGTCATGGGACATTTGCTCCATTTCATCCCAATAAGTGGCAGGCACAATAGCCCCAAAGAGAGAGTTCCAACGAGCAGTTAAATGATAGAATTCCATGTTTACCTCCTCCACATACCTGATGCTAACAAACAAGCTGTTCATCATAATGTAGTGACTAAGACCTCTTGCTCTGGAGATAGGCAGAGCTGGTTTCAAATCACAACTTACTTACAAGCTTGTGAATTTGTATAGCTTTGTTTACTCTTAGAACCTCAGTTTCTTAGGGCCGGGCGCGGTGGCTCAAGCCTGTAATCCCAGCACTTTGGGAGGCCGAGACGGGCGGATCACGAGGTCAGGAGATCGAGACCATCCTGGCTAACACGGTGAAACCCCGTCTCTACTAAAAATACAAAGAAACTAGCCGGGCGAGGTGGCGGGCGCCTGTAGTCCCAGCTACTCCGGAGGCTGAGGCAGGAGAATGGCGTGAACCCGGGAGGCGGAGCTTGCAGTGAGCTGAGATCCGGCCACTGCACTCCAGCCTGGGCCACAGAGCGAGACTCCGTCTCAAAAAAAAAAAAAAAAAAGAACCTCAGTTTCTTCATCTGTAGCCCTGACACATGGTTGATATGGCAGAGTGTTCAGACATAAGCAGCAACCTATGAGGAACAGCTATTACTGAATTCCCCTCTCTTGCATTTACAGCAAGTTTATGAGAACTGTGGGAGGAAAACGAAGCTTAAACTTTATTTCATTAATTAAGGGAGGAAGAATTTTTTTTCTGAGACAGGGTCTGGCTCTGTTGCCCAGGCTGGAGTGCAGTGGCACAATCTCGGCTCACTGCAACCTCTGCCTCCCAGGCTCAAGCCATCCACCCACCTCAGCCTCCTGAGTGGTTGGGACTATAAGCGTGTGCCACCATGCCTGGCTAATTTTTGTATTTTTTGTAGACATGCATTTTCGCCATGTTGCCTAGGCTGGTCTCGAACTCCTGAGCTCAAGCGGTCTGCCTGCCTCAGCCCCCCAAAGTGCTGGGATTACAGGCATAAGCCACTGCACCCAGCCAGGAGAAAGAATTTTAAAACTATCTTTCTGTAAGAAAAAAGTACATTGCAACATAAATTCTCAGAAAAACGTTTAAAAGACATCTTGCAGAAGGTCATCATACCACTAAGATAAGAATAACACCATCCTAAAGAGTATAAGGCTTTATAGTTTAGAAAGCAGTTTATGGCCGGGCGCGGTGGTTCAAGCCTGTAATCCTAGCACTTTGGGAGGCCGAGACGGGCGGATCACAAGGTCAGGAGATCGAGACCACCCTGGCTAATATGGTGAAACCCCGTCTCTACTAAAGAATACAAAAAACTAGCCGGGCGATGAGGCGGGCGCCTGTAGTCCCAGCTACTTGGGAGGCGGAGTGGCTCAAGCCTGTAATCCCAGCACTTTGGGAGGCCGAGGTGGGTGGATCACGAGGTCAGGAGATCGAGACCATGCTGGCTAACACGGTGAAACCCCGTCTCTACTAAAAAAAAAACACAAAAAACTAGCCGGGCGAGGTGGCGGGCACCTGTAGTCCCAGCTACTGGGGAGGCTGAGGCAGGAGAATGGCGTAAACCCGGGAGGCGGAGTTTGCAGTGAGCCGAGATCCGGCCACTGCACTCCAGCCTGGGCGACAGAGCGAGACTCCGTCTCAAAAAAAAAAAAAAAAAAAAGAAAGCAGTTTGAAGTCTACCACTTTATTCAATACCCACAAAAACCCAGTGAAGTAGCATTTATCCCCATTTTACTGATAAGGAAACTAGGACTCAGAAAGATAAAGCTAAAGGCCGCAGAAGTAGTGGAGCCAGGATTTCAAGCCTTCTAAAGTACAAATTCAGCACTCTTTGCAATTCACAAGAGAATTCTGTGTTCACTGAGTACTGAGCCTACATTGTTTCAACATGTCTGAAATGGCATTTCAGGAACCCAGAGTGGAATGACCAGGTTAGCAACATGGTTAGAGAAATGCAGCCCTCTGGATCACTTGTGGCTACCCTGAAATAGTTTTCCGTGGTTGAGGAGGACTCAGGTGGCATAAGCTGCCCCCACTCTGACATGTTTGAGAAATCTTTTATTAGAAGATGTCCCAGAAGGCAACATTTGAAAATCAGGCAATCAATAATCACAACTAAATACAAAATTTCAGGTGAACTTGCCTTTCAAAATAAATCAGACCCCTGCAACGGGAGAATTGTCCAAGAGTTTTTTTTCTTGTACAAAAACAGTTAACACCACTTTGCAAAAGGCATACAAAAATACAATATAAAAAGAAAGACTCCCCCCAGCAGAATACCCAACAGCAGCTTATAAAACACAAGCTATTCAGGTGAGACATCAGTAACCTACACCCAAACTGTCTGCCATAGACAGTTCCAGAAGTCAGCTGGCTTTTGTAAACCATGCTCCAGAAGGGTAGAGAGGCTATTTCCAAACATCCCCTGGGGTCCTTTGAGGCCAAGAAGCAACCTCAGAAAGAAACCATTGTGGACAATAGATTTGGAAGTAGCAGCTGGTTTTCCAGAGCCACATATAGTACTTACCACCCCCTACCCACCCCAACTTCCAAACCCAGAGCCAGCAGGCACCTGCTGTCCTGGGCAGAGTTCTGGAGGGGCTCCTGGTCCTTCTTCCAGGACAGGCTTAGAGGTGCCTGAGGTTACCCACATGACAACTGCTAAGTTGGGTGACTTCCCCAGACCGGAGGCTGCACGTGGATTCCACTTGGAGCTGCCGAGTCCAGCTGGGGTAAAATCCATCATGGTTGGCTAAGCATTTATCTCCTGGAGGCTCCTTTAAAACCCACCAGAAGCAAGTCCACCTTCTGGAGCACTGGATGAGTCCCAACAGCTCCCCCCAAAACTTCAGAAAGGCCCAGATTCTGGAAAAGAGATCTGATTCATGGCAGACTGGCGGGGGCCCAAGGGTGGCTGCAGAGCCAGCAAGCTCCTTGGAGTTGCATGAGAAGAACAGATTTGCATGGTTCCAGAACTTCAAACTCGCCGGTCAAGGATTGAGAAGAGAGGCAGGTGGGAAAGAGGCAGCAGTGCCGTTCTCCCTCTGAGGTGTCCTACACCTGCCTTGAGAAAAGATTGGACCTCAAGTGCCCCTCGGAAAATACCTGGGCAGGGATCAAGTTCATGAGCCAGGCCTCCAAGCTATCCTCAGGCCCCAGGCTAGGACCCATTTCCCTGCGTCTTGGGGAAATATTTCTGACCTGTGGGAAAGGGTGCTGTAGAGCCCATTGCATAACAAAGGCATAATGGAACAAAAAAGTCCCTTGTAAGGAAAGAAAGGTCCCTCCCTCAGAAAAGAGAGCTCAGAGGGCTCTGAGACAAAGAATCTAGAGGCCAAGCTTTTTAAATGTTCCCAGGGTCACAGCATTGAGACTGGAGGAAGGGGGTCAGCTAACATCATAATATATATATTAAAGGTTTCCAACTCCTCGGCTACTGTAAAGTGTCTGACGGTGAGGTAATGGTCCATGTTGATCAAGTCTGCAAGCTTGTCTTCACCCAAGACAGCTCGTGTGTCTTCGAGAAAAAGGAGCCTCAGGGAGAGCATCCAGGCCCAGCTGTCCTTGCGTCACCCCAGAGACACCAGTTGGGAGCATCCTTTCCTGCCTAAAGCTCATGCAGTGTGTGAGATTTCATGCAGGCTGGAGCCCCTGACAACATCCACCACCTGTTGCATAGCATCTGTCAGCCTTTTCTTCGGAGCTAGCGAGCTAGGCAGACCCCAAGGCTCCTCAGTCAGCTGCCTGCTGGGAAGCCAAAGGCGCCAGAGAACATACAGCACTCCCATGAGTCAGGGAAGAGGGAGAGCTGTGTTTCAAGGTTTCCAAGAATGCAGGCCTTTATTGTGTGTGCACCGGCTGCAATGCATTCTGGGATCTACTGTCCAGACTGTCCCACCATAACCAAAATGTGCAAATTACTAAAGCGGAGAAGGAGGTTAAAAAATAAACTTGTGTCTTTGTAAGACAGAACTGTCAGGCTTTTTGGTCAGTTAGTAGCCACTGAGGTATGCAATTCTTTTCTGCAATTGCTGCTGCCGGCATCGGAGCTGCCTTTTCTCTGTAGCCATCCTCTTCTCAGCCCCCACCAGGGCTTGCAAGTATTCCAAGGCCTTGCTTAGGATCACTACTTTGGGGGCCTTAGAGCAGCTGGCCAGGGTGGGCACCTGGTCCCTCAGGGCCAAGAATCGCGAACGCAGGTCATTCCGCCTCTTGCGCTCCAGGAAGTTGTGGTTCTTCCTCTTGGTCACATCCTCAGTATCAGAACTGACAGGTTTGGGGTGGCAGGACTGGGCAGCCTCACTTTCTACAGGTGGGGGGCTCACAGTCTCTTCATCCTCCTCATCTTCCTTTTCCCCTGCAGCATCTCTCTCCAGAGCCTCTTCTTGGGGACCCCTCTCTGAAGCCTCTTCTTGGGAGCAGCTTTCTGGAGGAAAACGGGCAGCATAGTTGTGCTGTTGCTGATGGATGGAGATGTGGAAATGCTTCATGCAGGGATCCAGGGGGTCTGCTCGCACCGTGATGGTGACCGGCTTCCGAATACCCAGAGACTGCCTCTTCTCTACTGTCACAACATCGATTTCTTCATTCTCTGTCCAAGAAAAGAGATCAAGAGAAGAGACACATCCCATGAGAAACATAAACATAGACCCTACAGCTTTAGCTGTCTATGCTGGTGCTTGGGAAGGTAGGTGACATTTTTCCAATTTAGATATAAACAAATCGAGGTGAGCAGAAAGCTGATTCATTTGTAATGGGGTAAGGGCACAGTGAAGGAAAGGAGGGGACATTAGCAAGAAGGAAAATATTCTCCAATTTCCTTTTGCACAGCAAGGCTTAGATAAGAACAAAAGGCAGACCCAAGCCAACAGCCCCCAGTCTGCAAAGGCTCTCCCCTCCCCCATGGAGGGGATGCAGAGAAAGAGCTACCGACCTGGGACAAAGTTTAGCTATAAAGATCTTCCCCAGTCGGGCTCTTTCATGCCCCATCAGAATTGTAAATGAGGGGTCTGTGGGCAGAGCTGCCCTTTGTTCCTGCCCAGCACAGCCTGCACTTGGGGAATTGTTACTTTTCACAAGTTATAAATCCTATTATTCCCCCACCTCTCTATTCTGCCATCCCTTTCAGCTGAAGATTCAGAGAAGGGAGGGCTACAACCCATCCCTCTTCACCCACAGAGGGGAGGGAAAGGGTTTCCCTTAGGAGCATTTTGCTCCTGGGTTCAATGGGTTTCTAAAGTCATCCATCATTTATAGGTCGCCTGCCCCACCTCCTTCCCTGGACCAGAAGGTTAGATTTGTAACCATAGGTCGGGGAAGCTGCAGGAACTTCACAAAGGTACAAGCGACCATTTCCAAACTACCTGCACCAGAGGCGGAGACTGGGCAGCAGAATGTCCCAGATACGGGGCCCAAAACACCAGAGACCTGGAGACACCTGGACATGCCCTTATCATTCGCTGGCTTGAAGGTCTCTTAGGTTAACCTAACCAGGAGAGGGGCAATTGGGAGAAAACTCTCCTCCTGCTCCACAAATTTTGCGGCCTCCACACAGAAGCCCACCTTAATGGATCTAGGCCTCACAACCGAAGAGCTCCGTTCTTAGCTTCTTTGCATACCAGGAAGCTTGAGCCCCTTTGTCAGGAAGGCTTCCATTGTGTGGACAATCGCATTATTTCTCCATTAATAAAACCTGACCATTCAGCCCTCCTGGCCCCAAAGCCCAGGATTGGCTGATTACGCTGTGTTTGGAATGCTGTCTTACCCAGCCCCTAGCCCCTATTGGATGAGCTCTGCTGCCAATCACTTTCCCCACCCCCCGCCTCATTGTTTGCAATCTGTTGCATTTTGTTCCAGGCCATGTGGCCTGTGAGTGAACCAGAAGCTCACAAACAGGTTCAGGTTAAAGGGTAGGTCAGAAAAGGATTCAGCAGGCTTCCCTACATCCCAAACCTTTAATTTTCAGTGTTAAGTCTCGTGGCTTAGGAAGATTCTATCTAAGAAAGAAATAATTTAAGACACCATTCTCCCTTTCAGAGAGTAGTGTCTTACTCTACCCAGACAAGGAAATGTCTTCAGCAGGACAATCAAGTCCAACCCCATTGTGAGCAAATGGGGAAATGGAGGCCCAGATCAGCCAAGTCCACATATCACCTTTGTAACTTTCTGGATCTCAAACTAAAACGTCCAAACTTCCAAAGCAATGCTCATTCCACTCTACCACTCCACCAGCCGTTGTAGAGATATATCTTTATTGGTTTTTTGATCTCAAGATTCTTTCCAGCCATCAAACGAACATAAACTCTTGGTGTAGAAAGCAAGCCGGTTAAAAACGACCTTAACACAGTGGACCAGGGGAAAAAAAAAGACTTTTAATTTTTCTTGTTATCCTATTTTTCCTCTCAAGTGTATGACAACTTCCATACCCCATTCCTCAGTTCCCTATCAAATTGTCATGTAAAAGTTATTCCTAAAAGCTACAGTGAGCTTTCTTGGTCCTGATTTATTTGTCACCAGCCTCAGTCTACACTCTACAAAAATACCCTCTCCAGTATTTCTCATGGGTGTGGAGGTCTAAGATGCCAGAACAAGAACAATGTAGTTTAGTGGCACAGGATGCCCTAGTCTGCCCTCAGTGAGGTTTGCCCTTGCATCAAGAATGGGAGAGGAGGGCCTGGAGCTCTATGGCCTTGACACCAGCACGTAGCCCACAGGTTGCCACAAAGTAGGGGCCAGTGAATATTTGTTGAATGCAAGGGAGCAGCTGAAGCTGGAGATGTATTGAGAGGCAGCGAGAAGGACACTTTTCCATCTTAGGACAAACAGCAAGGCAAGGTGTAGTGCCTCTAAGATAAGCTACCACAAAGACCCAAACATCAAGGAAGAGGTGCCTGGTTGGGATGGAGCATTGGGGAAGAGGGGCTGGCTAGATGGCAGAAAGCTGGAGCTGACTTGTAGTGATTTTCTATCTCTAAGCCTCAGTTTTTCCATCTGTTAATGGGGAGTGTTCATTCTTTCCTCCCTGTCTCAGGAATGCACGAGTGCTAAGTGGTGGTGGGGAGACACAAGAGGGCATTTATTATTGGCATTTTAAAGTAAAGCCAACTGGAGACCTAGTTTTTTAAAAGGATGGGCTTTGGCTTTGCACAAAAGGCTCTCAGCTTCTTCTCTCCCTAGGGAAGTGTGAGTTTCCCAGGGAAAGAGGCAGCAGCAAAAAAACTTCAGGCTTGGAATGACTCTTAAGGGACCCCCTTCTGGACTCCTTAGGACAGAAATCCCTTACAGTCCAACCCCAGTATTGTCCTCTCTAAGCGCCAAACCTCACCACATATCCCCGGTCCCCTGGGGTTCCAATGATCATCAAAGGGACGCTGGCTCGCACGCCACTTCTCCAAACTGTTTACCAACACACCCACGTGCCAGACATACACGGTTGGGGGCTACACGGGCAGCTTCGGCCAAAGAGAGGGGGAGATGGCCCAAGAGCTTGAGAAGAGCCAGCGCCTGACCTCAGGCAGGGGCAGAGCTTTGGCCACCCATAGGGTGGCCCCCTCTTGGATGTCTCAGGGAGGTCCTTACCCGAGTCGCTTGGGCTCTCGGACCCGGAGCAGGCCTGGGTCTTGGGTTCGCCCAGCGGACAGGGGGCGGCGGGCGCCGGGTTGCCGGCTTCGAGGCTGGGAGTGCAGTCCGGGGCGGCGGACGCCTTGGGCGGGTTCCCCCGGGGCGCGCCAGCGGCGAGCCGGTCGCTCACAGCTCTCTCCAGCCGTTCCCGGGCCGAGAAGCCGCTCCACATGCAGTCACGGCGGATGATGGAGGCGTAGTTCCTGCCCCAACCTTTCGAGTGGCCCCGGGATTCCGCTTCGTCTCCGGTGCACCCTCCGGGCCACGGCTCCGGGGGACCAATCCCGGGGACCGGGTCCCCTGCGCCGGGACCCAAGCCCCAGGGCGGCGACGTGGGGGGCGATGGCACCAGCTCGAATTTCTTCCAGATGTCCTCGCTGGGCGCCGTGGAGCGGTAGAAATCCTCCCCGCAGTCATAGTCGTAGAAATAGTGCTGGTACGAGTCGTAGTCCATGTCCGCTCCCTGCGGGAGGGAAATGGGGACGTGCTGACCGGGTGCCGGCCGGGCGAACGAGGCGTCCCCGGGTCCCTTGGCACAGCCGGCTGCCCGGCTCTCGTTCCTCCCCAACCCCACCGGCTTGCAGCCTGCGCCCAGTCCTCGCGTCCCGGGAAGCCGGGCCCCGGGTCAGAGTGGCAGGGGAAGCCAATCGCAGAGCGCGGACCCGGCTGCGGGCAGCGAGTTCAAAGCAAACTTTGCCAGCGCCGCCCGGAGCGCAGCTCCCAGGGCCCGGCGGGGCCGGGCGGGGGCGCGCCGTGCCCAGAAGGCACCCTGCAGCCAGCCCGCACCGCGGGACCCGCTCCCGTGCCCGGGCCACCCGCAGCCTCACCTCGCTCCCGCCGCCCGCCTCCTGGAGCGGACCGGCTCCCCGCCGGCTCGGGGAAGCCCGGCAGCCCGCACACACGCACATGCGCGCCGCCGAGAGCGCGGCCCGCACTCACGAGCGCGCCCCCCGCGCGCGCGCCCCCTCCCTCGCTCGCGCACGGTGGCCCGGACGCTCTCGGGATCGGCGCGGGAGCGCGAGCTGCAGGCGCATTGTTTCCTGGCTGCCTTATATCTCGTCGCGCGCCCGGGACCCAGGGACTGCGGGGCGGGCCCTATGGAACAAACCCCGCCCCCTCCCTGCCCACTCCAGGCAGTCGACAGGTGGGGCCAGCCCTACCTCCTGGCAGCGCTCGCCCACTCCGTTCTATCCCCGGTAGCCCCCCAAATAAATTGCACGCTGGGGAGCGCAAACAGGAGGCGGGCTGATGGGGCCGGGCGGCCGCCTGGTGGAGGCGTGACTCTAGCGAGGCGCTGGCAGTGCCAGCCGGCTGAACTAAACCATGCTCCTTGCCCACTCCGAGTTGGAGAATTAGAGCTGCTCCCCGCTCCACCCTGCTCGCCTACTTTCCCCGGCGCGCCCCGCTGGGTTCAGGTGCGCCCGAGCCGCCGCGGGGGGAGGAGGGAAACGCGCCACCTGGCGGCCCTCAGTCCTGAACTTGGGTTGATCCCGGCGTCCGTCTGGTCACCCGTCGGCCCGTTTCTTGAGCTCGGTGGCCTAAGCCTGGACGGCATCAAAGCGAAGATGCCGGGCGTTAGAGCCTGAAACGTAACCCTCCTGAGCCTCAGTTTCATCTGTAAAATGAAGGGATGGTAATGCTTACCTCACAGGGTTGTTGTGAGGCTTTAGGGAAATAGAGCATCTAGGGAAGGGGCCTGGGCCAGGAGGAGAGGCAGACGGCGCTGGCTTAGCCCCTGCTTTCGGTGGGGCGATGCAGAAGTGAGGAAGAATTTTTCTCGGGGCAAAGCCAGGGCTGAGACCCGCTGTGCTCCCTCTCTTCTCACACAAAACACTGTAGGAGCTGCACAGTAGAGAAAAGAGAATGAGGATCTGGCATCTGGAAAATACTGCAGTACCAAGTTGTTTCAAGTTTTGCCCAGCATCGCTGGCCAAGATGATAGATAACCCCTCCGTATAATTTTAAAAAATTTTTAATATATTTTTAAGAGACAGGGTCTCACTCAGCGTCAAGGCTGGAGTGCAGTGACTCGATCATGACTCGCCTCAGCCTCGAACTCCTGGGCTCAAATGATCCTCCCTCCTTAGACTCCGAAAGTGTAGGGATTACAGGCATGGACCACCGTGCTGGGTTCCCCTTTGTGTCATCTTCTACACAGATGACCTTTGGTGGAAGAGAAAAAATTAAACTATATGGCCAGTCTGAGATTTAGGCCAGAGGAGAGTAACTTGGGACAGCAGCCAATACATCTAGATTCCTCCACCTGGCATCAAGGTCTGGCGTCTGTCTACCCCAGCCTGATTACCTGCTGTCTCTCTCTTTCCCTCCCACCCCTGTGATCTAAGAACACCAAACTACTCACCGTTGGTAGACGGAAGTGAGAAGCGCAAGCAGTTCAATGTGGTTGGAGCATGGGACCCGAATGTGAGTTGTTACATGGGTTGGGAGAGAAGGCAGGGAAAATGACAGCCTTCCGTTTTAGATACATTGGGTCTGGGCTGCACGTGGGATATCCTTGAAGGCAGAAACCTGCTCCTGCTTGCTTTGTGATTTCTGCATATAGAACAGCTTCTGGCAGACATTTGTGAACTAACTGACTGAGAGACTCAGCCAACCAGATTTCATTGAGAGAGCTTATGTGCCCTGCTTTGTGCTAAACGGAAGCCACAAATCAAAAGGGTTCCAGGTTTGGTTGCGCCCCAAGACGCAGACATTGGATTGTCTTTTAGTGACTTTTCTCTGGTCCGCAGATGTCTGAGATGGTTGCTGTACTAGTCTGGGTTATTGGCTACAAATAACAAAAACCAACCTTAGGCCGGGCACGGTGGCTCATGCCTGTAATCCCAGCACTTTGTGGGGCCGGGTCAGGCGGATCACAAGGTCAGGAGATGGAGACCATCCTGGTTAACACAGTGAAACCCCATCTCTACTAAAAATACAAAAAAATTAACCGGGTGTCGTGGTGGGCACCTATAGTTCCAGCTACTCGGGAGGCCGAGGCAGGGGAATGGCGTGAACCTGGGAGGCGGAGCTTGCGGTGAGCTGAGATCTGAGATCGCGCCACTGCACTCCAGCCTGGGCGACAGAGTGAGACTCCGTCTCAAAAAACAAAACAAAACAAAACAAAAAACAACCTTAGACAAATGTAAGCAGAAAATAACTTTATTGGAATAATTGGTGGTATAGAATAGACCTCAAGGGAGGCTGGAGATTTACCTTTGGAGAATGGGCCTTCTTCACCTAGACTACAGCCCCCACCCTGCAGCTCCTCCCATGGTTTCATTGTAGATGATATCTGGGGGCAACCAGGAGGTGCTGCCCCTCCTCAAGAAGTAGGAAAAAGGAAAATTAAGTTGTCTTCTGAGAGTTGCACTGCTTCTTCACTTTGTATACTTTTGTTTGTTTTATGTCTTCCTTGTCAGACTGTAAATTCAGTGAGGGCACACAAATGTCAGCCTTATTCACTGCTGTACTCCAGGGTTTGAGAACAGAGCCTGGCACATCATGGGTGCTGAGTATATGACTGAACACAAAATTATTCACTGCTGTACCCTAGGGCTTTAGAACAGAGCCTGGCACATCATGGGTGCTAAGTATATGACTGAACTTAAAACTCTAATGCTTTAGTTTTTGCGTTTTATTATTTATTTATTTATTTATTTATTTAGGCAAGTCTCTATTGCCTAGGCTAGAGTGCAGTGGTACCATCTCAACTCACTGCAACCTCCGCCTCCCTGGTTCAAGCGATTCTCCTGCCTCAGCCTCCCAAGTACCTGGGATTACAGGCACCTGCCACCATGCCCAGCTAATTTTTTTTTAAATGTCATACTGCTTCTGTTCCTTTTTTTTTTTTTTAATACTTTAAATTCTAGGGTACATGTGCACAATGTACAGGTTTGTTATGTATGTATACATGTGCCATGTCGGTGTGCTGTACCCGTTAACTCGTCATTTACTTTAGGTATTTCTCCTAATGCTATACCTCCCCCATCCTCCCTAACTTTTTGTATTTTTAGTGGAGACCGGGTTTCACCATGTTGGCCAGGCTGGTCTTGAACTCCTGACCTCTAGTGATCCATTCACCTTGGCTCTGATTTTTTTTGTTATGATTTTTTGAGACAGGGTCTCACTCTGTTGCCCAGACTGGAGTGCGGTGGTGCAATCATGGCTCACTGCAGCCTTGACTTCCTGGGCTCCAGGGATCCTCCCGTGTCAGCCTCCTGAGTAACTGGGACAATAGGAGGCATGCACCACCACACCCGGCTAATTTTTTGTAGAGACGGGGTCTCCCTATGCTGCTCAGGCTGGTCTCAAACTCCTGTGCCCAAGTGATCCTCCTACCTTGGCCTCTCAAAGTGCTGGGATTACAGATGTGAGCCACCACACCCCACCTTTAATGCTTTGAAGTAGAGATATGCCAATTGTTTTAGTCTGTTTTCACACTGCTGTAAAGAAATACCTGAGATTGAATAATTTATAATCAAAAGAGGTTTAATTGACTCAGTTCTGCATAGCTGGGGAGGCCTCAGGAAACTTACAATTAGTGCAGAAGGGGAAGGAGAAGCAAGCACCTTCTTCACAAGGCAGCAGGAGAGTGTGTGAGTGCAGGAAAAACTGCCATTTGTAAAACCATCGGGTCTCGTGAGAATTCACTCACAATCATAATAGCAGCATGGGGGAAACTGCCCCCATGATCCAATCACCTCCTACCAGGTTTCTCTCTGGACACGTGGGGATTACAATTCAAGATGCGATTTGGTTGGGGACACAGGGCCAAACTATACCTTATAGAGACAGAATAACTCTCAGGCCCAGTCTAGACTATAACCTAGTTAAAAGTATTAATGCAGCTAAAGAAAGAGGGTGCCAGTCAAGACGGTCTGGGCAGCCAAGGAAGCCAGAGATCAGGGAGAGTTGCCAAGACAATCACCAGGAATGAAACATTCTTTGGGGACAAAGATGCTGGTCCAGGAACAGGGGAGATGGAAGTACCATTCTTTGGAGCCACTCAATTCACCGCCTACCTCACTCATGCTCTGGATCACCAAGGAACCCTGTAAAAACTGTTCCGTTTCCTATGTAGATCAGTCCACAGGGAGAGAATGCACTCATCATTGAACAGGAAGATCCAGTCTGCTTCAAAGCCCTGCTTCCTCTTATAAATTAATAAATTGGCATCTGATTTGAAATATCAGTCTCATGAGCCTGGTTAATGTGTGTCTGTTCTATAGAGATGCTGCTGCTTTTAGGGCTAACAGCTCTGGTTTCTAAGCTGGACCCAGGATGGTGATGAATTCACCAAGGTAGCAAATGCTACCCCAGGGACTTTCCATTTTTCTGCAATATTTTATTTCCTTTATTTTTTCTAAAACATGTTTTTAATCAAAATACATGTAATAAATTTTTAAAAAATCAATTAGGCATATGGCAAAGTTAAAAAAAAAAAAGGCCATATTCTGTCTTGCCATCAACTGATTCCCAATCCCCAAAGCAACTATTGTTTTAGCTGTTTTTTGTTTTGTTTTTGTTTTTGTTTTGAGACAGAGTCTTACTCTGTCACCCAGGCTGGAATGCAGTGGTGTGCTCTTGGCTCACTGCAACCTCCGACTCCTGGGTTCAAGCAATTCTCCTGCCTCAGCCTCCTGAGTAGCTGGGATTACAGGTGTGTGCCACCACGCCCAGCTAATTTTTATATTTTTAGTAGAGATAGGGTTTCACCATGTTGGTCAGGCTGGTCTCGAACTTCTGACCTTGTGATCCGCCTGCCTCAGCCACTGCACCAGGCCTGTCCCTCATATTTCTTTCTGTATTTTGACCAATACAGATATCTACTTTTTCCTGATTTTTAAATTTTTTTCTTTTTCTTTATTTTTTCGTGATGGAGTCTCACTCTGTTGCCCAGGCTAGAGTGCAATGGCACGATCTCAGCTCACTGCAACTTCCACTTCCTAAGTTAAGCGATTCTCCTGCCTCAGCCTCCTGAGTAGCTGGGACTACAGGTGTGCTCCACCATACCTGATTCATTTTTGTGTTTTTAGTAGAGATGGGTTTTCACCATGTTGGCCAGGCTGGTCTCAAACTCCTGACTTCAAGTGATCCACCCACCTCAGCCTCCCAAAGTTCTGGGATTACAGGCATGAGCCTCCGTACCCAGCCCTTTTTCTTTTCCTTTTCTTTTTTTCTTTTTTTTTAATTGCCCCTTGCAGAGTAGGGCTAACTCATACTCATAGACAGAGCTCCCAGAGCCAGCCTAAATTTCCTTTTCTTTTTTTTTTTCAAGATAGGGTCTTACTCTGTTGCCCAGGCTTGAGTACAGTGGCACCATTTTGGCTCACCGCAGTCTCAGCCTCCTGGGCTTAAGCGATCCTCTCACCTCAGCCTCCCTAGTAGCTAGGACTGCAGGTGCACACCACCACCACACCTGGCTAATTTAAATTTTTTTTTCTTTTCTTTTTTTTGTTGAGACGGAGTCTCACTCTGTCGCCAGGCTGGAGTGCAGTGGCCGGATCTCAGCTCACTGCAAGCTCCGCCTCCCAGGTTTACGCCATTCTCTGCGTCAGCCTCCCGAGTAGCTGGGACTACAGGCGCCCGCCACCTCGCCCGGCTGGTTTTTTGTATTTTTTAGTAGAGACGGGGTTTCACCATGTTAGCCAGGATGGTCTCGATCTCCTGACCTCGTGATCCACCCGTCTCGGCCTCCCAAAGTGCTGGGATTACAGGCTTGAGCCACCGCGCCCGGCCGGCTAATTTAAATTTGTGTGTTTAAATTTGTGTGTGTGTGTGTTTTGTAGATACAGGGTCTCACCATGTTGCCTAGGCTGGTCTTGAACTCTTGGACTCATGTGATCCTCCTGCCTGGGCCTCCCCAAATGCTGGCCTAAGCCACTGTACCCAGTTTATAATTCCTTTCTTATGCAATTTTTTTTTCAGTGTTAAATTGCCTCAGGTTTTTTTTTTTTTTTGCTTAGATTTCTACATATCTATTATGCATTTAACCCTACACATTCCCACTAGAGCTACAAAGATCACTCCATATGATCACTCCAAATGTAACTGATAGATTGATTACCCTAGGTAATCAATCTATCATTTACATTTTTTTTCTAGGAATCATCTTGGTTGGAGCCCTTTGTCTTCCTGTTCCAGTCTGAACTTATTGATCTCTTCGCCTGCTTCACAATTGTCATCCTGTGACTTCCCTTTACCATCATCTTGGAAATTCCCTCTGCTTCTCTCCTGTGTTGCATCCCTGTTTTCTGGAGATCGTTTCTTCCTCTTTCTCGTTTTACTTCCTCACTTTGGTGGAGCATATCCTCCAGCAGCTGCTTTGAGAAAAGGTACTTGGGAAGTAAAATTTTTGAGATTTTGTGTTTCTGAAATTGTTTTTGGTATACCCTTTGGTTGATGGTTGGCTGGCTATAGAATATTAGATTAGAAAATAATTTCCCCTGAGAATTTTAAAGGTACTTCTTTTCTGTTTCTTAGCAACCAGTATTGCTATTGAGAAGACTGATATCATTTCATCTACAAATCTTTGTATGTGATCTGTTTCTCCGGTAGCTTTTAGGATATATTCTTTGTCCCTGGCATTTTAAATGTTTTCAATGATGTGCCTTGGTGTGGGTCTGTTGGAATAAAGAATTTGTTGGCCTTTCTCCCCAGTTCCTTGGAGGTAACCTCTAAATCCTTGGAATTTCCCAGGGAATAGGGGTGTCTGTTATTTATAGTAGGCACTGATAGCTTATGCTAATAAGGTGACCCATGGGGGACTCCTAGATAGTTTAAGATGACTCATAATAGGGGCTGTCCATGTGAGAAAGATAAACCTTGTAATTAGAGTGCTAGGGTTTTGAGCCACTTGATAATCAATCTGACCTCTGGACAGGGGAAGAGGGCTGGAGATTTAGTTAAACCATCTGGACAATGATTCAGTCAATTGTGCCTACATAATGAACCCTCAATAAAGACTCTGGACACTGAAGCTCTGGTGAGCTTTTCTGGTTAATAATAATCTATGTGTATTGTTACACATCAATGTGCCAGAGGATGATGCATCCTGACTTCGTGGGAAAAGGACACTGGAAGCTTCAAGTTCAGGATCCTCCAAGACCTTGCCTTTTGTGTCTCTTCTTTTGCCTGGTCCTGATTTGTATTGCCTTTGCTATAATGAAACTGTAACAGTAAGTGTAGTGCTTTCCTGAGTTTGGTGTTCTACAGAATTATTGAACCTGAGTGGGTAGCAGGAACCCCCAGATTTGTAGTCATTTGGTCGGAAGTGTGGGTGGCCTGGGAAACCCTGAGCTTCTATTAATAGCTGGTTTCTGAAGTGAGGGCAGTCTTGTGGAGACTGTGCCATTAACCTGTGAAGTTTGGCCTAACTTCAGATAGTGTCAGAATTGCATTGCAGCATCTTTTTTAATTCTTTGCACTAAGCCTTTTGTTTATTTTTGTTGTTATTTATTTATTTTAAATTGAGATAGAGTCTTGCTCTGTCACCCAGGCTGGAGTGCAGTGGCACAATCTCAGCTCACTACAACCTCTACCTCCTGGGTTCAAGCAATTCTCCCACCTCAGCCTCCCAAGTAGCTGGGATTACAGGTGCCCATCATCATGCCTGGCTAATTTTTTTATTTTTAGTAGAGGTGGGGTTTCCCCATGTTGGCCAGGCTGGTCTCGAACTCCTGACTTCAAGTGATCTGCCTGCCTTGACCTCCCAAAGTGCTGGGATTACAGGCATAAGCCACCACACCCAGCTGCCCTAAGCCTTTTAGTCTGGAAACCAATTCACTCTGTAATTATTCCCTTGAAAAATTCCTCCCCTCCATTTTTCCCTTCTCCCTCTCTGAAACTCCTGTCTTGTCTTTTCTTTTCTCTCATCTCTACCTTTATGTGTTCTGTTCGACTTGCTAGGAGTCAAAATTCCAATCCTTTTTTTTCTAAAATAAAAATAGAGATAGGGTTTCCCTATATTTGCTAGGCTGATCTCAAACTCCTGAGCTCAAGCAATCCACCTGCCTCAGCCTCCCAAAGTGCTGGGATTACAGGTGGATTATAAGTGTGAGCCACCACACCCAGCCAAGCATCCAATCCTTTTATTCATGTTCTCAACTTCCAATCCTATTCTTGACTTAAACAGTTTTTGACTGATATTTTTTAATTTTTAAGAGCTCTTTTTCTTGTTGTTCCCTAAATGTTCCCTTTTTGGAGCTTCCTATTCTTTTTCCATGGACACAATCTTTTCCCCATTTTCCTCTGAGGCTATTAATAATAGTTTTCATATTTATTATAAATTTTGAAAGTCTTTCCTGCTCCCCGTTTTCTCTGACTTCTCCCTAGATTACTTTGCTTTGTGTGTTTCATTAGAGGCTTTCTCAAACATCCGATAATCCTTGGTATAGATGTTTATGTATATTACAGAATAGAGCCAGGCATGGTGGTGTGCATATGTAATCCCTTGGGAGACTGAGGCAGGAGGATCGCTTGGGCCCAGTAGTTCAAGATCAGCCTGGGCAATATAGTGAGACCCCATGTTAAAGAAAATGAAACAAAACAGTAAGGCATTAAAAGCTGATTGAAAGCTCTATGTGTGTGTGTGTGGTGGGGGGTATTGATTACTGAGCTTCACTAAAGGATTTTAGGCAGGTACCTAGCAGGGGACTCCTCAACTGTCTTTTCTAGTGCATCCTTCTTTTTCTTTTCCTTTCTTTTCTTGTTTTTCTTCTCTTCTTTTCTCTTCTCTTTCTTTTCTTTTTTGGGATGGAGTTTCACTCTTGTCGCCCAGGCTGGAGTGCAATGGTGCGATCTTGGCTCACTGCAACCTCTGCCTCCTGGAGTCAAGCAATTCTCCTTGAAGTACCTGGGGATTACAGGCGCCCACCACCATGCCCAGCTAATTTTTTTATTTTTTATTTTTATTTATTTTTTTAGATGGGGTCTTGCTCAGTCGCCCAGGCTAGAGTGCAGTGGTGTGATCTTGGCTCACTGCAAGCTCCACCTTCCAGGTTCACACCATTCTCCTGTCTCAGCCTCCCGAGTAGCTGGGACTACAGGTGCCCGCCACCACGCTTGGCTAATTTTTTTTTTTATTATTATTATTTTTAGTAGAGACGGGGTTTCACGGTGTTAGCCAGGATGATCTTGATCTCCTGACCAAGATCAGGAGTTCGAGACCAGCCTGGCCAACACGGTGAAACCCCACCTCTATTAAAAATTTTAAAAAAGGCCGGGCACGGTGGCTCAAGCCTGTAATCCCAGCACTTTGGGAGGCCGAGGTGGGCGGATTACGTGAGGCCAGGAGTTCGAGACCAGCCTGGCCAACATGGTGAAACCCCACCTCTATTAAAAATAAAAAAAAAGGCCGGGCACGGTGGCTCAAGCCTGTAATCCCAGCACTTTGGGAGGCCGAGGCGGGTGGATCACCTGAGGTCAGGAGTTCAAGACCAGCCTGGTCAACATGCCCAAAACCCATCTCTACTAAAAATACAAAAAATTAGCCAGGCATGGTGGCACAAGCCTGTAATCCCAGCTACTTGGGAGGCTGAGGCACGAGAATCGCTTGAACTCAGAAGGCAGAGGTTGCAGTGAGCCAAGATTGCACCACTGCCCTCCAGCCTGGGCGACAGATTGAGACTTTTATTAAAAAAAAAAAAAAAAAAAAAAGTATTAGCTGGATGTGGTGTCATGCGTTGTAGTCCCAGCTATTCACTCAGGGAGCTGAAGCGGGAGGATTGCTTGAGCCTGGGAGGCTGAGGCTGCAGTAAGCCATGATTGTGCCACTGCACTCCAACCTGAGCAACAGAGTAAGACCTTGTCGCAAAAAATAAATAAATAAATAAAAAATAAAGAGTGTAATTCAGTGGTTTCTTTTATTTGTGCCAACATCTTCTATTTTTGCCAACATTTGTTCTTTTCTTTATTTTTTTTGAGATGGAGTCTTGCTCTGTTGCCCAGGCTGGAGTTCAGTGGCATGATCTTGGCTCACTGCAACCCCTGCCTCCCAGGTTCAAACGATTCTTCTGCCTTAGCCTCCAGAGTAGCAGGGATTACAGGTGCATGCCACCACCCCCAGCTAACTTTTTTTTTTTTTTTTTTTTTTGTATTTTTAGTAGAGGTGGGGTTTCATCATGTTGGCCAGGCTGGTCTCAAACTCCTGAGCTCAAGTGGTCTGCCTACCTTGGCCTCCCAAAGTGCTGGGATTACAGGTGTGAGTCACTGAGCCCAGCTTGTTATTTTCGATCTTATTATTATTACTACAGCCATCTTTAATGGGTGCGGAAGTGGTATCTCATTATGTTTTTGTTTTTGTTTTTTTGAGACAGGGTCCCACGCTGTTGCTGACGCTGGAGTACAATGGCATGATCTCTGCTCACTGCAACCTCTGCCTTTTAGTGGACTCAAGCAATCCTCCCACCTCAGCCTCCTGAGTAGTTGGAATTACAGGCATGCACCACCAAGGCTAGCTAATTCTGTATTTTACAGAATTCGCTGTAATTCTATATCTATTTTATGTTATTATTATTATTTAAGCTGGAGTTTTGCTCTTGTTGCCCTAGCTGGAGTGCAATGGTGTGATCTTGGCTCACTGCAACCTCTGCCTCCTGGGTTCAAGTGATTCTCCTGCCTCAGCCTCTGGAGTAGCTGGGACTACAGGTGTGTGCCACCAAGCCTGGCTAACTTTTGTATTTTTAGTAGAGATGGGGTTTCACCATGTTAGCTAGGCTTGTCTCGAACTCCTGACCTCAGGTGATCTGCTCGCCTCAGTTTCCCAAAGTGCTGGGATTACAGGCGTGAGCCACCACGCCCGGCCTATTATTATTTTTTGATACAGAATCTTGCTCTGTTGCCCAGGTTGGAGTGCAGTGGCATATCTCAACTCACTGCAACCTCTGCCTCCCAGGTTCAAGCAATTCTCCTGCCTCAGCCTCCTGAGTAGCTGGGATTACGGACGCATGCCACCACATCCAACCAATTTTTGTATTTTTTAGTAGAGACTGGGTTTTGCCATGTTGATGAGGCTGGTCTAGAACTCATGAACTCAGGTGATCTGCCTGCCTCGGCCTCACAAAGTGCTCTGATTACAAGCATGGGCCACTGTGCCTGGCCCTAATTTGTGTATTTTAGTAGAGACAGTGTTTCACCATGTTAGCCAGGCTGGTCTGGAATTCCTGACCTCAAATGATCCATCCACCTTTGCCTCCCAAAGTGCTAGGATTACAGGAATGAGTTACCTTGCCGGGCCTTCTTGTGGTTTTGAGTTGCATTTCTCTAACAACTAATAATGTTGAATATCTTTTCATGTGCTTATTGGCTGTTAATATATCTTCTTTGGATAAATGTCTATTCAAATCCTTTGTCACCCTCCACTTTTTTTTTTTTTTTTTTTTTTTTGAGACAGAGTCGCATTCTGTCACCTAAGCTGGAGTGCAGTAGCACCATCACAGCTTACTGCAGCTTTGACCTCCTGGGCTCACGCAGTCCTCCCCATTCAGTTTCCTGAGTAGTTTAACTGGGACCACAGGCGCGTGCCACCATACCTGGCTTGCTTATTTATTTATTTATTTGAGACATTGTCTTGTTCTGTGGCCCACGCTGGACTGCAGTGACATGATCATGGCTCATTGCAGCCTCTACCTCCTGGATTTAAGTGATCCTTCTACCTCAGCTTCCTGAGTAGCTGGGATTACAGATGCCAGCCACCACACCCTGCTAATCTTTTTAAAAAATTTTTTGTTTTTTTGTTTTTAAATTTTTGAGACAGAGTCTCACTCTGTCGCCCAGGCTGGAGTTCACTGGTTCTATTTTGGCTCACTGCAACCTCTGCCTCCTGGGTTCAAGTGATTCTCCTGCCTCAGCTTCTCAAGCAGCTGGGATTATAGGGGCATGCCACCATGCCCGGCTCATTTTTGTATTTTTAGTAGATACCCAGGTCTTACCATGTTGGCCAAACTGGTCCCCAACTCCTGACCTCAAATGATCTACCTGCCTCAGCCTCCCAAAGTGCTGGGATTACAAGTGTGAGTCACTGTGCCTGGCCCCAGCTAATCTTTTGATCTTTTGTAGGAAGGAGGTCTCTCTATGTTGCCCAGGCTGGTCTTGAACTCTTGGCCTCAAAGGATCCTCCTGCCTGGGCGTCCCAAAGTGCTGGTATTATAGGTGTGAGCTACCACAGCCGGCCACTGGGCCCCTTTTTAACTGTGGTGTCTTTTTGTTTTCGTGTTGTAAGAATTTGTTATATAGTCTGGATACTAGACTCTTTGTAAAATTTTAAAATTTTATATATTTTTAAAAGCCACTTAGAGCTGTCAGTGGGGATAAAACTGGATACTAGACTTATTGTTATTATTATTAGTATTTTTGAGATGGTGTCTCGCTCTGTCACCCAGACTGGAGTGCAATGGCGTGATCTCTGCCTCCCGGATACAAGCGATTCTCCTGCCTCAGCCTCTGGAGTAGCTGGGATTACAGGTGCCCACCACCATGCCTGGCTAATTTTTTGTGTGTGTTTTTAGTAGAGATGGGGGTTTCACCATGTTGATCAGGCTGGTCTCGAACTCCTGACCTCAGGTGATCCGCCCACCTCAGCCTCCCAAAGTGCTGGGACTATAGGCGTGAGCCACCGCGCCTGGCGTTCCTTTTTGTGTGTGTGTACTTGTAAATTAAAACAAATTTCTTCGAATCCACTTGCTGTCATTTTAGTGGAATTTCAGGAGTGGAGATAAACACATGTGAACAATCTTAATACTTAGCCAGAAATTTGTTCTTCCATTGATTGATTGACTGAGATAGGGTCTCACTCTGTCACCCAGGCTGGAGTGCAGTGGCACAATCTTGCCTCACTGCAACCTCCACCTCCTGGGCTCAACGGTCCTCCACCTCAGCCTCTGGAGTAGGTGGGACTACAGGCACGGGGAACCATACCCGACTAATTTTGTATTTTTAGTAGAGACAGGGTTTCACCATGTTGGCCGGGCTGATCTTGAATTCCTGGACTCAAGTGATCCGCTTGCCTCAGCCTCCCAAAATGCTGGGATTACAAAATGCTGTAGGCGTGAGCCACTGCATCTGGGCTGTTCTTCCTTTTAAACTGCAACAATTTCTCCTTTCCCTCCCCTCCCCTCCCCTCCCCCCCTCCCCTCCTCCCTCCCTCCCT
>NC_045434.1:182421088-182504311 GCF_002776525.5 Piliocolobus tephrosceles | reverse complement strand
TTCCTTCCTTCCTTCCTTCCTTCCTTCCTTCCTTCTTTCTTTTCTCTCTTTCTCTCTTTCTTTCTTTTTTGATGGAGTCTCACTGTCTCGCCAGGTTGGAGTTCACTGGCACGATCTTGGCTCACTGTAATCTCCACCTCCCAGGTTCAAGCGATTCTCCTGCTTCAGCCTCCCAAGTAGCTGGGATCACAGGCACGTGCCACCACGCCCGGGTAATTTTTGTATTTTTAGTAGAGATAGGGTTTCACCTTGTTGGCCAGAATGGTCTCCATCTCCTGACCTCATGATCCACCCACCTTGGCTTCCCAAAGTACTAGGATTACAGGTGTGACCCACTGCACTCGGCCAACAATTCTTATTTTCATTAGGCAGATTCCTGAGCCAGGTGGTCCGAGAGGGCTTTCTGGAGGAGGGAAATTTGATCTGATCCATAAGATGTCTAGGATTTTAGTGGAAGTGAGGAGATGGAGATGGGAGAGGAGGAGAAAAAAGATTTAGGAAGAGGGGAGGTAGGAAAAGGAAGGGCTCTGGAGCTGGCCCCAGAATAATTTAACCAGATTTAAAATCTAGTTTCTTAATCCATATCTGTGGCTCTGTTACCTTGGCTTGGGTTTCACTGCAAAGCTGTCCTTTCCTTAGAACCCTAAGGAATGTGGCCTTGCTTTAAGTTCAGTGAAAAAGGGGTTCAGGAGACCTTGTGCCTCCCTCTGCAGCCAACCTGGGGAAGGGACCAGGCTTAGAGAGAAAAGAGCAGCTTTCAAGAATAGGCTGGGCACAGTGGCTCACGCCTGTAATCCCAGCACTTTGGGAGGCTGAGACGGGCAGATTACCTGAGGTCAGGGGTTGAAGACCAGCCAGGCCAACATGATGAAACCCCGTCTCTACTAAAAATACAAAACTTAGCTGGGTGTGGTGGCGGGTGCCTGTAGTCCCAGCTACTCGGGAGGCTAAGGCAGGAGAATTGCTTGAATCTGGGAGGTGGAGGTTGCAGTGAGCCGAGATCGTGCATGTTGGCCATGTTGGCCAGGATGTTCTTGATCTCCTGACCTCGTGATCTGCCCACCTCAGCCTCCCGAAGTGCTGGAATTACAGGTGTGAGCCACTGCACCTGGCCTGGACATTTAAGGTAAACAAGCTGGGTAAGGTCCCAACCAAGGCCCTGAAAGCCTGGCTAAGGAACTTGTACTAAAGCTGAAAGCATTGGAGAATCATAGGAGGCTTGTGAACAGAAGAGTGACAGATATATCTGTCGATATATCTGATCTGTGGAAAGATCACTTCTGGGAGAAAAGCGTCCTGGTGTCATGCAGGATACGGCATCCTGAGCCCCAGATCTGCATCTAACAGACTCCACAGTTTCATCTGTGCCCAACACATGAATGGCCTGCATCATTGTTTCCCCAGTGGGCTATGAATTGTGTGAGAGCTTAATTCCTAACACAAACGGAATCTTCCAGTTTACCTTCTTAGAGACAGAGCTGATTGCGGGGAGCGGGTTGGGCGGGGTGTTCCCCAAACCTGAAGGGCTGATATAGCCAGCCTGAGCTGCCACACGGAGGATGAGATGGGATTTCCGAGCAGCTCTGAAGATTGTGATGATGACTAAAGCTCAAGGGGGCCCTCCTGGCACTGCCCCTCACGGGGACATAATATAAGTAAGTGCCTTGTGCTTGAGGGCAATTGTGAGACTGTTATGTACCCTCTTTAAGGTACTTTTTTTTTTTTGAAGTGAAAGCAAGTTTGTCAAGAAGGCAAAGGAATAAAAGAATGGCTACTCCATAGGCAGAGCAGCCCCTTAAGGTCTTAAGGAGGAGTGAGACAAACTTTCTCGGCACCCTTCTTAAGGTACTGAGCTCTGGGCACAGGTGGAGCAAGATAATCACCTGGAAATAACTATTCTGTCCACTAGAGGGAAACCCAGGCTAGAGAGATGGGGAGGGAAACCCAGGCTAGATGCATGGGAACCCTGAGGCTGGAGGAAACGGAAGGAGCTGACAGTCCCAGGACCCAGTGGACCCAGTGATCTAGGTTGAGTGCTGTGCTGGAACTGGCTTGTATCAGCTTGGTGAGAACTGACTGTTGCATTTTCAGGAATCTTGAGAGCTGGTTGATAAACTTGGTGATTAAATATTAAATTATAGTTGGGTGCGGTGGCTCACATCTGTAATCCCAGCAATTTGGGAGGCTGAGGTGGGAGAATCACTTGAGCCCAGTGCGAGACCATCCTAAGTAAGATAGGGAGACCCTTGTCTCTACAAAAACATCAAAAAATTAGCCAGGCATGGTGGTGTGCACCTCTAGTCCTGGCTACTCAGAAGGCCAAGGTGGGAACATCACTTGAGCCTGGAAGGTCCTCGCTGCAGTGAGCTATGATTGCACCGCTGCACTCCAGCATGGGAGACATGTCTCAAATTTTAAAAAAAGAAAAAAAAAAAAAAAGTCCGGGCACGGTGACTCACGCCTGTATTCCCAGCACTTTGGGAGGCCAAGGCAGGCAGATCACGAGGTCAGGAGATCGAGACCATCCTGGCCAACATGGTGAAACCCCGTCTCTACTAAAAATATAAAAAGTTAGCCGGGCATGGTGGTACGCACCTGTAGTCCCAGCTACTTGGGAGTTTGAGGCAGGAGAATGGTGTGAACCCAGGAGGCGGAGGTTGCAGTGAGCTGAGATCGCACCACTGTAGTCCATAATGTGTCATGGGATTAAAGCACAAAATTAATAAAGTAAAAATTAAACTATATAAATTTACATTTAAATAAACTATATTGGCTGGGCATGGTGGCTCACACCTATAATCACAGCACTTTGGGAGGTCAAGGTGGGTAGAAGACTTGAGCCCAGGAGTTTGAGACCAACCTGGGCAACAGGGTGAAACTCCATCTCTACAAAAAAAAAACTCAGCTGGGTGTAGTGGTGAGTGCCTGTAGTCCCAGCTACTCAGGAGGCTGAGGTGGAAGGATCACTTTAACCTGGGAGATCAAGGCTGTGGGGAGCTGTGATCACACCACTGCACTCCAGCCTAGTGATGGAATGAGACCTTGTCTCAAAAATAAATAAATAAAACAAAATAAAAATAAATCCAGATTTTACTATGTTTTACTATTATCTACCTATTGTATCAGTTATGGTGAAAGTACTATGTAGTGGTATGCTACTGTCCAACTTCAACTTTGATTTTTTGTTTTGTTTTGTTTTGAGATGGAATTTCATTCTTGTTGGCCAGGCTGGAGTGCAGTGGTGCGATCTTGGCTCACTGCAACTGCAACCTGCGCTTCCTGGGTTCAAGCGATTCTCCTGCCTCAGCCTCCCAAGTAGCTGGGATTACAGGTGCCTGCTGCTACGCCTGGCTAATTTTGTATTTTTTAGTAGAGATGAGGTTTCACCATATTGGCCAGGCTGGTCTCAAACTCCTGAGCTCAAGTGATCCACCCGTCTCGGCCTCCCAAAGTGCTGGGATTACAGGCGTGAGCCACCGTGTCCGGCCCAACTTCAACTTTGGTAGCTTGCAATTGGTCATGGCAGATTATTTACTTCATGGAAACCCACAAATGCTACAAATTAGTGTTCCCCACCTCCTGCCGCCCACCTTCCAGTTTTTTAAACATTTGCCAGGCCATCGCTGCCTAGGCATCCCCATATCAGGTGTTATGGGGAGGACTTGGAATTTTCCAGAGGTCTTGCTGACACAGACACACTCAGATATCCCTGTGGAGGGAGCACCCCATTTCAGCAGGCAGAAGTTGTTGGGGGCATCGTGGGAGCATTGTTGTGTTGTTGTGGGAATGTGGCCTGGAAGTTCCCACCCTGTTTCCAGCTTTGCGCAACTGTTCCATCCACCTCAAATTGGTCTGTACTTAAGTGCTCAGGCATCCCTTTCTGTCTGCCTAGCAACAGAGTGAGGTTCTGGATGATCCAGTGCTAGAACGTGTTCCCCCATCAGAAAGGGAGCTTCATGAAGGGCAGGGAAGCCCCCACCTAGGTTCATATCCTCAGGCCTGGCTCAAGTCCCTGGGCCTAAGTATTGGAGCTGCCACACAGAAAACCCAGGAACGAGCAAGACACTGGAGTTAGACACATCTAGGCTGAGCCATCCCTAACTGTGTGACCTGAGAAGGCACCTAAACCAATCTCGTCTTGTCTGCTAACCTGTAAAACAGGATGATTCCTACTTTTCATGCCTGGCTGTGGTGAAGATTAAGTAGCATCATCCATGCAAAACTATCAGCTGGGCGTTTCCATCACCTAGAAGGTGTTCCATGATTTCAAAGCTATTATTGTTATCCTACTTGGGATGGGGCGTGCCGAATTAAAATCGGTTCTGAGTGCGGGTCTACTCTGACACCCTGTGTGTCAAGGAGGACAGAGGGGCGGGACTAGGAGGCAACAAATCCATTACAGCACAGTTAGCAGATGTGCCCCGTCACACAGCCGGGAAGTGGACCAAGGACTGGACAGCAGCCCTCCGCCCAGGACGCGGCCAGATGTTCCAAGCCTAGCAAGGGGCGCTTTTACCCCCACCCATCCTCCCCGACAACCTAGGCCTGTGGCTTGGAGGGGGCAGAGGTGGGGGTCGGCAGCCGGACGTCGCAGGCCCCAGGCTGCGCGCAGGAAGCGGCGCCGAGGTTGTCCTAAAGCCTCAAAGCGGCGGAAGGGAGGGAGCAGCCGGCACCTGCATTGTGCGAGCCCCGCTCCCCGCTGAGCCTCTGTGACCTCTGGCTCGCGCTCTTGGCATCCGCTGCTGGGACAGGGCCCGCGGCTTTCAGGCAGGTATTAACCGGGCAGAGGATACTAGATCTGCGCTGGCTTTCATTCATTCATGCATCCACTCATTCGTGCATCCGTCAGTTACCGAGCTGTGGCAGGAGTTAGCGCACAAAAACGTAGTCCATGTTCGCAGGGACCTTCACAATTCGCGGCTGTGTACACCGTCAAGCTGCTGGGTTGGAACCCTGGCTCCTCCACTGATGAGCTGTGTAAATGGCAAATTGGGCAAATTCCTTAACGTCTCCCGGCCTCAGCTGAGGAGCGTTGGATTACATGAGTGGAGGCAGCTCCACTACTTCCTGGAGTGTTGGATTAAATGAATTCTGTGTGAAGCACTTGGAACTATGTCTGCAACTAGTAAGCATTTGTTAAATGCAGAATTTTAAAAATTATTTTTATTCTTATTACAAAAGACCATTTCAGGAGTGGAGCATGGCCTAGCAGAGCCCGAAGTTGCTAATTGGAGTCCTGAACAGTGCAAAGATTTGTAAAAAATTGATTGATGGCCAGGCGCAGTGGCTCAGGCCTGTAATCCCTGCACTTTGGGAGGCCAAGGCGGGTGGATCACCTGAGGTCAGGAGTTTGAGACCAGCCTGGTCAACATGATGAAACCCCGTCTCTACTAAAAATACAAAAAATTAGCCGGTCATGGTGGTGGGCGCCTATAATCCCTGCTACTCGGGAGGCTGAGGCAGGATAATCCCTTGAAACTGGGAGGCGGAGCTTGCGGTGAGCCGAGTTGGTACCACTGCACTCCAGCCTGGACGACAAGAGTGAAACCTGGTCTCAAAAAAAAAAAAAAAAAATTTGATTGCCAACCTCTTTTTTTTTTTTTTTTTTTGAGACCGAGTCTTACTCTGTCGCCCAGGCTGGAGTGCAGTGCCATGATCTGGTCTCACTGCAACCTCCGCCTCCCAGGTTCAAGCGATTCTTTTTTTTTTTTTTTTTTAATTCTTCAGCTAAAAGAGGGGAAGAGGTGATTTATTATAAGGTTGTTACACTCGGCCACAAATAAATACAGAAATAGTCCAGAATGTCACAAGTCCAGGACAGAGGACCAACATGGGCAGTTTTGTTTATGAGCAAGGTGGGTCTCAGAGGTGATGGGCGATCAGAGGGCGATGAAGTTCTAGATCCATTGAGACAAGCTCTAGACAGTAGCATGCAGTCCCACAACTCGTACCAGCATCCCCAGCGCCTGGCATTCCATGTTTCTGCTCCTATGGCCTCCACGATGCAACAAGCTAGCGGTTTACTTGGACCTCTGCCTCATCTTTCTTCTTTTACGCTTCAGCCTGCACATTCGCTTCTTCCTCCACTTGGCTCTCATGGCACAGAGGTTTCCAAGAAAATGGCGCTAAGACCGAGAGCAGGTTCAAGTGATTCTTATGCCTCAGCCTTCAGAGTAGCCTAGCTAATTTTTGTATTTTTAGTAGAGATGGGGTTTCGCCATGTTGGTCAGGCTGGTCTCGAACTCCTAACCTCAGATGATCCGCCTGCCCCAGCCTCCCAAAGTGCTGGAGTTGGTTATAGGCATGAGCCACTGCACCTGGACTGATTGTCAACATTTAAAAGTCATGAAATTTCATCTAAAACTCAGATTTTGGTTTCTTTTGAAGGGATTGAAGATCTGAGATGCTTGTGTTATATAAGTTGCTGTTGAGTGTCATGCTAGAGAGGGCCAGGTGTGGTGGTTCACACCTGTAATCCCAGCACTTTGAGAGGCCAAGGTGGACAGATCACCCGAGGTCAGGAGTTTGAGACCAGCCTGACCAACATGGTGAAACCCCATCTCTACTAAAAATACAAAAATTAGCTGGGAGTGGTGGTGTGCACCTGTAATCCCAGCTACTCGGGAGGCTGAGGCAGGAGAATTGCTTGAACCCGGGAGGTGGATGTTGCAGTGAGCTGAGATCACCCCACTGCACTCCAGCCTGGATAACAAATAGATAGGAGTGGTGGTGTGCACCTGTAGACAAAAAAACTAGAAAAACGAAGAGTGTTATGTTGGGGGCAAGTGGCTTTTTAAAATAATGTAATACATTATTTTAAATATTATTTGTAGCCTCTGGCAAAGTGGTGTTAGTTGTACAATAAAAAACTCTTAGACAATTTCCCTTTACAAGGGTCTGAAAAGCAAGTTTATTTTGAAAGGCAGATATTTTACTTAGTTGTGATTTTTTAAAATTTAATTTTATTTTTCAGACAAGGTCTCATTCTGTCACCCAGGCTGGAGTACAGTGGTATGATCTCGGCTCACTGAAAGTCCACTTCCCGGGCTCAGGCAATCCTCCCATCTCAGCCTCCCGAGTAGTTGGGACCACAAACACACACCACTACACCTGGCTAATTTTTTGTATTTTTGGTAGAGACAGGGTTTCACCATATTGCCCGGGCTGGTCTCGAACTCCTGAGCTCAAGTGATCTGCCCTCCTTGGCCTCTCAAAGTGTTGGAATTACATGTGTGAGCCACCCAACCCAGCCTTATTTAATTGTGATTCTTGATTGCCTGATTTTTTTTTTTTTTTTTTTTTTGAGACGGAGTCTAGCTCTATGGCCCAGGCTGGAGTGCAGTGGCATGATCTCAGCTCACTGCAACCTCCGCCTCCTGGGTTCAAGTGATTCTCCTGCCTCAGCCTTCCAAGTAGCTGGGATTATAGGCACCCACCACCACGCCCAGCTATTTTTGTATTTGTAGTAGAGACGGGGTTTCACTGTGTTGTCCAGGCTGGTCTCGAACTCCTGACCTCGTGATCCGCCTGCCTCAGCCTCCCAAAGTGCTGTGATTACAAGCATGCGCTACTGCGCCTGGCGATTGCCTGATTTTTAAAATGTTGCTTTCTGGAAATAATCTTCTCCTTCTCCTTCTTCAACAAGGTCTTGCTCTGTTGCCCAGGCTGGAGTGCAGTTGTGCCATCATAGCTCACTTCAGACTCAAACTCCTCGGCTAACTGATCATCCCACCTCAACCTCCCGAACAGCTGGAGCTACAGGGGTCTACTATGTTACCCAGGCTGGTCTTGAACTCCTGGGGTCAAGCGATCTTCCCGCCTCAGCCTCCCAAATTGCTGGGATTACAGGCGTGAGCCACCACACCTGGCTCTGAGATATCTAACGACAGATTTCTCAAACATGTCAGAATGAACTGGTTATGCCATTTGAGTCCCCTGAAGCAAGGAAAAGATCTGTAGGCCTTTGGGTTTGCATAACTGGAGGTTAGAGGGCAGAAGTTAGTGTCTGGGCAGAAGAAGTGTTTATCTCACCTGAAAGTAGAGTGGGGATGGAGAGAAGGGGCAGACGGGGGACAGGTATTTAGAAGGAAGAATTGATAGGATGTGGGGTCTGGAGGAGAGACAGGAGACAAGGTTGACTCTTGGGTTTCTGGCCTGGGAGAATGGGTGGGAGGGGGACCCGTTCACTGAACTGAGGATCCAGAGGAGGGGACCATGCTTTGCTTTTAGCTATGTGGAGTCTGCGAGTCTGGGTCAGCCATAAGGAGATCAGTGGAATATTGGAGTGCTCAGGAGAGAAAGCTGGGCTTAAGATTCACCATTGGTAAGACAGAGGCTCTGGGGAGTGGTAAAATCACCCTCACGGAGCTGTCTGCAAAGAGCCAGAGGCCTAGGAGGCATAGTGAGAATCCATTTGTATTTAAGGGATTAAAGATGTTTGGCCAGGCGCAGTGGCTCACGACTGTAATCTCAGCACTTTGGGAGGCCTAGGCGGGTGGATCACCTGTGGTCAGGAGTTCAACACCAGCCTGGCCAACATGGTGAAACTCCAGCCTGGATAATGAGAGCGAAACTCTGTCTCAAAAAAAAAAAAAAAAAAAAAAAAAAGATGTTAAAGGGTCCAGGTACAGTGGCTCATGCCTGTAATTGCAGCACTTTGGGAGGCCAAGGCGGGTGGATGGCTTGAGTCCAGGAGTTCAAGACCAGCCTGGGCAACATGGTGAAACTCTGTCTCTACAAAAAATGCAAAAGAAATTAGCTGGGCATGCTGGCACTTGCCTGTAGTCCCAGCTACTCAGGAGGCTGAGGTGGGAAGATCACCTGAGCCCAGGCGGATAACCTGAGCTGAAGCTGCAGTGAGCTGTGATGGTACTACTGCACTCCAGCTTGGGTCACAGGGAGGCTCTGTCTCCAAAAGATTACAGGGTCCAGCTGCCTCACAGGTGGCCTTAGCCTCCATCCTGCTGGGCTGGACCTATTCCCAAAACCTTACTACAGAGGCAGTCTGAGGAACAGGTGGGAAGGAGGGATTCTGACCGGAGTCTGCCGTCACCAGATAAAGTGTGAGGTGGGACAAGATTCTAGGTTAAGTTCAGGATACCTAAGTGCCCTTCAGCAGCTCCCTCCTGCTCTCCAGGCCACTTAGTGGGCCTCTGGGACATTGCTGAGAAGGGGAGCTGAGAAGAAGGCCCCAACTGGGCCCCACTGGCTAGAGAGTGAGCAAACAGGACACCCAGGACATTCTTCTCAGCTGTGGGGAAGTTGGGAGGCCAGAGGTGCTCAGGGCTGCCACACTAGCTCCTCAGACTGCCCCCAGTGGGACATGAGGCCGGCTGCAGGCCAGGGTAGCGAGCTCCACTCCCTGTGTCCGTGAGGCATGGAGATCATCATTGACGGAAGCCAGCATCTTGCTTGGGAGCTGGAGATCCGGGCTGAGTAGAGCTGAACATGAAGCATGCATCGACTTTCACTATATGCCAGACACTCTCATACATGTTTTGTCTAATCCTCATGAAAACCCTAGGAAGCAAATACAATTTCCCCCATTCTACAGAAGAGAAAACCAAGGCTCAGAGAGCATAAGTCCCATGCCAAGGTTTTGCAGCTGGTGAGAGGCAGAGTTGGGAGGACAAGCCTGGAGCTCCGGCTCTGTCTCTCTGGTTTTCCCTGGGGTGACCCCACTTCTGCAACGGCCTCTTGCCTGCCTGACACTTGGATGTCTTTCTAGCCTTCACCCTTTCACACACTCATCCTCCAAATCATCACCATGTCCTGTCAGCCCTCCCCTTCTACAGATCTTGTGTCTGTCCCCTTCCCTCTACCCCTGGCTCACTCTCCCAGCTTGCGCTTCATGGTCTCCTGCCCTGGCTATGACGTCAGCTTCCTCCTTGGTCTCCCTGCCTGCCGGTTCTCCCACCTCCACCCTGCCCCATCTCTCCTCCACATCAGCAGCCAAAGGGCCCTTCTAAAACACAAGTCTGACCTTTTTAGTGCCTGCTAATGTTATCCCATTGTTCTCTGGCTAAAGTTCAACTTTCTGCACAGGTCACCAGGTTCTGTGGGCTCTTGTCACCGACATCAGCAGCCTCATGCTGACTGCTCTGCTGGCCTGCTGTGCACTCTCACCAAACAGAATACTGACTCTCCCTCCTGGGAACAGGCCAGGAGAACAGGCTGGGCCTTCTTGCCTCTGGGCCTTCGTTCCCATCACCGACCCTGCCCACCACAATCTCTCTCACCCATCTCTGATGACTGAAGTTCTGGCCACCCTTCAAAGCCCAGCTTCATGGAGTGCCTTTTGGCCAGAGCTCGGTGTGCCTTGGATTAAAGTTCTTTGCGTTCCTCTCTCTCTCCCCTACTGAGCAGCGTGAGCTCCTGTGCGTCCCTTCTTCTGTGCCCGGTGTGGTACCTAATATGCTGAGGAGTTCTGGGAGTGTGTGGAGGGGGCACTGAGCCTCTGTCTCCCGTCCCCTCCGTCTCTGGCTCCTCGCCCTGATCTGGATCTGTTCCAGCAGCAGCAGCAGTTCCAGGTTTGGCTCCTGGCTCAGCATCAACTTCGATTCCAGCTCTGACCTGCCTCAAGTTGTAGTTCCAGCCCCTCGCCTAGCACCAGCTTTGGCTCAATATCCAGGACTAATGTGGGCTTAGCCTATGGCATTGGGACCAAACTTATAACCCGTCTGTTTGCCTCGCTCCTGATCCCCAGTTCTGTGTGCCTGGTACCAAGTTTCCTGCCTCAGTGCTCCCCACTTAGGAGGAGGCAAGGAGGGAGAGGCCCAGGACAGAGCCCCATGCAGCCAGGGATCCTTACCCCTGCCCTGGGGTCACCTGGCTGCAGCATCCCAGCCCAACTCTAGGGTGCTGGCCAGTGCTGTGGGAACAGGTAGTCCCTGGTCCAAAGTAAGACCCTACCATTTACAGTCTGTGAGGCTTTTGAGCACCTCCCTGGACTCCAGTTCTCTTGTTTATAAAATGGGATAATATTTGGTATGAGAATGACAGGAGACAATGTTGTGGAGCTCTGGGTACAGTGCCTGGCACAGAGTAGATGTCAATAACCATGAGGGCCTTTCCTCTTTACTCTTTTCCCGGCTCATTAGGTCAGCTCCTGTGGGTTCCCTGCACATTCCCCAGTGCCTGTTGCATAAGGGCTTTTCCTGCCCCCGTGACATTGGTGGGCCTGTCCCAGCCTTGCTTCCAGGCTGCTGCTGTCACTGTTATCCCTAGGGCATCTTGGGCAGGGCAGAGGCAGCATACTGTATCTCCTGCCCAGAACTCCGTGTCCTCAATGTCAGGGGCAAACACAGGTCCATGTAGTAGTGGGGGAAAGGTCGGTCTCCCTTCTTTGCTGTGGGCTGAGGATATGTATTTGTGTTGAGGAGGTAGGGGTGCTTCCTTCTCCCCTCTAACTGCACGACTGAGTCTCTGCCCCCATCAAAGTTCAGAAGACAAGTGTTCCTATGAATACGAGAACTTGGAGATCCTTGCCCCCCAAACATAGGAACCAATGTCAATGGGGGTCTGGGTGTAATGTTAGGTGAGTGTTTGGGTATGGATGTATGTGTGGGATGTGTACATATGGTACGGTGTGTCGTGAGTGGAGGCATGTTAGACTATCATGTGTGTAGTACGTAGATGTCTGTATGTGGGTGTCAGGGTGGATGTCTCTATATGGGATGTGGGTAGTGGGATGGCTGTATCTATATGTAGCATATGTGTAGTGTGCGTGACTTTTGTGTGTGAGTAACTGTATAACTGTATATCTGGAGATAGATGAGGACCTGGGTATGTAGTATAAGCCAGGGGTCCTCAACCTCTGGCCTGCAGACTGGTACTGGTCTGTGGTCTGTTAGGAACCAGGCTGTACAGCAGAAGGTGAGCCGTGGGTGAGCGAGCATTACCACCCGAGCTCCACCTCCTATCAGATCAGTGGCTGTGTTCGATTCTCATAGGACCGCAACCCCTATTATGAACTGCACATGCAAGGGATCCAAGTTGCATGGTACTTATGAGAATCGAACTAGTGCCTGATGATCTGAGGTGGAACAGTTTCATCCTGAAACCATTCTCCTGCATCCCAGTCTGTGGAAAAATTGTTTTCCACGACACCAGTCCCTGGTGCCAATAAGGTTGGGGACCACTTGTGTCAACAATATGTTTGGTGTGTCTGCATGTGATGTGTATCTTTGGGAGAGGGGACAGGGGCCACTGGGAGCTGGAGGGCTCTGCTAGGCAGTGGAGAGGTGCTAGAACATTTGAGATTCAACGTTGAACTCTCTGAGGTGACGTGGGCCAAGGTCATTGTCCACTTGCTGCAGGAGCAGAGAAGGGCAGTGGAAGCAGAGCCACGGGGGTTGAGTTCATTCCTGCAGAATGCCAGGCACCTGCGCCCAGCCAGCTGCCCTGCCCTGATGTCTGCAAACACATCAGGGAAATAAACACAACCTTTGGAAGTCCTGGTGATGTGTCTGGGGAGAAGGCTCCAGCTGGCAGTCCATACGGGCTCTATTCCCTTCCCCCACTGCCCTGCCACTGACCGTGGCTGAGGCTGGTGGGGCCAATGGCCTTAATGCCACTAGCCAGTCCTAGACTCTTATCTCAGTACTTTAGCTAAGTTCCAGAGCTTCCAGGACCTCCTTGCTAAGGAGAGTTTTCCTAATTGCAAATCAGCGTTTCTTGCACCTCTAGGCCTGTGAGGAAGGAGAGTTTAGGGACTTCAAGGGCCAAGCCATACCCAAGTTGTCTCCTCTACTGAAGAATCTAATTTTAGCCCAGGCTGGCCCCTCCGTGCTCCACCTCTAGGTGTGCCTCTTTCCTCAGAATGGGCCATGCTTCCCCCGTCAGAATGACCCCTTCAATGAGGTGATCTTTTTGGTGTGTTGTACTGCACTCCAATATGTACTTCATGCTGGAGACACCCGGAATCACTTGCATTTCCAGAAATGTACTCTGTAGCCTACTGCCAAAAACATTCTACTCTGCCTGGCTAACTTTGATTCATCTCTTAAAATTCAGGTTAAGCGTCAGCTTGTCAGAATGCCTTCTGAAGCTAAAACTACTAGTTTTCCCCTAATATCCATATCATCTTGCGTGTCCTTAGTCATAAAAGGCTGATTTTTAGCTACACACATGGTTGGCCTGCAGTAAAAACCATGTTTACTGGAATTCCTGGCAGCTAGGTGTAACTAAGTGCTAGCCAACAGATTGTATGCAAAGTGTTTTGTGCAACTTCCAGGAACTGTTTTTAGTTTATTTATTTATCTTTTCTTTTCTTATTCTCCTTTTTTTTTTTTTTTTCCAAGATGGAGGTCTTGCCATGTTGCCTAGGCTGGTCTTGAACTCCTGGGCTCAGGCAATCCTCCCATCCCAGCCTCCCAAAGTGCTGGGATTACAGGCGTGAGCCACCACAACCAGCCTTTTCTTTGTTTTAGAGTCAGGGTCTTACTATTTTGCCGAGGCTGGACTTGAATTCCTGGGCTCAAGTGAGCCTCCCACCTCAGCCTTCCAAGTAACTGGAACTACTGTCATAAGCTACTGCACACCAGGAACTGTTTTGTTGTTTTTCTTTCTTCTGTTTTTTTTTTTTTTTTTCCGAGGCAGTTTCTCACTCTGTTGCCCAGGCTGTAGTGCAGTGATGCAATCATGGTTCACTGTAGTCTCGACCTCCTGGGCTCAGGTGATCCTCCTGTCTCAGCCTTCCAAATAGCTGGGACTGTAGGTGTGTGCCACCACGCCCAGCTAATTATTTGCATTTTTGTAGAGACAGGGTTTCGCCATGTTGCCCAGGCTGGTCTCAAACTCCTGGGCTCAAGTAATCCTCCCACCTTGGCCTCCCAAAATGCTGGGATTACAGATGTGAACCACCACAATTATGACTGTTTAAATAGTTCCTGGACTGAGGCTAGGCGCAGTGGTTCACGCCTATAATCCCAGCACTCTGGGAGGCTGAGGCGGGAGGATCACCTGAGGTCAGGAGTTCAAGACCAGCGTGGCCAACATGGTGAAACCCCTGTCTCTACTAAAAATACACAAAAAAATTAGCCAGGCGTGGTGGTGGACACCTGTAATCCCAGCTACTCAGGAGGCTGAGGCAGGAAAATCGTTTGAACCTGGGAAGTAGAGGTTGCAGTGAGCCAAAATCATGCCATTGCACTCCAGTCTGGGTGACAAGAGTGAAACTCCGTTTCAAAAAAAAAAAAAAGTTCCTGGACAGGGACATTTTTCTCGCTTTCCTCCTTTGGGCTGGATGGAATGCAGATGTGATTCCTAGAGCTTGAGCAACCATATCGGACAATGAGGCAGAAACATCATGTTAAGGATGGCAGAGAATGGTAGAGCAAAACAACATAAAATATGAGGCTCTGATCATCATGGATTCACCATACTAGCATTTTACTAGTTATTTCTAGACTTCTAATTGGTGGTAATGACTGTGATTAGGGGTTTCCTGTCACCCACAGCCAGGCACAAGCCTGATACATTTGTTTTGGACCAGCTGCCTCTTCTCTTGTCCCATCAGCTCTCTCTACCAACACACTTTATTCTAATTTCTTTAATTTATTTTTGTCTGTTTTTTTTTTTTTTTTGAGACAGGGTCTCAATCTGCTGCCCAGTTTGGAGTGCAATCGTATGATCTTGGCTCTCTGCAACCTCTGCCTCCCAGGTTCAAGCAATCCTCCTATCTCAGCCTTCCAAGTAGCTGGGACCACAGGGTGCAACTACTGCACCTAACTAATTTTTGTATATTTTTTTAAAGACAGAGTTTCACCATATTGCCCAGGTTGGTCTCAAACTTGTGGGCTTGAGTGATCTGCCCTCCTTGGCCTCCCAAAGTGCTGGGATTACAGTGTGAGCCACCGTGCCCAGCCTCATTCTAATTTCTTGGTTATATCTGCTCTTTGGATTGGGAGCTCACGAGGGCAGTGTCCATATCAGTGTCTAACAAACCAAAAAAATGTCAGTTTTATGAACAAATGTGTGAAATACATATTCAGGTATCCAGATTTGGGCAGAGTTATAGATTTGGGAGTTATTGGTATAAATATGGTCATTGAGGTGGTGGGAGAGGATATGGTAAAGAGAACTAAAGGAAGAGGTCCTCAGAGCCTTATGATTTGAGGAGATAAAACCCTAGGGTATGGCCGAGAAAGAGCGAGAGAGCTGACAAGGAGCAGGCAAAGGAGCTGGTGAGCTCAGAGATCACATGCCTTCCTCCAGCAACTCACAGTAGAATGGGACAGGAATCACTTGGACCTGACCCAGGATGAGGGCAAGGGAAGGTATAGCAAGAGAAAGGCCAGCCCTGTGGGAGGAAAAGCAAAGTACAACTAGGAAGGGCTTCTAGGTGGGGAGAAGATGGAAGGATGGCAAGATGGATGGTCCTGATGGCGTTAAAAAACAGGTGGCTGGGTTGGACGTGGTGGCTCACGCCTGTAATCCCAGCACTTTGGGAGACCGAGGCAGGTGGATCACCCAAGGTCAGGAGTTTAAGACCATCCAGACTGATCAATATGGTGAAACTCCGTCTCTACTAAAAATACAAAAATTAGCCAGGCATGGTGGTGCATGCTTGTAATCCCAGCTACTTGGGAGGCTGAAGCAGGAGAGTCGCTTGAATCTAGGAGGTGAAGGTTGCAGTGAGCTGGGATAGTGCCATTGCACTCCAGCCTGGGCAACAAGTGTGAAACTCCATCTCCAAAACAAAACAAAACAAAAACAGGTGGCAGGGCACAGTGGCTCACACCTGTAATTTCGGTACTTTGGGAAGCTGAGGCAGGCAGATAAGCTGAGGTCAGGAGTCTGAGACCAGCCCGGCCAACATAGTGAAACCTCATCTCTACTAAAAATACAAAAATTAGCTGGATGTGGTGGTGGTTGTGCCAGTAACCCCAGCTACTTGGGAGGTTGAGGCAAGAGAATCGAGAATTGTATGAACCTGGGAGGCAGAGGTTGCAGTGAGCTGAGATCCTGCCGCTGCACTCCAGCCTGGGCGACAAAGCGAGACTCCATCTCAAAAAAAAAAAAAAAAGAACAAAAACCGAAAAACAGGTGACAGGCCAGGCGTGGTACCTCACGCCTGTAATCCCAACACTTTGGGAGGTCAAGGTGGTTAGATGGCTTGAGCCCAGGAGTTTGAGACCAGCCTGGGCAACATGGTGGGAGCTCGCCTTTACCAAAAATACTATCCAAAATTTAGGGCATGGTGGTGGGTACCTGTAGTCCTAGCTACTCAGGAGGCTGAGATGGTAGAATCGCTTGAGCCCAGAAGGCAAAGGCTGCAGTAAGCTATGATTGCACCATAGCACTCCAGCCTGGGCAACAGAGCAAGACGCTGTCTCAATAAAAAACAAAAACAACTACTACAACAACAACAAAAAAAACAGGTGACATGAGAAGGAATGCAGGTGTGAGTGAACAGAAGAGAATTTGACATTTTTCAGGGTGTGACCAGGCTACATCACGCCCAGGATAAAAAATAATTTCAGGCCAGGCGCAGTGGCTCATGCCTGTAATCCCAGCAATTTGGGAGGCTGAGGAGGGCAGATCACTTGAAATCAGGAGTTCGAGATGAGCCTGACCAACATGGCAAAACCCTATCTCTACTAAAAGTACAAAAATTAGTCTGGCGTGGTGGCACATGCCTGTAGTCCCAGCTACTTGGGATGCTGAGGCAGGAGAATCGCTTGAACCTGGGAGGCGAAAGTTGCAGTGAGCTGAGATCATGCCACTGCACTCCAGCCTGGGTGACGGAGCGAGACTCCGTCTCAAAAACAAAAGACACCCAATTTCACCAAATAGTGTTTTTCTGGCTCTGCAGGACCCTGCCTCCCTCAAATTCCTTCTGGAGAGCTCTGGAAATCCCAGGGGCTTTTCATATATGCAGAGAGAGTTAGCTCATGAGGCCCCCTCCCCATTTTCCCCTTTTCCTGCTCCAGGTCTCAGTGGAGTTGACCCTTGTCAGTGCCAATACCCACGGAGAGCCCTGCTGCTGGAGAAGCTTAAAGGGGGCCTGACGTGACTTCTGGTCTCCTCCTCGGTCTGCTCTGAAGCCACGACTGCCCAAAGTCAAGGAAACTAGTGTTGACGGAAGTAGTGGTCAAGGGCTCAGTGTTCTAGAATCAGGAGATCCAGGTTTCCAACCTGGCTCTACAGTTCACTAGCTCTGTGACCTTAAGCAAGTTGATTAATTTCTCTGAGCCTCTGCTTCCTTATCTGCAGAGAGGAGGGTAATAAAGCACCTCCCTCATGGGGTTGTTGTGAAGTTAGAATGAACAAATGCATGTAAACCACTTAACACAGTGCCTGACATAGAGAGAGTGGTTAACAAATGTTGGTGATTATGATTTTTACTATTATAGTCATTAATTCATTTGACAAGCAAGCTCTAGGCACTCTCCCACATGTGCCCAGGACGTCAGCCAAAATGTATTTCCTGATATTTCCCAACATTTAACATGTTTCCTCATCCCGCTGTGGCTTTGCACATGTGGTTTGTTCTGCCTGGATTGCCCTTCACTCCCCATCTGCCTGGCAAACTTGCCCTTTGAGCCTCAGCTAACGCCTGGTCTCCTTGAGGCGCTTGCCTGGACCTCCCACACTGGATGAGACACCTCCTCTTGTTTTGAGCATGACCAGGGCTGTCTCATTGCACAACCCCAGAGGAGACCAGTCATATAGACCCCCCCAGAGTTGTGCAATGTGGCAACTTTGCCCATGTCTCTCCTCTATTTCCTTCTATCATAATTTTTATCACACTCTTACTGTAATGATTTATTTATCCGTTGGTTTCACCCTCAGACTCTGAACTCCTCGAAGCTCTGTTTGACACAGAGTCAGGGGTCAGTAAGTGCCTATCTGGATGAAGGGATCCTGGCCCAGTTCCTGCACCCCCAAGCTGCAGCCTGGTCAGGGAGACAGAATGAACCAACGTGAGACATGTCAAGAACTGAGCATGACTAGAGGTTCACACCCCGGAGGTTTTTCTAGGAGAGACCAACAGCTGTAAGGGAGGATGTGTTGGTCAGAGTGGGAGACTAGAGTGGAGATGGAAAGAATGAGGATGTACTTAGAAAACCCAATAGCGGTCAGGCGTGGTTGCTCATGCCTTAATCCCAGCACTTTGGGAGGCTGGGACGGGCAGATCACCTGAGGTAAGGAGTTCGAGACCAGCCTGGCTAACATGGTGAAATCTCGTCTGTACTAAAAATACAAAAACTTAGACGGGCATGGTGGTGCACACTCATAATCCCAGCTACTCGGGAGGCTGAGGCAGAAGAATCACTTGAACCCGGGAGGCGGAGGTTGCAGTGAGCTGAGATCATGCCATTGCACTCCAGCTTGGGCAACAAGAACAAAACTGTCTTGAAAAAAAAAAAAAAAAAAAAGACAGAGAGAGAGAGAGAAAAAACCCAATAACTTACACTTCTGGATTGTTCTGCTTAGGGGTGGAATAATTTCAGCCCCCTTCCCCATGATTTTCATCTGATCTAATGTAAAGGAACTAATCATTTCAAAGCTCTTACAAGGAGGGCCACTGTGGGTTGATGCTCTTTACCAGGCCCATTTTTTGTGCACAATTGGTGGAGGCAGAGCCTGGAAGCAGGAGCATCTGACATTGCCCTAAAAAATAATTTGAGTATTAGCCCCACCACAGGCAAAGATCGGATTAAAGAGCTCTTAGGAAAGTGTTTCTCTTCCTCAAGATGGATTTAGACCGCATCTTTGCTGAGAATAAACACTTGTCCTTTGTAAGGGTGTGTGTGTCTGTATATTTGATGTGCATTTAAGTACCCTATGGTCATCCTCGCTTGCTCTAAAAGGCCAAGTCTGAACAATGAGGAGGAGGCATAGCTCATCACTTCTCACTGGTAGAAAGACATTAAAGGAACAGGACCATGAGGATCAAAATTGTTAAGCCTACCCTAGACTGTTTGGCTGAAACCTATTTTCTGCACCCTTCCATCCTCCTTCTGTGATACTATTCTAGACTCTTGGGAAGAAGAAACACTCCTACTAAGTGTTTCTTATCCTGTTGATCCTATCCCACATGGCTTAGTAGGTGAGGTTTCCTGCACAGAGTCTGGTGGATATTTTGCCCAGTGGAGAACTGAAAAGGTAGTCTTTCTGTGGGTGTGGAGAGGGAAGGATCTGAGATGAGAGAATAAAATTAGGAACCAAGTGTACCCATGAGGGATGCTGTGAAAAAAATATAACAAGTTTTGGTTGTTTTTTCCTTGGGCGGTTATGTGATATGTGTGATTTTAAATTATTTCTTCTAGTTGTGTTTTCCTACAGGAATTCCTGCCTCTTTGGGAAGTCTTGCATGCACGTGGGCCTTGAGTTTGTGGCGCTAGAGGGGCAAGTCAGGGGGTGAGCAAATAAAGGGGGTGTAGCCTGCTCCTGGTCGTCTCCTGTAGAGGTCTATGTTAAGGAAACTTCCTTGACAGGCGAGCGTGACCAGCAGTACAGCTGCGGATGAATCCTGCTGGGTGGGAGGCTCAGGCAGAGGTGGGAGGAAGGGGACCCTGACGGGGAACAAAAGGGGTGCAGTTTTCTGTAAAGGACAAGGTGATCAGGATAAGACGCAGGGCTCTAGCAGAGGCTTAGGAGAGCCCTGGAGAGACTCTTCTGGGGACTGAGAGATTCAAGTCTAATTCCTGGCTGGAATGGAGGATGGGGCAAAGTCTCTGAGAATGAGGTAGGACAGTAACGGGCAGGGAGCTCCTCATACTCAGTCCCAGGCCCTGGTTGCTGCCTACTCACCCTGCCTTCCCACACAGAGCCAGGCTGTGGGCCTGCGCCTAGGCTTCCTTACTGCTCTCTGCTCTGCAGAAATGTCCTTGATAAGCAGGATGGCTTCTGGCCACCTCAAGATACACTCTCGTGCCCCCTGCCCTACCCTTTACCTACCGCTTTTTCCTGGTGGCCAGGGGAGTCCCCCGGCAGCTTGAGGAAGCCTACCACCACCACTTTCACTTTGACCATCTCTCCTAGAGGGAGGGGGCAAGGCTGAAAGTCTCGAGGAAGAGGAGTGGAGAGAAGGGACAGGCTCAAGAAGTTACCACTCTCCCTTCTGTGACCCTCTTGCCCAACCCCCACTTCCACCCATCATGAGCTTAGAGCCTGGAGTTTAGAGGACAGAGACCGTATCTTACTGCTTAAGGTCTAGAACCCAGCCCAGCCCAGCCCAGCCCAGAGCCTAGCTCTACAGCCCTCAGCTCAAAACCCATCCTAATGCTCATACCAAAGCCTAGAGCCTAGAACCCAAAGCCTAAGCCAGCCTGGCCCCAGTCTAAAGTCCAGCTCAGAATCCAGAACTAAAGCCCAGAACCCAGAACCCAGACCACAGAACTAAAAGCATAACACAGTCCAGGCCCAGAGTCCAGCCAGGTCCAAAGACCAGAGCTCAGAACAGACGCAGAGCCCAGAATTCAGACTAAAGCTAAGCCCAGTCTAGGGACCAGAGGAGCCCAGAGTCTAGCTCAGAACTCACTCCATAGAACTCAGGATAGACCCCATCTTAGCTCCAGAACTGAGTCCAGCCTAATAGTCATTGTGGCCTAGAATCCTAACCCCAGCCTAGCAGTTCCTTGATGCTCCTCCTAGAGGCAGCCCCAAAGAAAGAAGCCAAGCCTGCACATTCAGGAAGGGAGATTCCAGACCCCAACCCTACTACTGGCAGGAGAAGACAAGGGAATGGTGTTTGTGTGTGTTAGGGGAATGTTCTGTGGTCCTCCTGGTAGTGGTCTGGAGGGTATATCCTGGGGATCCAGAGACCAGGCAAAACATGGCCTGGGGTTTTCTCTGCAAGGGCTGGCCCTCAGAACCCCAAGGGGATAGAATGCAGAGTCCTGGCACTGCTAAACTGCAGTGGGGCCTTGGGCAAGACCCTTACCTTCTCTGGGCTTACTTTTCCCAGATAGGAAATCAAGAGGAAATCAGAAGATGCTTTATTTAGACCCAAAGTCCCAGAAACATGGAGGAAGGGACTATTACAGACAGCCCTTTTAATCATGTCTTCTTTTTTCTTTTCTTTTTATTGACAGGTCTTGCTATGTTGCTTAGGCTGGTCTTGAACTCCTGGCCTCAAGAAATCCTCCTGCCTCTCAGCCTCCTGGGTAACTGAGACTATAGACATGGACTACCATGCCCAGCTAATCCATTTATTCTTTTATTCATCAAACAGTTATTGAGCACATATAATAAGTAGATTTATTTTATTTAATTTTTTAAATTTGTTTTAGAGACAGAGTCTTTCTCTATTGCCCAGGATGGAGTGCAGTGGTGCCATCATAGCTCACTGCAGCCTTGAACTCCTAGGCCGAAGTGATCCTCCCGCCTCAGCTTCCTGATTAGCCAGCACTACAGGTGCATGTCACCATGCCCAGGTAATTATTTTATTTTTGTAAATACAGGATCTCAGTGTGTTGTCTGAGTTGGTCTTGAACCCCTGGGCTCATGCGATCCTCCCACCTCAGCCTCCCAAAGTGCTGGGATTACAGGTGCCAGCCCAATAAGTAGATTTTATTTTTTATCTTTCTTTTCTTTTTTTTTTTTTTTTGAGACTGAGTTTCACTCCTGTTGCCTAGCCTGGAGTGCAATGGCGCAATCTCGGCTCACTGTAATCTCCGCCTTTCAGGTTCAAGCTATTCTCCTGTCTCAGCCTCCTGAGTAGCTGGGATTACAGGCATGCGCCACCACACCCAGCTAATTTTTTTGTATTTTTAGTAGAGACAGGGTTTCTCCATGTTGGTCAGGCTGGTCTCAAACTCCTGACCTCAGGTGATCCGCCCGCCTTGGCCTCCCAAAGTGCTGGGATTACAGGTATGAGCCACCGAGCCCAGCGACAGCGAGTAGATTTTAAACAGGGGCATAACATGGTCTGATTTTATTTTAAAAATTGATCTGTTTTTGGAGATAGGATCAGAGGGGAACACTTAGGCATTGCTGCAACAATCAGGAAGAGATGGGATGAAGGTCTGAAGATAGCAAGTGGCAGTGTCATCTTTATAAAGCACAGATGTGGTCATTTGACTCCTCTGCTAAGAATCCTTTCAGTGGCTCCCCACAGTCTTCAGGATGAGAATGCAAGGCCTCTTTCTATCTTCTTGGCCTCAGGGGCCACCAGTTTCCCATACAGCAAATGCCCAGCCAGCCCAAGCTGCTCACTGATTCTGCTCCCCTCACCCTCCATCCTGCCTCCATGTCTGTAGTGTTCCCTTTGCCTGGTGTGCCCTTACCCATCACGGGAACTCCTTCTCAACCTTCGGGGCTCAGCTCCATTATCGCCTCCTCTGTTAAACCTTGCCAGACCGCCACGCCCAAACAGAATCTGGTGTTCTCAATTTTGTACATGCAGGCAGACCTCGATTAGGCCTTGCCCAAATCATTTTGTTGGTTTGTTTTTTCACGGAGTCTCTCTCTCTGTCACCCAGGCTGAAGTGCAGTGGCGCAATCATGTCTCACCGTAACCTCCACCTCCTGAGCAATCCTCCCACCTCAGCCTCCTGCGTGGCTAGGACTACAGGGGTGCACCACCACACCCACCTCATACTTTACTTTTTATTTTTCATAGAGACAGGATCTCCCTATGGTGCCCAGGCCCCTGTCATCCTAGCTACTCAGGAGGCTGACGTGGCAGGATTGCTTGAGCCCAGGAGGTGGAGGTTGCATTGAGCATTGATCATGCCACGGTACTGCAGCCTGGGTAACAGAGTGAGACTCTGTGAAAAAACAATTAAATAAATAATAATCTCCCTATGTAGCCCAGGAGTTCAAGACCAGGACAACGTAAGGAGATTTTTTTTTTTTTTTAATTTTTGAGATCCTCCCTAGAATCTCCCTATGTTGCCCTGGTCTTGAACTCCTGAGCTCAAGAGATGCTCCTGCCTTGGCCTCCCAAAGTCTTGGAATTATAGGTGTGAGCCACTGCACATGGGCCAGAATCATTTTGAAATGGTCTGCTGTGTTTTTCTCCACAACTAGATGTGACTCATTCAAAGGACAAGATCATCCATACCTTATTCATCTACATTGCCGGGTGGGCCAAGAGTAAATTTAATGAATATATTGACAAGGCCACCTTTACAGCTCCAAGTATTCTTTTATGTATTTTTTTTTCTTAAGGTTCCCATGTTTTACATTTTTAATCTCAGAACATGGTAAGGAACTTGTTTTGCCATTTTCTATTAATCGAAGACATATATCCTGCCAATCAGAGGGGAAGGTTAAAGGAACAAAATGAACATTTGTGGAGAGCAAACTGTAAGGCTTGTTTTGCACACACACATTGTCTCACTGAATCCTGAGGAAAACACTATGAGTTATTATTACAGATCATATAAATGAGACTCAGAGAAGTTGTGACCTGCCTAAGTTCGCATGGCTAGCTAGTGACAGAAATGGATTCAAACCCTGATGGGACTGACTCCAGGCCCACATAGCCCCACCTATGCTGTTATCTCTTGCTCTTAATCAGCATGAGATCACAGCATCGCTACGCTGAGTCTGAAGCCAGCCATCCAGAGCTGGAGGTCTTGGCTTGCCACAGTGGAGAAAGTAGCCATCACAAAGCTCTGGGCTGCCCAACATGCTTTTTGTGCAGATGGGCAAAAGGAGGCCCAAAGAGGGGGAACGACTCCAGGGGTGCCCAAGGCAGATTCTACTTCTGCCACCCTGGTCTGAGTCCAGCAAGTCACTTACTCTAAAAGGCGCTTTCAACTCTGAGAGGGTCCAGGCTAGCAGACCAAGGCAATGTCTCCTTGCAGGAATGTGGTGTGAGCATGAGGGCAGGGCTCTGGGCAGCCAGGAAGAAAGAAGTATTCCTCAGGCTTCAGCCCCCTCGCTGTCCTCTGAGACCACCTGGTAGCCTGGTCCAACCACTGGGGCTCCCTTAGAGCTACACGTTGGCCTTGGATGGCGTAGCTCTTTGTGCCGAGGCTGATGTTACCCAACTTCTCACACTGTCATTCTTAACGTCTTCTTGGCAGTCAGTCTCCCTGAAAAAGTAGGGCTGTCTTTGTCTTCTGGGGAGGACCTTGACCTTGGGAAAGTCTAGGATGAGAAGATGCTGGGACACAGGTTGGTGGTGGGAAGGGCACCAACCATCCTAAAGAATCTCTGGGTGCTCTCCATGCCCCTCAGCCTCCAAGAACCAAGGCTCAGCAGCCAACCCAGTCCCAAGGCCCACAGAGGGCCTCCCTGTGGCACGGTCCATAGCCTCATGAGATCAGATGGATCAGCCATGAGGCTGTCCCTATGCCACTATTGCCCAACCAACATCCAGGCAGGAACTGGCAGCCTCAAGTGACTTCAAGGGCCCTCAAATACTTCCTGCCCAAAGAGCCTCTCTTGGGACCCTCAAGAGTCTCTCCTTCCAGTTTTCTGCCCTAGCTGCTTCCCCACAGGGCAAATAAAGGGGCAAGATAGGGAACAGGCTGAGGCATCCCCATCACAGCAGTTGTTCCAAGAAGCCCTTGCTGCCAAGGCTGCTCAACCTTTACCTCTTCAACCTGACCTTTCCCATAGGGCACCACCCAAGATATCAATTTTCTAGTGACAGTAGAGCCAAGTGTGTTTCAAGGTATGGGCATGGCTCCTTTTCTCCAGAAGTCAGGTAGTAGATCTGCCAGTTAGGGACTGAAGAGATTTTAGCACTGGATAATAGGCTGCAAGCTACCTGACTTGGCAACGCCAGAATCCAGCAACACTTTCACTCAGCAACAGTCTCCTAGCACCAACACCCCAACAGCTCCACCTGGTAATGCTGCCCTGACAGCATCCCACTATGTTGGAAATACCACCTCGAGCCACCAGAGCACATGTGAGAGTGCCAAGCGGGTGACAAGAGATTCAAGGGCACGTTTTGACCTATGACTTGGGGTCTTATATGTTGGCATGTTTCTGAGGTTGAATTACTTCTCACCTGTTTCTTCCCTTGGCCTGCCAGTACTTGAGAGGGACTGGCCAGCACTTGAGAGGGGCCGCATGCGCAGTGTGTCTGCTGAAGTTGTGCGCACGCTCACTTGAGGCATTTTTCCCTTTACCAGTCAAGCATTCCTAAAGGAAGTTCATATAGCAGTTAAACTCCACCATTTTGCCTCTTAGTGCGCATGTTTGACCCTATTTACCCAACTCCTGAGATGTTATCGGGAGTCTGCTGATAACCAGTTTCAAATTTTTCCATCTATTGGGAGACTGTCTTTCTCTGTTGCTGGCTGCGACCAATTACTATTTAGAGAGACAACCACCTGACCATCACCTGATAGTTGCCTGACATTCTTGGTCCGGAGGGCCTCTCCTACCCTGCTCATGTCTAACTAGCTACTGTAACGCTGCCACAGAGTGTGAAGCTGTCTGCCCCTCAGGAAAAAGTTCTCGTTCTTGCTCCTCCTGTTCTAGATGGAAAGAATATTGCTATGAAGAAGGTCTCTGCTCCAGTCTCCTGGTGAGATTGCCCTCTGTCCACTATGGACTCAGCAAAGCCCCATGGGCTCGTGCCCATAATGCCAGCACTTTGGGAGGATCGCTTAAGGCTGGAGTTCAAGACCAGCCTGGGTAACATTATAAGACTCCGTTTCTATTATAAAAATAAAAATAAAACATTTAGCACAGTATTTGCCCAGCATACAGTGCATGCTCAATAATTGGGAGATGTTGTATTGGGAGTGTCCTGATTCAGTTCATGGTAAATGAGTGCCAGAGAGCTCAAGTGTTAAGGAAAAAGCCTCAAACTGTGTTTTTCCTCTACTCTCACACTACCACCGCAATAATCATCAACGCAGAAGACATCTGTGACCAAAGGTGTGGGAATTTTTCCCCATACACCAAGTGCATAGTGTTGGTGATAGTGTCAGATATGTGGAGATAATGTCAGATTCCACAGGCTGGGGGCTCAGTCCACGAGACTGCTCCCCAACCCTAACCCTGGACACCAGTCACAAGCCCAGGCCTCTGGAACTTCTGACCTACTGGCTTCACGTGGGGTTCCCATGACCCTCTCTTTGAGTTCTTTTAATTTACTGGAACAGCTCACAGAACTTGGGTGAACACATTTACAAGTTTATTATAAAGCATATTACAAAGGAAACAGATGAAGAGATGTATAGGGCAAGGTATGGGAGAAGGAGCATGGAGCTTCCATGCCCTCCCTGGGACACCACCCTACGGGAACCTCTATGTGTTCAGCTAGCCAGAAGCTCTCCAAACCCAGTCCTCTGACCTCAGCAGGTAAAGGGAGGGCAGGAGAAAGTCAGAGAGATTCTGTTTCCTGAGCACTGTCTCTGAGCCCTAGCATCAACATTATAACAAAAGACTAACAAAGGCTATGGGAGTTATGAGCCTGGAACTGTAGCCGAAAACCAATATATACATTTAACACCACAGGCCACTCCCTGGTTTTCAAACACAGATCCCTTACATCAAAAAAATACACATTTAGTCAGAACCGAGAGATTAGAAAAAATAACATACATTTCAAAAGATACTACCACATTATTAGAATCTCATTCAGTCATTAATAATAAGTCCTGTCCATCATACTGTATGAACATCTCCCACACTGAGGCCACTCAGGTTTGCAGGTTTCTTTTTCTTTTTTATTATTTTAACTTTTTTTTTAATAGAAATATAGTCTTGCTTATTGGCCACCTGGACTCAAACTCCCGGCCTCAAGTGATCTTCCTGCCTCAGCTTCCCAAATGCTGGGATTACAGGTGCGAGTCACTGCACCCTGGCCAGGTTTCCTTTTAATCTTGTCAAGTTCCAAAAGCAAGAGTGGTTTTGGCAAACATAGAGCTTCACTCTCTCAGGCATTGTATAATTGAGCTAGGAGACAATGTCATCTCTGGCTCTGAGCCTGTTTCAAGGTGTTAATGTAACCCATCTATTCATTTCTTTACTCTCAGCTATATTTCTCCTTTTCTCAATTTGTCAGTTATTCTTTTTTTTTTTTTTTTTTTTTTGAGACGGAGTTTTGCTCTGTTGCCCAGGCTGGAGTGCAGTGGCTGGATCTCAGCTCACGGCAAGCTCCGCCTCCCAGGTTCACGCCATTCTCCTGCCTCAGCCTCCCGAGTAGCTGGGACTATAGGCGCCTGCCACCTCGCCTGGCTAGTTTTTTTTGTATTTTTTTAGTAGAGACGGGGTTTCACCGTGTTAGCCAGGATGGTCTCGATCTCCTGACCTCGCGATCCGCCCGTCTCGGCCTCCCAAAGTGCTGGGATTACAGGCTTGAGCCACCGCGCCCGGCCGCTTGTCACCTATTCTTACCCAAACTTTTCCACCTCCAGAAGGGACATGAGGTTCACCCAGTGTGCTGGTCCAGATCACTGGTAGCAATGCTAGTCTAGCAAGTGCCTCTCCCTCAATCCATTCGCATTCATAAAGGGTAGGGTCACATCGGCTCTGAAGGAGCGAGCCATTTTACCACCAGGCAATATAGGCGTATTCATTCTTTTTTTAAATTTTTTTTTTGACAGAGTTCCACTCTTGTCGCCCCAGGCTGGAGTGCAGTTGTGCGATCTCAGCTCACTGCAACCTCCACCTCTCAGCTTCAAGCGATTCTCCTGCCTCAGCCTCCTGAGTAGCTGGGATTACAGGCACCCGCCACTATGCCCAGCTAATTTTTTGCATTTTTAGTGGAGACTGGATTTCACCATGTTGGACAGGCTGGTCTCGAACTCCTGACCTCAGGTGATCCCCCCGCCTGGGCCTCCCAAAGTGTTGGGATCATAGGCATGAGCCATCATGCCCAGCCAGGCATATTCATTCTTAACCCCAACTTTGCTAGTTGGGTGAAGGCTACTCCCATCAGGCCATTAGGAATTCTGACATAAGATTTAAAAACACAGTTAGTTTCTTGCTTAGAAATCATCCCCACTTCCCGCACTTCAATTGTAGCCCTGGTCCTAGGACCACTGCATTAGGTAGAAGAGAGAGAGAAAAAAAAATCTTTTAGGTGATTTGGGGAAGAAAAAAGTCATTATACCAGTGTACTCCTCCCTCTGCAAGAATTGTGTAGTCATACCAGCATCCTTCCACCTCCTCCCCATATCAGCCAGAAAAACAAAAATCTAATGAGGACACTCCTTTAGTCCTGCTCCTGTTGAGTGTGAGCACTCACTCTTGAAGGCCTATAAGCCAGCCCTTCATGCTTTTATCTCCCCCTGTTTTAGATAACCATATGTTTCAATTGCCCGTTCTATTTCTCTATCGAACGATTACTCTAAGGAGGATATCTCACTCTGTCCATTGTTGGACATTATGAGCGGTACAGTGTGTTCCTTGGCCTGACAAAATGACAGTTGGTCATCCAAATCTGTGCAATATCTTCTGTTCTGGTTTCATTTTTAAATTTTATTTATTTAGTTTTTTAAGACTAGTCAAGTGCAGTAGTAAGAAGCAGGGAAAGAGTAGAACAAGGAGTTCCATCTGTAACTGACTGTGCACAATTGAGATAACTCAGTACCTTCAGACCAGCCGGTTTTTTTTTTTTTTCAGTGGCACTCTGAGCATTTTTATCTTTCACTATGTAAGCAAAGCCCACTCCAGAGTCAGTGTTTATTTCTGTCAACACTCCTCTTTTTTTCTTTTCTTTTTTTTTTTTTTTTTTGAGATGGAGTCTTACTTGGTCGCCCAGGCTGGAGATGCAGTGCGATCTCGGCTCACTGCAACCTCTGTTTAACTCTGTTAAACAAAGTTAAACTCTGTTAAACCTCTAGTGGGTTTAAGCAATTCTCCTGCTTCAGGCTCCCGAGTAGCTGGAACTACAAGCACATGCCACCATGCCCAGCTAATTTTTGTATTTTTGTAGAGACAGGGTTTCGCCATGTTCACCAGGCTGGTCTCAAACTCTTGACCTCAAGTGATCCACCAGCCTTGGCTTCCCACAGTGCTGGGATTACAGGTATGAGCTACTCTGCCCGGCCTGTCAAGACCCCCCCCTTTTTTTTGGAGACGGAGTCTTGATCTGTTACCCAGGTTGGAGTGCAATGGTACAATCTCGGCTCACTACAACCTCCGCCTCCAGGGTTCAAGCAATTCTCCTGCCTCAACCTCCTGAGTAGCTGTGATTACAGGTGTGCGCCACCACTCCTGGCTAATTTTTGTATTTTTAGTAGAGACGGGGTTTCACCATGTTGGTCAGGCTGGTCTTGAACTCCTGACCTCGTGATCCACCTGCCTTGGTCTCCCGAAGTGCTGGGATTACAGGCGTGAGCCATCGTGCCTGGCATGACCCATTTTCAATCCCCACACTTTTGGAGGCGAGAGGATATCTTGAGGTCAGGAGTTTAAGACCAGCTTGGGCAACATAGCAAGACCCTGTATCTATTTAAACAAAAATTTTTAAAGACCCATTTTTAGCCCTTCCCGGGTGTTCAACATCAGTTTCACTTGCCAGTTGTGTGTAGGGCCTTCCTATCAGAAAATCTGTTCCATAGCCATTGGCAGTCTGTCTCTCTTGCTGAGCAACAGAGCAGTTTTTACTGGCATTATGTGCCTGAGAGGGAGCAAAAGGAACATGTCTAGATTCAGCCCATCTCTATACTGCTGCAATACCCCCATATCCACTCATGTCATGGACACAGGTGGCCACCTCTAGGGAGTACACAGAGATACCTGCTTGTCAACTCTAGTCACCTTCCAAACATGAAAGGGAGTTCTGACAGGTGTTAACTTGTTCTACTCTAATATACCCCTCAAATTTCCATAGAGCCATGCTCCATATGGGCATCCCTTTAATGAGCCAGGTTTCCATTGCCCTTTTGCCTGAGTGTATGGCCAAGCCATTGGTCACTGCCCATAAGTCAGTAAAAACCCAAACACAAGGGCTTCCATCACTGTTCAATTCTTCCATTACTGTTAGAAAAACAACATGCAGCTCAGCCCACCAAGTTGATCTATTTTTACCGTCCAAGCAGGATGTTGTTCATTCACTTTGGAACTGTAGTCTGTAAACCAAGCACCTTGGGCTGGCCACTATGGCTCATACCTGTAATCTCAGTGCTTTGGGAGGCTAAGGCAAGGGGATCACCTGAGCCCAGGAGTTCAAGGCCAGCCTGGTCAACATAGCGAGACCTTGTCTTAAAAAACAGAAACAAAAATTAGCCAGGCTTGGTGGCTTGTACCTGTAGTCCCAGCTACACGGGAGGCTGAGGTGGATGGATCGCTTGAACCCAGAAGGTCAAGGCTGCAGTGAGCCATAATAGAGCCACTGCAGTACAGTCTGGATGATGAAACAAGACCCCATCTCAAACCACTCCCTACCCAGCCCGGGCACGGTGCCTCATGCCTGTAATCCCAGCACTTTGAGCGGTTGAGGCAGGTGGATTGTCTGAGCTCAGGGGTTCGAGACCAGCCTGGGCAACACAGTGACAACCCGTCTCCATCTCTACTAAAACACAAAAAATTAGCCAGGCGTGGCGGCATGGGCTTGTAGTCTCAGCTACTTGGGAAGCTGAGGTAGGAGAATTGCTTGAACCCGGGAGGTGGAGGTTGCAGTGAGCCAAGATCGCACCACTGCACTCCAGTCTGGGTGACAGAGTGAGACTCCAAAAAAAAAAAGATAAAAATAAAAAATACCCGCCCCATCCCCTCAAAAAAAAGCACCTTACAACAAAACCAAGCAGTTTCTTGTTGGTCAATCGAGAGCTGTTCATACTGGACTGTCCAAGTGTTGATGGAATCCAGCAGCTCCTCACACAGTTTCAGAGTCTGTCCTAGGGGTAAAGAGGCTCTTTGCTTGTAAGTGTCTCCTCCCTGCATTCTTCAGGTAGCATGATCCTGTATAAACCATCGATTTTATTATGAAACACTTCTGGGCACTGCCATACCCATTAGAGTATTTCTCTGATGTCACTGAAAACATCATGGGTATTTCAGGTTTCAAGATTATTTTATGCCCTTCAGTCATAGGGACAGCTTTAGTTTATGTCCCATAACAAGGTAGTAAATACCCCTCAAATGGAGAGTCTATAGTCCAAAGTCTCAGGAGTTGTTGTTGGGAAGCGCTCACAGCCTTTTGCCATAAAGCCAGGAAATGTTCAACATAGGGCTATCGAATGGAGAATTTGAACCTACCAGTGCTCTATCTTCTACTCCGTACCATGTGGGCTTGGCAAACTTGTAGGTTACCATTTAGCATGTTCAATTAATAATGCTTGAAGGGCAGATTTACATGCCTTCTGTTTTACAAAACTAGGTAAGGGAAACATTCTCCAATAAGATACAGTGTTCATTCCCATGCTACAATCAGGTAAAAGAGATGCAACCACCTCACATGAGGTGTAATCAAATATACCAACTTTCGAAATCCTATCAACCCTTACATTTTTATGTCCTAGTTTCAGGAACTTCTCCTTCCCCAGACCATTTTACCCTCTCTTGTGCAAAAACCTTTGGGTTCCCAGCCAGGGTTTGAGCCAAAGGACCCTGGCCCTTTTGCTTTTGGCTATCTTTATCTTTTTTTTTTTTAGACACGGTCTCGTTCTGTCACCCAGGCTGGAGTGCAGTGGTACAACCATGGCCCACTGCAGCCTCAAACTCCTGGGCTCAAGTGTACCTCCTATCTCAGCCTCCTGAGTAGCTGGGACTACAGGCACGTGACACCATGTCCAGATAATTTTTTGAATTTTTTTTTTTTTTTTAAATATGGGGTCTCCTTATGTTGCCCAGGTTGTTCTTGAACTCCTAGCCTCAAGTGATCCTCCTGCCTCGGTCTCCCAAAGGGTTGAGATTACAGACATGGGCCACCACACAGGGCCCCAGTTGACATCTTTTTTTTTTTTTTTTTGAGATGGAGTCTTGCTCTGTTGCCCAGGCTGGAGTGCAGTGGTGCAATCTTGGCCCACAGCAATCTCTGCCTCCCAGGTTCAAGCCATTCTCCTGCCTCAGCCTCCCTAAGTAGCTAGGATAACTTTTTTTATATTTTAGTAGAGGCGGGATTTCACCATGCTGGCCAGGCTTCCCTTGAACTCCTGACTTCAAGTCATCTGCCCCCCTCGGCCTCCCAAAGTGCTGGGATTACAGGCGTGAACCACCACACTCAGCCTCAATCTACATCTTGATTAATCTGTTTGACTGTTTCCCTGGGCAATTTCAGATCAGATTTCTCATTGTAATGTCTGCCTTCCAGCTTTTTCAATTTCTCCCAACTGGGGGAAATATAGGAAACTGGTTTGGGGCCCTTTAACATTGGGGACCAATAAGGGTTCTCTTTGGTCCACCCAGGCTTCAAAAGTGTTGTATTAAGATCTTTGTTTTAAAGCTATCAATTTTCTTTTTATTCATTCAGTTTTGAAAATAACCATTTAAAGATTTTCACCCTGTGGGGATGAGTCCGATAACTCTCCCTTTCTTTTTCCTCTTAGTTTCACCCCATCAACCCTATCAATGTTTTCTTTCCTTTCTTTCTTTCTCTTTCCTTCTTTCCTTCCTTCCTTCCTTCCTTCCTTCCTTCCTTCCTTCCTTCCTTCCTTCCTTCCTTCCTTCCTTCCTTTCTTTCTTTCTTTCTTTCTTTCTTTCTTTCTTTCTTTCTTTCTTTCTTTCTTTCTTTCTTTCTTTCTTTCTTTCTTGATAGGGTCTCACTCTGTCACCCTGGTTACAGTGCAATTGTGTGATCACAGATCACTGTAACCTTGACTTCCCAGGCTCAGGTGATTCTCCCACCTCAGCCTCCTAAGTAGCTGGGACTACAGGGATTACCACCATGCACGGCTAATTTGTTATATTTTTTTGGAGAGACAGGTTTCAACATGTTGCCCAGGCTGGCCTCAGACTCCTGGGCTCAAGTGATCTGCCTGCCTTGGCCTCCCAAAGTACTGGGATGACAGGCCTGAACCACCACGTCTGGCTGAATATTTGCTTTATTCATCTTATTTCTTAGAACCGTTTAAAAATTTCGACCTTCTTGGGATGAGTCTTTTGACTCTACCTTTTGCCTTTCCTCATTCTCCTGTTAACTAACCTAATACTTTCATTAGCATCTGTAAGACCCATGAAGGGAAGCTGAGACAGCAAATTTGAACTGCTGTTTGATTCTGCAGGATTAAAGGTTACATGGGGTGCCAATGTAGAAGAGGCCTCTTTAACCACAGCACTTAGCATGACTTGGGTAATGGGCATCTTCAGTGGGTGAATGTCCCTGCCGTCATAAAGCCAGTCCCATATGGCTTGCATATGAAGCATATGAGCTGCTTCATCTGGGGTGGTCCCCTTGGCATTTATAGGCGGAGTTGGACAGTCCCCGCTTCTCAGGGTAAACAGATATTATAGTGGCTTTTATCCAGTCCACTGGATAAAACCAGTACAAGTCTGGTCGTTCCCTCAGAAATACATCTTTTATGTGTCTGAATCACATATATCCATCTGCAATTGTTCAGTAGTGAGCTGTGGGTCCTGCATCAACCCAAACAGGCTCTTCCACTCTGCAGCAATTAAAACCAAAGATCCTGCTCCTAAATTAGTTACTCTCAGAATTCATTTTCGTAAAAATTCCTCAGGAAGCTGATGATACGGATCTGCAAAATGGAATAATTCCTTCATACTATGCCCTCTGGTTTCAATGGTTATTCGGTTTTGCCCTTCTCCCACAGTGATTACTTTCTTGGTAAACACAAGTCTTAGAAGTACTTTCTGTTGTCCATGCACAATTCTGCCCTGTGGGGGCAGCTTTGAGGCTGGTGGCCTAAATTCAGACTGACTGAGGTCTAAGCTGGTCTAGCACCAAGGTCTCACCCAGCATTCTCTTTTAATTTCAAGTTAGCTGTTACAGGTAATAACCAAGTAATTGAATATTTAGCTTGTTTTTCTTATTAGTTTGCATTTCCTTATGCATCTAGTGAATCAACTCTCTGGGAGTTGGAGCCATCTCTAAATTCCCCTGGTAACTTTGACTTTTAGTACCTAATCTAGGTACACACTACACGTGTCCCTGTGGCTTCGTACTGTGGGTGAGCACATGGCCACCCAGGAATCAAAGGTTCCTCATCTTTCATCTTTTTGTCCTTTCTTTTCCCAAACCACATGTTTTTCTGAGCCTGGGTCAGCCCAATATATCCTACTCCTGACACCAGTTGTTTAGGAAAAACCTCTCAAACTGTGTTTCTCCTCTACTGTCACACCACCATCACCACAATCACCAACATAGAAGAATGATCTGACCACGGATATGGGTTTTCTTTTTTCCCTCCCACATACTAAACAGTGGACACCAGCTGGATGTCCTCTAATTCAATTCCAACACTACGTGCCTGGAGATAGTATCAGATCTCACGGGTGGAGGGCTCAGTTCCCTAGACTGTCTCCCGAACCCTAGACACCAGTCACAACGCCAGGCCTCTGGAACTTCTGACCAACTGACTTCAAATTGAGGTTCCCAGGATCCCCTCTTTGGGTTGGATTAGTTTGCTGGAGTCATTTATAGAACTCAAGGAAACACTCATGTTGACTGGTTTGGGATACTACAAAGGATAAAGATGAAGAGATGCATAAGGTGAGATATGGAGGAAGGCTTGTGGAACTTCCATGCCTTGGCTGGGACATTACCCACCAGGAAGCTCCATGTGTTCATGCTAGCCAGAAGCTCTCTGAATCCAATCTTCTCAGAAGTTTTTTTGGCTGATCTCAGCTCACTGCAACCTCTGCCTCCCGGCTTCAAGGGATTCTCCTGCCTCAGGCTCCCAGCTAGCTGGGACTATAGACACACACCACCACGCCTGGCTAATTTTTGTATTTTTAGTAGAGATGGAGTTTCACCATGTTGGTCATGGCTGGTCTCGATCTCCGGACCTTGTGATCCACCTGCCTTGGCCTCCCAAAGTGCTGGGATTACAGGCATGAGCCACTGCGCCAGGCCTCTTCAATGGAAGCCTCATGACTTCAGCATTCCTTCCCGCAGGGTTTAGGGCAGGACTCCCTCTAGGTCTTAAGATTCACAATCAGAAAGATTGGGGAAGTTTAGAGCCCTGCCTTAGGGCAGGTGAAAGGAGGGCAAGAGAAGGTCAAAGAGATTTCCTGAAGTCTGCCCCAGAGGCCTAACACACCCAACATTATAATAAAACACTATAACCAGTGTGGTGATTTATGGCTGTAATCCCAGCACTTTGGCAGGCTGAGGTGTGAGAATCGCTTGGGGCCAGAAGTTCAAGACCAGAATGGGCAACACTGTGAGACTTTGTCTCTACAAAAAATTTTAACAGCACTTTGGTTGGCTGAGGTGGGAGGATCCCTTGAACCCAGGCGTTTTGAGACCAGACTAGGCAATATAGTGAGACCTCCCATTTCTACAAAAAAATACAAAAATTAGCGGGGTACTGTGGTGCATGCCTGTAGTTCCAGCTACTCAGGAGGTTGAGGTGGGAAGATCACTTGAGCCCAGAAGGTTGAGGCAGCAGTGAGTTGTGATCATGCCACTGCACTTCTGCGTGGAGACGTAGTGAGATCCTGTCTCTAATAATAATAATAATAATGATAATAATAATAACAATAAATTTATTTTGCTTTATTTTATTTTTTTGAGATGAACTCTTGCTCTGTTGCCCAGGCTGGAGTGCAGTGGTGTGATCTCGGCTCACTGCAAGCTCTGCCTCCTGGGTTCAAGCAATTCTCCTGCCTCAGCCTCCTGAGTAGCTGGGACTACAGGCGCCAGTCACCACGCCTGGCTAATTTTTTGTATTTTTAGTAGAGACAGGGTTTCACCGTGCTGGCCAGGCTGGTCTCAATTTCCTGACCTCGTGATCTGCCCGCCTCAGCCTCCCAAAGTTCTGGGATCACAGGTGTGAGCCACCGCGCCCGGTCAATTTTTTTAAAACTTAAAAATTAGGTATGGTGGCACATGCCTGTAGTCCCAGCTACTCAGGAAGCTAAGGCAGGAGGACTGCTTAATATATTAGTCTGTTTTCATACTGCTATAAATAACTGCCTGAGACTGGGTAATTTATAAAGGAAAGAGGTTTAATTGACTCACAATTCAACATGGCTGGGGAGGCCTCAGGAAACTTCAATTACAGCAGAAGATGAAGGGAACGCAAGGCATCTTTTTTTTTTTTTTTTTTTTTTTGAGACAGTCTCTCTCTGTTGCCCAGGCGGGAGTGCAGTGGCGTGATCTCGGCTCACTGCAACCTCCGCCTCCTGAGTTCAAGTGATTCTCCTGCCTCACCCTCCCAAGTAGCTGGGACTGCAAGTGCGCACCACCACACCCAGTTTATTTTTGTGTTTTTAGTAGAGACAGATTTCACCATGTTGACCAGGCTGGTCTCTCTTTTTTTTTTTTTTTTGATAGAGTCTCTCTCTGTCGCCCAGGCTGAAGCGCAGTGGTGCGATCTTGGCTCACTGCAAGCTCCGCCTCCTGGGTTCACGCCATTCTCCTGCCTCAGCCTCCTGAGTAGCTGGGACTGCAGGCGCCCGCCACTACACCCGGTTAATTTTTTGTATTTTTTAGTAGAGACGGGGTTTTCAATGTGTTAGCCAGGATGGTCTCCATCTCCTGACCTCGTGATCCGCCCGCCTCGGCCTTCCAGAGTGCTGGGTTTACAGGTGTGAGCCACCGTGCCTGGCCAGCCAGGCTGGTCTCAAACTCCTGACCTCAAGTGATCCACCTGTCTCATCCTCCTAAAGTGCTGGGATTACAGGTGTGAGCCACTGCACACAGCTGGCATCTTTTTCACAAAGCAGCAGGAAGGAAGGAGAAGTGCTGAGCAAAGGGGGAAGAGCCCCTTATATAACCATCAGATCTTGTGACAACTCACTCACTGTCATGAGAACAGCATGGGGGAAACCATTCCCATGATTCAGTCACCTTCACTTGGTCTCTCCCTTGACATATGGGGACTGCGGGAGTATTGTGATTATTAGGATTACAATTCAAGGTGAGATCTGAGTGGGGACACAAAGCTTAATCATATCACTTGAGCTGAGGAATTCAAGGCTGCAGTGAGCTATGATCGTGCGTGCTACTGCACTCCAGCCTGGGTGAAAGAGCAAGACTCTATCTCTAAGAAAATGAAATAAAAATAAGTAAAATGAGGGTAATAAAAATGACTCTCCCCAGTGGTGTTGTTGGAACTAAATGAGATATAAAGAAAATTAAAAAAAAAAAAAAAAAAAAACCCATAGTATATTTAAAGCACTTAAGGGGCACACTGCACTGCATACCAGTGGCTACTTGATATTTGGGAGCTGTTGCATTGATGGTGCCCTGATTCAGTTAGTGGTGACAGTGAGTGTCTCTGGTGCTGTATTATGGGGCCCTGTCCTGACCAACAACATGGCTGGTGGAGTTGAAGTTGCAAGGGATGGATCTAAATTTAGAGTGAGAGAAAACAGTGAGCCATAGAACCAGCATCCACAACAATTTCAACAGGCTGGAATAAGCAAGATGACATCGTTCTGTTGTGAGCTTCAAGACATTACAGAAAGCAGAGGATGGGGGAGAGACCTGACTTGACCCCAGCTCCGGTGAAAAGGATCTGAATGATTTAGTTGACCACAACCTGATGGGAACTAATCATGGGAGAGAAAGGCTCTGAAGCCCAGCAGTCTTAGGCTGCATTAACAATGTGTCGCGTCCAGACTGGAAAAAATAATAGGCCTATTGTGCTGGCTTGGTCAGGCCATATCTGGAATCTTGCGTTGCTACACTGACAGACTGGAATCAGGCCAGGAGGGGGACCAGCCCAGTTTCAGCTCCCAGGCACTTGTGCTAAATTTTTCCTGTGCCATTTTCTTGTTTCATCCCCAAAACAAATCTATTAGGTAGCTACTATTAATTTTTTTTTTTTTTTAAAGACAGAGTCTTGCTCTGTCACCCAGGCTGGAGTGCAGTGGCACGATCTCGGCTCACTGCAACCTCCGCCTCCTGGGTTCAAGCGATTCTTCTGCCTCAGCCTCCTGAGTACCTGGGACTACAGGTGCGCCCCACCATACCCGGCTAATTTTTGTATTTTTAGTTGAGACAGGGTTTCACCATATTGGCCAGGCTGGTTTCAAACTCCTGATTTCGTGATCCACCCGCCTCAGCCTCCCAAAGTGCTGGGATTACAGGCGTGAGCCAGGGCACCTGGCCAGTAGCTACTATTAATATCGCCATTTTACACGGGGAGGTTAACTGAGTTGTTCAGGATCAGCTGCACAGCTAGTAAATGGAGACACTTAGGGCTTTTCCTGATGGGCTTCTGTGTGCTTGTACCTTAGCAGGGGAAGACTGAACATTCATTCACTGAACACAATAATCCAGGCCCTAAGCTAGTTAGTGTGGATGCAGAAGTGAAAAAGATGTGGTTCCTACCTGAGGAGCTCATTGTCTACCAGGGGGATACAGATTACTTGTGATATGATGTGATTCTGTGGGAGAGAAGATCTGGGGGCTGGAAGAGATCATAGAGTACACCTTAGCTAACCAAGCTTGGAGAGGGGAAAAGAGACAGAACAGTGTCACACAGCTTGGAGTCATGGGGCCAGCCATTCCCTTTCCACTGCCTTACTTTGGCTCTCTTCTGCTCAGCAATGGCCAAGAGCTGTGTGCCCAGATGGGATCTGCTGGTGTATGAGGGAGCACGGTGTGACCATCCTGGGGCAGATATACCTTACCTCACCTCTCTGCAATCGGAGATTTAAAGAAAAGAAAAAAGAGGCTGACATTAAGGAGCACAGGAACCAAGTGGGTGGCCTTTGAGAGTTCCAGCAGCCCCTTCACTAATCAGAGAACTGGAAAGACTGGGGTGACATTGACATAAGGGACTCAGAGCTGGAATTAAAGACTATTCTTTTCTGGCATCTGTGCCTGCCTTCTGTTCCAAACTAATGCCCTCCCATCTTCTTTTGAGGACCACATTTCTGGGCATTGTCTTTTTCAAAACTTTCCCTGTTTCAACCCTCAGTGCCTCTGGAGCCTTGTAGGGCTTCTTGTTGGGGAGACACATACACCCCATTCAGCCTTCTGTAATTTATGCTAAGAGGGATAGAGCAGGGCTGTTGAGAGCAACTGCTTTGGAATCGGACAAAACCTTTCAGGCCTGGCTCTGCCACATAACAGTTGGTTCACTTCTCCATGTTTCCCTTTCCTGTGCTGTAAAATGGGGATAATAATAGTACCACCCTCACTTGGTGGTTTTTGAGGGCCGAAAGAGATCATATTAAGCATAGAGGAAGCTATCCATAAAAGGCCACTGTTGTCATAGTGTACTAGTGGGTGTAGCCCGGGCTTAGCTCCCTGCCGGCAGGGGGGCAGCCTCTGGATTGCCTCATCTTTCTCCCTATTGCCTGGATGCCAAGGGCAGGACGGGGGAATGGTGTGTCTTCGGGGATGAGAGAGAGGCATCGGGAGGGAAAGTGTTAGCGTACATCCTCTGGGCTTCAAGGAGACGGAGCCACTCCCTGACTCCAGGTTTTAAAGTGGGCTTCAGAGCCCCTACCTTTCCTAGGCCTGGCGGTCAGAAGTCATGTGTGGTAGGCCCGACTCGGGGAGAGTTGGACTTTGGGGACCTCGGGGACCTTGGGCAGATCGGGGACCTCGGGCAGATCACTTTCAGCCTGGGGCCTCGGTTTCCTCACGCGTGTCTGGGAGGTCTCGCGGCCTGCTTCTCGGATTGCTAGGAGCCAGCGCAGGCAGATGCCGGTTCCGGGGCTTGGAGAACGTGGCTCGGTGGCACAGAGCCGCCGGCCGAGGTGGGGAGGGCGGGGGAGAGGCGGGCGACGGGATTGGCTGGAGGCGGGGCAGCGGGGCTCGGGGATTGGCCGCACCCGAGAGGGCTGGGCAGAACTATAAGAGGCGCGGAGGGGGTGTGCAGCAGAGTGCGTGCCTCGCCTGCCAGCCGGCTTGGCTAGCGCGCGGCGACTGTGGCTAAGGCTGCTACGACGCGAGCTTGGGAGGAGAGGCGGCCTGCGGGTCAGAGGAGCATCCCGTCGACCCGGCCAGGCGGCGTGGCCCGCGGGTCATGGCCAAAGGAGAAGGCGCCGAGAGCGGCTCCGCGGCAGGTCTGCTGCCCACCAGCATCCTCCAAGCCACTGAACGCCCGGCCCAGGTGAAGGTGAGGGCCCGGCACCCCGCGTGGAGCGCGAGGGGAGGGAGTAGGCGGAAATAGGGGATCGGGAGCGTCGGGGGGTCAGCCTGGTCAGGGGACCCTTGGGATAGCCTGGGACAGGAAGCCTACGGGCCAGAGAGGACCTGGGGGTGCCAGGGGCAGGGGGTGACGGAGAAAAGCTGTGGGCGCCGTCGCCCCCATTTGCTCACCCGCACTCCGCGCTCTGCGGAGAGGCTCTGCCGGCAGCCCCATGTGATTCCGGCTCTGCCTAGCCGGTTTCCATTCTTCCGTGCTGAGCGGCTGGGGCTTGCCACCCCATACGCCAGAAATGACTCCAGAAATCTGGGAAACTCCGCTTGCTTCCCCATCTCTCTCATCCCCTACCTTCCACCTCACCCAAGTACGCTTGCGCCTCTACTCTGCGGTTAGCGCCGCTCAAGTTCATTCATAAGAACAAGGGCTCTGCTCTTAAAGGAGCCGCATCCCTCAAGCATTTGTCTGAATGTGGATGTTCGCGCGGGAACGGTGCTTTGCGCATCGAGACCATCGACCCCATCCCCAGCCCTGGGGACTTATTGAAGGACCAAATAAAATGAGGCGGCCCCCTAGAAAGGGATCTCAGGCAATAGATACATTTGTGGGAGGTGACTGCCTTTTCCTTTTAATTTTATTAACTGATCCTTGGAAGGAGCTGGGTGAGCAATTATGCTATTACTATGTATGAGTAATATCTACTTTCCCTGGGCAACCCAACCTCCCTAGTGCCCCACCCAGAGAGGGCTCAGGCCTGGAGGCCTTTCCTCCCTCTCCAAGGTCCTCTAGGAGCTCGGGGATGGAGGGCGATGGGTCGGGAAGCTGGAGGGCAGGACGGTTCCTGGGTCTGCCTGAAGCTCTGGTTGCCTACAGTGGTCAGGGATGCTCTGGGATAGGTGGAACAGCTGTGCCTGCAGCTAGCTGGGCCGGGCCCCCACAGCTCTCTAGAGCACTCACCAGGAGTAGGCAGGTGAATCCTGTCTCTGAGGCAGGGCGGGAGCCTGGGCTGGGCTCAGCCAGCTCTTGGCAGCAAGCGGATTTTCAGGTTGTGGCAGCTGGTGCCAGGTGGGGACAGGTCCGCTGCTGGAGCATGCTTCCCCTGAAACTTGGAAAGGAACAGTGGCTGAGGCCTTGGGAGGAGTTCTTTAGGGATGGTGGGCTGATAAGTTTCCTTAGAATCTCCAGGAGGGAGGTGGCTTAGGGGCAACTTTCACACAAGTATGGATTCCCCTTTTCCAGGTTCCTAAGAATGGAGATGCAGAAAGTGGGATCTCGGAGATTGAGACCATCCTGGCTAACACGGTGAAATATCGTCTCTACAAAAAATACAAAAAATTAGCCAGGCGTGGTAGCAGGCACCTGTAGTTCTAGTTACTCAGGAGGCTGAGGCAGGAGAATGGTGTGAACCCGGGAGGTGGAGCTTGCAGTGAGCCGAGATCGCGCCACTGCACTCCAGCCTGCACTCCAGCCTGCGCGACAGAGCAAGACCACGTCTCAAAAAAAAAAAAAAAAAAAAAAAAAAGGTGGGATCTCTTGGGTAGGAACAGGTCCAAGCAGAGTTGTTTGTTCTGGTAGAGTTGGCCAGAGGGACGGTCCTTCCTGTGGAACCTTCTTGGATGGAGGCCAGGACCTGGGCCTTTCATCTTTTTCTCCTCTTCCCAGAAAGAACCGAAAAAGAAGAAACAACAGTTGTCTGTTTGCAGCAAGCTTTGCTATGCACTTGGGGGAGCCCCCTACCAGGTGACAGGCTGTGCCCTGGGTTTCTTCCTTCAGATCTACCTATTGGATGTGGCTCAGGTGAGTGGTCTAAGCCTTCGAGGGTTCCTTCAGCATCCTGAGATGGGAAAGACTACGCACCCCTGGGTCAGTTCACTCAGTTTTCCCCATCTGTGAAATGGGACCTCAAATCCCTACTTTGCTGCCTCTCAGAGTCAGTGGGCAAGAAATGAGAAGACCCCGGAAGGTATCCAGGAGGGGAGTCTCTCCACCCCAGGAGTCTTTGCTGGAAAGGTCTGGCAACTCCCCCTTGCCTGGCAAGAGCAACAGAGCCTGAAGGGGTAGGCGGTAGGATGAGGGAGAATGGGGCCTGCTGGGGATGCTGTTCTTAGAAGAGACTGGCACACTGTGTCCCTGTCTGGGAGGTAGTCAGCTGGCTTGGCTCAGCGGTTGATGGCTGTTGCCAGGCTTGTGGACGAGATGCATCCCACCATTACCTGAGGAGCAGAGGGGCGCTTAGGTGCTAGGCTAAGTTAGAATGCCCCAGGACACAGGGTCTTTGACTGGGAGGGGTACTTGGGGTGAAACAGGGCTATTCTGTGCATTGAGAGGCCTTGGCCAGAAGCCTGGCATCCCGAGAATTCACTCTGTCTGGATGGGAGAGTGGGAGGCAGAATAGCCATGGCTACCGGAGCTCCTGCACCGGCTGTCTTCTGTGTAGCATCTAACTTGGCAAGCATCGAGTCTTAGTTGTATCCATTTACAGAGGGGGAATACTGAGCTCCAGAAAGAACAAAAAATTTCAGCAGCTAATTTTTGAGTAACTCCTATGGGTTGGGCCTTGAGTGGGGGTATAAATTTGAGAAACCTGCAGTCAAAGTATAAACCTGTTGTAGTGGATGTTAGAGCTGGGGTTGGGGGGTCAGACTGGGGAGACTATGGTATGGGGAAGAATACCCACTCTCCGGAGAAATAGCAGTAGCAGGGCTTTGATGGATGAGGAGGAGTCTGGAGAGTCTGTATTTAGGGCCTGGGGGGTTTGGGGGAAGGGAGGGGGATAGCTTGAGTGGCTAGTGACAAGTCCCTTTTTAAAAACCATCTATAGGCTTCTTTTTCCACATCCAAGATAGAGCTTGAATCTGTCAGGTAGAGCTCATAACTCCCATTATACAGATGGGGACACTGAAGCACACTGTGTTCACCCCGCGAATGCTCATTCTGATACCAGGTGGTCAGGGGCTCAGGACTGAGAGGGAGGGAAGGAAATGTTTGTGGATTCATTTGAATTGATGGGAATGTTTTCAAGGGCAGTGGAGGGAAGCAATCAAGGGGACAGATCTGGGAAAGCTTCTGTAGAGGCACCCGGTGCTACTGTTATTGGAGAAATGCTATTGTCGTTATTAACAAGGCAAGTAAAGATGTGTCAGGTCCATGTGGGAGCAGCTCAGGGTCACAAGATCCTGGCTGAGATAGGGAGGGAGCCTCTGCTTCTGCCTACCAGCGAGAGCTGAGGTGAGTAGAAGGATGAGGAAGTTGTCTTTTGCTTCTCCCCATTCCAGGTGGGCCCTTTTTCTGCCTCCATCATCCTGTTTGTGGGCCGAGCCTGGGATGCCATCACAGACCCCCTGGTGGGCTTCTGCATCAGCAAATCCTCCTGGACCTGCCTGGGTCGCCTTATGCCCTGGTGAGTAGAAGATGTTCCTCTGAGGTGGCACAAGACAGGACTTCCAGCATATCCTCTCCTTGTTCCTTCTCTCTGTCTTGTCACAGGCTGGGGGGTGAGGAGAAGGAGTTAAAAGTCCAAGGGTGTCGAAACCCCATCCGAGGCATCAGCTACCCTGAGCATGGGCACTGGCATGCTCAGCCAGTCCATTTCCAGGCCAGCCAAAGTGCTAGGCTGGGCAGCTCAGGCCTCATTCCTTCCCAGGGTCCGCTCATTCCCCTTGGTGAAGCTGGAATTCTGAATTCTCCCACTCTATCACTTCCCACAGTGGCCGAGGTAGTACTTCAGAGTGGCTAAGCAGTTGTACTCTGGAGCCAGCCTGCCTGGGCTTATTTTATTTTCTCTCTTTCTTTCTCTCTCTCTCTCTTTCTCTCTTCCTTTTTTTCTTGAGACAGGATCTCCCTCTGTCACCCAGGCTGGAGTGCAGTGGTGTGATCATAACTCACTGTAGCCTGGAACTCCCGGGCCCCAGTGATCCTTCCACCTCAGCCTCTCGAGTAGCTGGGACTACAGGCACGTGCCACTACACCTGCTAATCTTTTAAAATTATTATTTGTAGAGACAGCGTCCCACTATGTTGCCTAGGCTGGCCTTGAATTCCTGGGCTCAAGGTGTCCTCCCACCTCAGCCTCCCAAAGTGTTAGGATTACAGGTGTGAGCCACTACGCCCGGCCCCTGCCTGGCTTTAAATCCCAATTTCTCTACTTAGAGCTGAGCCACTTCACATCTCTGAGTATCAAGTTTCTTCCTCTATAAAATGGGGGTATTAATTATGTCTATCTCACAGAGTTGTGCTGGATTATTATTATTATTATTTTTGACATTCTTAGAATAGTGCCTGGCTGAATTCTACTTCATAAGGTTGATGTAATTTTGAGACTTAAATAAGTTGATATTAAAATACCAAGCAGTCCTTGGGACACTAAGCGCTATGATGACCACATCAGGGATGCTCAACAGGAGAGCTGGCATGTGGTCCCTAGTACAGGCCACACCAGGTGAACTGCAGAATCCTGGGCTGGGAGTTGGACTTCAGGCCCAGCCTGCTGCATCTCTGCCTCCCTGTGGCACCATCCAACAGCACAGTGACATATAATTTGGCCCCCTTCAGGGTGGCTCCTGGCAGAGCAGGGGATGGGGTAATACCCGGAATGGGGTAGCAAACCCATAACCTTTGGCACCTTGGATGACGTAAATTACCTTTTCCCTTGGTACGAAGCCTGTGCTACTCAGTTTCAGGCTGTGGGGCAAAGTAGGGGGAGGTGGTGCCATGGATCAGACGGCAGGGGAGCCATACAGGATAGGCTGTCAGGCGGGGACTCTGGTTCCCTCCAGGACATCCTGCTTCAGGGCGTGGGGGGGCATACCCCTTTCATCTCCAGCCCATCCAGGCTTAAGTGGGCGCCTTCCTGCCCCAGGGGCGCCCATACCTGGCCTCCGGCCTTCAAAGCTCTTCCCGCAACCCCTTCCCCCACTACAGCTTCCTTTCCCACGAGGCCCCCCACCCACCCCAATCCTGCCAGTCCCTGGCTAAGGCCCAGGTTGGAGCCTTTGATCCAGTCTTCAGGGCCGGGGGCAGGACAGCCTGCCTTACCTGTGCAGGCTGCTCAGGGCTCCCCCGGCGCCAGCCCAGGAGACTTGGCCCTGTGCCCACCTCCCTGGCAGCCAGTAGAAGGCGAGGCTCTGCTGCCACATCGCCTCATGAGGCCCAGCCAATGGGAGGCGGCTAATCCCAGGCATGGTGGCTGAAGGCCGGGTTACTCCCAGTCACACTGGGTTCCTCAGCAGCAGCTGCTCAGCTGCCTGTAAGCAGAGGATGGAGTGTTTGATAAAGGCTGATGAGGAGCTCCTGTTCCCTGAGGAGACAGATTCAGGAGAGGTGGAGGTGGGCAGGCCCTCCCTGTGGCGTGTAGGAACTGAGCGACTCTTGCTGGGCAGGTGTGGCAGCCAGCTTGGGGAAGTCACTGGGGGCCCTTCAGGCCAGTTTCCGATCTAGCAGGTGCCTTTGTGCATGTGCTTCTGTGTCTGATGGTGCCTGTGTATGCGTGCACGTGGGATGGCTTGTGGGCTGAAGGCTGGTGTGCAAACTTTTTTTCCTTTTTGTGGAGAATGGGTTCTGGCTATGTTGCTCAGGCTGGTCTCAAACTCCTGGGCTCAAGCTATTCTCCTGTCTCTGCCTCCCTAAGTGCTGGGATTAAAGGCAGGAGCTACCACCCCTGGCCAGACCTCCCCATCCATACCATCTGAGCCCTCCTCAGGCCAGGCCTGGAGACCTGGAACCCCCTTTCCTTTCAGTCTAGGAAGAAACTGGGTCTGTCAGGGTTTGTGAGCCATGTAGCCCTCTCTCCTCCTGGGCCTCAGGGCAGCCCCTGTTCTGAGTCTACATTTAAATCCTCTTCTTGAGATCAGGAAGACTTTTCTTTTCCCTTTCTTTTTTGGAGTTGGAGTCTCGCTCTGTCGCCCAGGCTAGAGTGCAATGGTGCGATCTCAGCTCACTACAAGCTCTGCCTCCCGGGTTCACACCATTCTCCTGCCTCAGCCTCCTGAGTAGCTGGGACTACAGGTACCCACCACCATGTCCGGCTAATTTTTTTACTTTTAGTAGAGATGGGGTTTCACCGTGTTAGCCAGGATGGTCTTGATCTCCTGACCTCGTGATCTGCCTGCCTCGGCCTCCCAAAGTGCTGGGATTATAGGCATGAGCCACTGTGCCCGCCCCTTTTCCTTTTTTTAATTAAAACACACACACACACACGCATAGAGATGGGGTCTTGCTATGTTTCCCAGACTGGTCTTAAACTCCCAGCCTCAAGCAATATTCCTGCTTCAGCCTCCTGAAGTGCTGGGATTACAGGTGTGAGCCACCATTCCTGGCCAAGTCAGAAAGACTTTGACAGTCACTTTCTCTGGAGTTCTCAAGGCCACTGTGTGAGAGACTAGGTGTCAAGCAGGGTCCCATGGGGAGGCTGCAACAGCTGGGCCTGAGGTCTCCTCCCCAGCCCAGGGCTTTCCGCAGCTCCCCTGGTGTGGCCTGCATTAGTTACGCATGCCAACTCTCCTGCTGGGCTTCCCTGATGTGATCATTATAGCACTTAGTGTCCCAAACACTGTTTGACATTTTACTATCAACCAAGTCTCAAAGTTACTTCCATCCTGTGAACTAGAGCCAAGGCACGTACAATGGCCTTTCAGGAGTTCCATTTCCACTCCCTCCTCATCTCCTAATTCTATCTCCCCGTTCTCTTCACTCCAGCCCTCCTAGCCTTGCTCTTCCTCAGACCTGCTGATATGTACCTATCCGAAGGCCTTTGCACTGACTATTCCCTTTGCCTGGCCCACTCCTGCCTCAGATGTCTAAAAGGCCAATTCTCTCCTCTCATTCTGGCCTTGGCATGGATGCCAACTTCTCAGTAAGGCCTACCCTGTCCACTCAGTTGTGAACTGCATCCTTATTCTAAGCCCCTGGAGCCAGCTTTACTTCTTTTCTTCATAGCACTCATCTCCTAACACGTTATATAACACTTTTGTAAAACTGTGATAAAGTACATGTAACATATAGTTGACCATAACCTTAAAAAAATGTTTACAAGACAGAGTCTTGCTATGTTGCACAGGCTGGACTCAAACTCCTGGGGAAAAGCAATCCTCTTGCCTCAGTTTCCCAAGTAGCTGGGACAACAGGCATGTGCCACTGCCATTATAGCCATTTTTAAGTGTATAGTTCAGTGGCATTAAGTACATTCACTTCGGTTTTTTGTTTTTGTTTTTGGTACAGCGGGGATACTAACCTGTCGGTTTTCTAATATTTGTTTTTTGGGCAGTGCAGTTTTAACATTCCACATTAAGGATGTAATAATCAAGGAGTTTGTTTGTTTGAGACAGGGCCTCACTCTGTCACCAGGCTGGAGTGCAGTGGCACGATCTTGGCTCACTGTAACCTCCGCCTCCCAGGTTCAGGTGATTCTCCTGCTTCAGCCTCCCGAAGAGCTGGGACTACAGGTGTGTGCCACCACACCCAGCTAATTTTTAGTACTTTTAGTAGAGATGGGGGTTTCGCCATGTTGGGCAGGCTGGTCTTGAACTCCTGACCTCAGGTGATCCACTCGCCTCGGTATCCCAAAGTGCTGGGATTACAGGCATAAGCCACCGCGCCCAGCCTAAGTACATTCACTTTGTCACCACCATCCATCCATTACATCCTTCCAAAGTGAAGCTCTGTACCTATTAGACACTAACTCCCCACTCCCCCCTCCCCACATCCCCTAGCAACCACTATTCAACTTTCTTCATGAATTTGACCACTCTAGGTACCTCATGAGTAAAATTATACAATATTTATCTTTTTGCATCTGGCTGATTTTCCTTGACTTAATGTCCTCAAGTTTCATCTATGTTGTAGCGTGTGTCAGAATTTTATTCCTTATGAAGGTTGAATGGAATGGTATACATAACTTTTAAATTATGTCAAATTTCTGTTTGCCAACTAGTATGTAAGTTCCACAAGGGCAATGATTTTGTATCTGTTCTCTGGTTATCCTAAGTAATTAGAATAGCGCCCAGCCCATAGTTGGAACTTATGAGGAAATGAGGAAACGAGCTTCAGATAATTTAAATAACTCCCAAGACTGAGTTTTATAGTTAGTTGGTGGAGCTAGAATGGAATCCCTGAAGAGTGGCTCAAAGGCCTTTCTCTTTACCATGGCCTGTGCTGCCTTGCTGTACTGATGCCATGAAGTTAGTCCATCCTGCGGTCTAACCCCTTGTGATGGTGTGGAACTCACACAGGGAAGACAGACGTTTGCCCACCTAGGCCTTCAGTTCTCCTTTGCTTGGAGCTGGCCTCTCCCCATCATGCCAGCTTCTCTGTGTGTGTGTGTGTGTGTGTAAATGGGTGCGTGTGTGAATGGGGTATGTGTGTGTGAATGGGGGTGTGTGTGAATGGGGGTGTGTGTGAATGGGGGTGTGTGTGAATGTGGGATGTGTATGAATGGGGGTATGTGAGAATGGGGTGTGTGTGTGAATGGGGTGTGTGTGTTTGAATGATGGGTGTGTGTGAATGGGGTGTGTATGTGAGAATGGGGTATGGGTGTGTGTGAATGGGGTGTGTGTGTGAGAATGGGGTATGAGTGTGTGTGAATGGGGTGTGTGTGTGTGAATGTGGGGTGTGTGTGTGAATGGGGTGTGTGTTTGAATGATGGGTGTGTGTGAATGGGGTGTGTGTGTGAATGGGGTGTGTGTGTGAGAATGGGGGGTGTGTGTGTGGTTGATGAGTATCTGTGTGAGAACATGGGGGACGGGGCTGCTCCTTCTCTCCGCCTCCTTGCCCAGCCACCTGAGGTCTTGGACTCCCGTCCTACCTCTCTCAGCCCATTAGAGGCTGGTGCCTCTGGAGTAGACTCAGGGTCTGACCTCACACTCCATGCCTGGGATTTTGGTCTGGGGGCCCAGTTCCCATCTGCCATTCCAGGCTTGGCCATCAGCCTCTTCCCAGAGGCCTAGGATGGGTGGATGGCAGGAGTATGGGGAAGGAAGGAAGAGCTTAGCTTCCTTCCCTGTGGGGACCCTGTGAGGCACAGCAGTCTTGGCTGGCTCTGGCTCCTGGGCTCCAGCCTCCAGCTTCCATCCTGTAGCCTCTACTCACACCCTCCTCTTCCTCAGGATCATCTTCTCCACGCCCCTGGCCGTCATCTCCTACTTCCTCATCTGGTTCGTGCCCGACTTCCCACACGGCCAGACCTATTGGTACCTGCTTTTCTATTGCCTCTTTGAGACGATGGTCACGGTGAGTGTGGGTACCTCCTCTGGTGTCTCTGGGGGCCGGGAGGAGGGCAGTACTTGGGGCCCCCAGGGTTGGTACCGGAAGCTACATTGGTGTGTCCACCTGCCTGACTGGGCAATGGCCTGTCTTCCATGCCAGTGTTTCCATGTTCCCTACTCGGCTCTCACCATGTTCATCAGCACCGAGCAGACTGAGCGGGATTCTGCCACCGCCTATCGTGAGTCTCCCCAACCCACCTAACCCCACCCTCCAGGGACCCTCCAGCCACACTTCTTCCCTTGCGGGTCCAGCTCTTTGCTCTGCTCTAGAGTGTGGGTGTGAAACCATCTTAAAAACAACTCAATCCCCTTATTGCTCAGATGAGACCTGGAGAGGTGCATATGTGTTTGGACCGAGATGTCACCTACCCCACTACCTCTACCCACCCTGCCTGGAGCTACAGCTAGGCTCCCACCCATTTGACCTTCCTCCCTGGGCCCACGACCCATGAGGACCCTCCGAAACACCTCCTTTTCTCCTGCCAGGGATGACTGTGGAAGTGCTGGGCACAGTGCTGGGCACGGCGATCCAGGGGCAGATCGTGGGCCAAGCAGACACGCCTTGTTTCCAGGACCTCAATAACTCTACAGTGGCTTCACAAAGTGCCAACCATACACATGGCACCACCTCACACAGAGAAACGGTGAGGCCCCGGGCAGGGCAGGGATTTGGGGAGATAAGGAGCAATGAGGTGCTTTGTAGTCATCCTAAAGATAGTAACAGCTAGTGTTTATTAAGTAAATGTTGGGCATTTGATATATATAACAATTGATAGACCCAATATACCTACTTTGCAGAACAGGAAACTGAAGCTTAGAGAGGCTGAATAAGTTGCCCAGAGTCATAAAGTTAGTGAATTGCAGAGATTTGGGAAGATTTGAATTCTGGGCTGTCAGACTCCGCAGCCTGGTTTCTTTTTTATTATTATTTGTAGAGTTGCCCAGGCTGGTCTCAAACTCCTGGGATTACAGGTGTGAGGGCCGCACTCAACCAGCCTGGTTTCTGAGCATGTTGTGAATCTTAACTGTCCAGTCTTGGGAAGCAACAGCAGGCCTGGGGTGATCCTCCCGTTTCACACAAGGAGACAGGAGGCTCCCAGAGGGGAGGCGACTGGCTACTGGCCCAAGATCACTGAATGGGGCTGCTGGAACTGGGGTGCTGGGATGAGCTCAAACTGACCATCCTTGTATGTCGCCTTCACCTCCTTATAGCAAAAGGCATACCTGCTGGCAGCGGGGGTTATTGTCTGTATCTATGTAATCTGTGCTGTCATCCTGACCCTGGGCGTGCGGGAGCAGAGAGGTAAGGGGGTGCCTGGGAAGGGGTGCAGGCCTCAGCATGGGCAACTGCGTCTTTCTGCCTGGCCCTCAGGCTTTTGGGAGGGGCCTCTGCTCCTTCCTCACTGTCCCCTCTGGCCCCCAGAACCCTATGAAGCCCAGCAGGCTGAGCCGATCGCCTACTTCCGGGGCCTACGGCTGGTCATGAGCCACGGCCCATACATCAAGCTTATTACCGGCTTCCTCTTCACCTCCTTGGCTTTCATGGTGAGTGGGGGTCTGACATGCTTCCTTGAGAAGGGGGTGTAATGGGAAGGGGGTGAGCAGAGGTCTCTGGAGCATGGGGGATGTCTTGGGGAGGCTCAGCCCCAACATCACCTCCTTCCTTGCGTTTCCTTCCCTACCTTTCCCCATGCCCAGCTGGTGGAGGGGAACTTTGTCTTGTTTTGCACCTACACCTTGGGCTTCCGCAATGAATTCCAGAATCTACTCCTGGCCATCATGGTGAGTGTGGGACCTGAGCAAGGGCGGGCAGCCTGGGCTGAAGTGGCACAGGCTGTGGAATGGTTCTTGGAATAGGCAGAGGATGTTTCTCAGGCTGGCCCAAGGTCATGAAAGGATGAGGGAGGCTTCTCAGGATATTTGGTTGGACCTTGCGTAGGTAGGACTGTGAAATAAAGAGTTTAAGGTTGGATGTTTGAATAGCGAGCACAGCAAAAGCAAGGGTGAGGACACCAGGAACTTGGCTCAGAGGTTTGAGAGGGCAGCGGACGAGGTGGGCCTGGACCAGCTCTGAGCTCCCCTGGGAACCATCGAAGGTGCCTGTCATCTTGTTGCTGCCCATATGATGTCATCTGGCTGCTCTTGGGCAGGGCCGGGAGCCCCTTTGGGGTTCTGGGAAGGGCAGGAAGGGCTCTGTGGCTCTAAAGCACCTCCCTTTAACCCTCTTTGTCTGTCCACAGCTCTCAGCCACTTTCACCATTCCCATCTGGCAGTGGTTCCTGACCCGGTTTGGCAAGAAGACAGCTGTATATATTGGGATCTCAGTGAGTGGGGTTGAAGAGCAGATCCTGGGTTGAGTTGGGGATGTCTGGGGGGAACCTCCCAGCTGAGTCATCTTCCTGCACCCCCTTCCCTAGTCAGCGGTGCCATTTCTCGTCTTGGTGGCCCTCATGGAGAGTAACCTCATCATCACATATGTGGTAGCTGTGGCAGCTGGCATCAGTGTGGCAGCTGCCTTCTTACTACCCTGGTAGGTATATACAGGCCCCCTCCTCGGTTATCTCCAGCCCCTAGTCCTCAGTTTTGAAGCTCCTTGGGGAGAGTTCTATGGGGTGTTCTCCCACAGGTCATTCTGTGGGTCCAGGTTAGGAGTGAGGGAGGTCTGTCCTGTACAGTTGTACAGGTAGTGAGCTTTGCAAGAACACCTAGTCAGAGTGAAAAATGGGGGCTATAATCTGGCAGGAGCTCCACTTGCCATGCTGAGCACCTCCAGGCTGGGCTACTTCCTCTTAGAGCAAGAGGCCTTTTCTTATTCATGTGAAGGTGCCAGCTCCTCACTGAGCTGTGTACCCATGGTACTGAAGCTTCCAGAGGGCCACCTCTTCTCATCAACACAGAGGCCTGTTAAGTGGGTTGGTCCTCATGGCTGTCACTGCCCTGCGCAGGTCCATGCTGCCTGACGTCATTGACGACTTCCATCTGAAGCAGCCTCACTTCCATGGAACCGAGCCCATCTTCTTCTCCTTCTATGTCTTCTTCACCAAGTTTGCCTCTGGAGTGTCACTGGGCATTTCCACCCTCAGTCTGGAGTGAGTGGGGTGGGGACCTGGGGCGGGACTGGGCGGGACCAGGCCCCAGGTGCCCCATCTTCACCGTTCTCCTGCCCCCTGGGTCCCATAGCTTTGCAGGGTACCAGACCCGTGGCTGCTCGCAGCCGGAACGTGTCAAGTTTACACTGAACATGCTCGTGACCATGGCTCCCATAGTTCTCATCCTGCTGGGCCTGTTGCTCTTCAAACTGTACCCCATCGATGAGGAGAGGCGGCGGCAGAACAAGAAGGCCCTGCAGGCACTGAGGTGAGTGGGGAGGGGACGGGATGCTGGAGGAGGGGACGTGGTTGCCTCTAAACCCTCAATTTGCGTCTCCTGTGGCCAAGTCCAGACTCACCCCCCACACATCTTCTCTGGACAGCTCTAACACTTAAGTATGCACCAGGCACTCTGTTAAGTGGTCTTACCTTTATCCAACAAATACATGCTGGCTGCCTACTATGTGCTAGGCATTGATTGCTCTAGTGAACAAGACAAAAATCTCTGCCCTTAAGGAGCTTGTTATAGGACGCATGCATCCATGACCTCCCATATCCCTCCAACAACCCTAAATATCAGGTTCTTAGGGTTCCCCCGCTGCAGGTGAAGAAGCTGAGGTTTCAGCAGGAAGAGTGGCTGACCCAGCTGAAAGGGGCGGAGATGGGGTTTGAGCCTCCGCATTCCGACTCCAGAGACTGCGCTCTTCATCAGCCTCCTGGCATATAGGACCTCGAGTGTGGCCTGAACCCTGCATCTGGGGAAACCAGTGGGCAGGGTGGAGGGAGTCATGCCAGCCCGTCAACCAGCCCAGGCGAGAGCGTAGTTCTGGGGTTTGCAGTACCCTGTGTGTAGCAAGGACAGTAAACAGACCAACCAACAGTTGAAAGTGGGAGTGAGCAAACTCTGTGTCCTGTGGTTCATTTTAGTCCGACAGTAGGGCCGAGATCACGTGAGGAAGGAAGCAAGCAGGTGGGGCTGGGGAGGGGTAAGGATGGATGCTTCCTCCAACCCATCTCCTCTGGCTCTTGCAGGGACGAGGCCAGCAGCTCTGGCTGCTCAGAAACAGACTCCACAGAGCTGGCTAGCATCCTCTAGGGCCCGCCACGTTGCCCAAAGCCACCATGCGGAAGGCCACAGGAGGGATCAGGACCTGTCTGCCGGCTTGCTGAGCAGCTGGACTGCAGGTGCTAGGAAGGGAACTGAAGACTCAAGGAGGGCGCCCAGGACCCTTGCTGTGCTCACCATGGGGCTGGCTGCTCTGTGGCCTCCTGCCTCCCCTCTGCCCGCCCGTGAGGCAAAGCCCGGGGGTTGCCACTGTGAATATGCCAAGGACTGACCGGGCCTAGCCCGGAACACTAATGTAGAAACCTTTTTTTACAGAGTCTAATTAATAACTTAATGACTGTGTACATAGCAATGTGTGTGTATGTATATGTCTGTGAGCTATTAATGTTATTAATTTTCATAAAAGCTGGAAAACAGCTGCTTGTCTCTGTCTGTGTCCTCAGCCACTCACTGAGCCCTTCTGCCTTAAGACTCTGTTGGAGAACACACGGAGCCCCAGGTGCTACTGGGTGGGGGCAAACATGTCTGAAGTTGTGGCTGGAGTGCAGTGGCGCAACCTCAGCTCAGGCAATCCTTCTTTCTGCTTTACCCTCCCGAGTAGCTGGGACTACAGGCATGCACCACCACGCCTGGCTGATTTTTAGATTTTTTTGTAGAGATGGAGGTCTCACTATATTGCCCAGGCCAGTCCTTCCCGATGGACTCAAGAAATCCTCCTGCATTAGCCTCCCAAAGTAGTGGGATTACAGGTGTGAGTCACTGCACCTGGCCTTTTGCTAAGAACACCCTAGTGTAGAGAGGGATTTAGCTAAAGTCACACAGCCTTGAGTGACCTAATTGGAATTTTATCCCAACTCTGTAAAGACTCCAGTACCGTAATCACCACCGTCTACTTCCCTGTGTCTGAGAATGACCAGGGGATCGGCAGGCAGACGCTTGCTCTGGGTGTGCCTGTACACTGTGCTTCCTGCCTGCTGCATGCCTGAGCCTGCAGGGCTGGCAGGGCTGGAGGCCTGTGGGGTCCCTGGAGACCTGTGGTTCTTTCTCCACAACTGTTACTGATGGTATTCAAAGGTGAGAATGTACCTGCTGGATGTGTGTATCAGATGAGGGAGGATTTGACCACAGACGCACTGGTGACAAGAAACAAACACCTCCAGTAGGAAACAGGGTGGTGGGGAAGGCCTAGTTGGGAGCACTTGGCTGACTTCCATGGTATGAATAACTCCTACCATAGCCAATTTCAAGTTATCCATGGTTGTTCTACTTTGAACATTTCCCTAAACATTTAGCGGTTGGCTCTTCCAAGCCGGTAGGAGCTTGCCTAACACACCACTGGGTCTTACACGTAGGCCAAGCCCCCAAAATCAGAAGAAGGCAAAGTTGGCAGGATCAGGAGCTACTTGTCAAATCTTCTGATTTTACTAATAGATAAATGAGGCCCAGACAAGAGAAGCTCTTAGGCTATTCAGGCTTGGTTCTTACCTTGAGTGTGGGGCTCCATTTTGGGTGGGAGGTGGGTCCTGCATTTTTACTGATGAAGTTCTGCCAGGTTACTTTGATAAGTTACATTAAGCATTACTAACAGGCATGGTTGCATGTGTGTAATAAGTTTGAATTCAGTTAGTCTTCAAATAGTTGTCAGAACTTCCCTATGAGGAAGGTATTATTGTCATCCTCATGTTAGAGATAAGGAAACTGACGCAGGGAAAAGTTAAGTAACCTGCTCAAGGTCATTGGGCAGTCACTGGAAGAGCTGATACTTGAATCGAGGTTGGCTATGGTGCCTGTGCTCTTAACCACCACTTAAGGCTGTTAGGTGACCCAGTGGTTTTGTCAACACCAAAGCAAGTCCCACACTGTCTTTCCATCAGCCATCTCATGTCAGGCTGTCTGGGCAAAGCAGGAGCCTAGGGTCTGGTCTGGCCTCTGGAGCTAGCCCGCTCAGAGCCACTGAGATAATGTTTATAGAAGCCCACTTATACCTTCTCTCTCCCTCCACTCTAACCAGTAACCATCAATTCCTGTCTTTAAAAAAAAATTAAAGTTTTTGGCCAGGCGCAGTGGCTCATGCCTGTAATCCTAGCACCTTGGGAGGCCAAGGCGGGCAGATCACCTGAGGTCAGGAGTTCAAGACCAGCCTGGCCAACATGGTGAAACCCCATCTCTACTAAAAATACAAAAATTAGCCAGGCGTGGTGGCGCATGCCTATAATCCCAGCTACTTGGGAGGCAGAGGCAGGAGAATCGCTTGAACCTGGGAGGCAGCAGTTGCAGTGAGCTGAGATTGCGCCACTGCATTCCAGCCTGGGGGACAGAGAGAACCCGTCTCAAAAAAAAATAAAAAAAAAAACAAAAAACAAACAAACAAAAACATGGTGTGGTGGCACATGCCTATAATCCCAGCTACTTGGGAGGCTGAGGGCAGGAGAATGGCTTGAACCTGGGAGGCGGAGGTTGCAAAGAGCCAAGACCATGCCATTGCACTCCAGCCTGGGCAACAGAGCAAGACTCTGCCTAAAAAAAAAAAAAAAAAAAGTTTTCCAAACCACTCAAGCTTGTTTCTTTCCTGTCCCTACAATTACTTCTCAGGCATTATGCTCTCTTACCTGGGTGAGTAGACCAGTATCCTGTCTGGTCTCCTTGACTTTAATTTGATCTCCTCACTTTCTTTCTGCAAACTGTCCAAGATAACTCAGTAGCTCTCCTGTTTAGAAACATTTCTGTAAGCTGGATGTAATGGCTCTGTCTGTAATCCCAGCTACTGGGGAGACTGAAGTGTAAGGATTACGAGGCCAGGAGTTCAAGACCAGCCTGGGCAATATAGTGAGACCCCCGACTCTGTAAAAGAAAAAACAATTAGCCAGGTGTGGTGGTTTGCAACTTGTAGTTCCAGCTACGCAGGCAGCTGAAGCAGGAGGATCTCTTGCCAGGAATCTGAGGCTGCAGTGACCTATGATTGTGCCACTGCACTCTAGCCTGGGGAACAGAGGGAGACCCTGTCTCAAACAAAACAAAAAGTTTCCTAGAAATCCTGTGAGTTCCTGTCTGAGACCCCTACTGACCTCCCCAGGCCCAGATCTAGACGCAGCTCTTTTTGCAGGCCACCTACCTGGCCCTAGGACACACCTGTTGCAGCTCCACCTGGCAGACACTCATCCAATGTGTCTTGACTCCAGCAAGCCCCTCTGAAGCAGTCCCTACCCCTCTGCCTTTGGGACATCCCTAAGGGTTCGTCTCTTTCATGGTGGTCTCCCACACTGAGCCGAAGGCCAGGCATGGTGGGGTGGGGCAGGCACGTGGAGCTGAGTGAATGGGAGCTGGGACCAGAGCAGGCTTTGGCTGGGCGTCAGACCCGACTCCCACTGACCCACTGTGACACCTCTCTCCAGGTCACAGTTTCCCCTAAATATCCTATGGAGATTTAGACTTGAACACCCTTGCTTCTCTCCAGTTTCACACTCACAGAAAATTGTTCTCCTCTTCCAAGATCCCCTGTTGAATTATTGGGGGCTGCTTTGGGGGTGGGACGGGTGAAGAGGGGAAGCAATGTCTCCTGGGTCATTGGCTACTCTGGGTCCCTTCTGGACAGATCATACCTAGTTATTCTTTGGGAGAAGAGCCATATTGACTTCCTCTATGCTTGAATCCAGCATTACTACAACTAACAACTAACCCTGTCTCTCCCTCTTCGCTCGGCCCTGCTGCCCTGTCTTGCCAACCTCACAGCCCACCCACACCTCCGCTAAGGACCAGGTACAGTTTTGGCGCCACCTACTGGAAGAAAGGAGCAGCACCTCCACATTTCAAAGAAGAAATTCCAGATCTGCCATTGCTTTGGAGTATGGATTCCATTGATCCGAACAGATATTTACAATGAGTCTACTATATGCCATACACCAACTAGGCTCTGACGATAAAGTGGTGAACAAAATAGAGCTTACATTCTCGGTAGAGATCAATGATAAATAAATAATTTTATATCGTAATAAGCATCATGAAAGAAGTGAGATGTGATGGAGGGAACTGGTACGGAGCTGCTTTTAAGTGCTCAGGAAAGAATGTCCTGAGAAAGTAACATTTGACTGGGCACAGTGGCTCCTGCCTGTAATCCTAGCACTTTGGGAGGCTGAGGTGGAAGGATCACTTGAGCTCAGGAGTTCGAGACCAGCCTAGGCAACATAGCGAGACCTCATCTCTACTAAAAATAAAAAATAAAAAAAGAAAGAAAAAGAAAGTGACCTTCATGAAGGATGAGAATTAGCCAAATGTGAAGAGAGCTTAGAGAGAAAGCCTTGCAAGTAGAGGAGACAACGCAGACCCCAAGGCCCCAGAGAGCTTGGAATATTGGAAGGACAGGAAGGAGACCAGTGTGGCCAGAGTGTAGTGAATGATGCTGGGCACAATTGCTCACGCCTGTAATCCCAGCACTTTGGGAAGCTGAGGCAGGTGGATCACCTGAGGTCAGGAGTTCGAGACCAGCCTGACCAACATGGTGAAACTCCATTTCTACAAAAACTACAAAATTAGCCGGGCATGGTGGTGCATGCCTGTAATCCCAGCTACTTGGGCAGGAGAATTGCTTGAACCCGGGAGGTGGAGGTTGCAGTGAGCCAAGATTATGCCATTACACTCCAGCCTGGGCAACAAGAGTGAAATTCTGTTTCAAAAAAAAAAAGAAAAGAAAAGAGAGAGACAGTATTTCAGGGAGAAGGAACAGCATGTGCTAAAGCCCAGAGGCCAGGGAGATCATGGTGGAGTCAAGGAACAGAAAGGCCAGTGTGCCTGGAGCACAAAGATCGAAGGAATGGGATGCAAGATGAGGCTGAGGATGAAGGCAGAGGCAGATGGTCCACAACATGGCTTTGTGGGTTGTGTTAAGCAATTTGATCCTTATCCTAAGAGGAGAAGGAGGCCATTGAAGAGTTTTAAGTAGGGAAGCCATATGATAGCTCAAGAATTTAGAAAGACCTATCAGCTGCTCTGAGGAGAAAGAATTGAAGAAGGTGAAAGGGGAAGCTGGAAGACTAATGAAGAGGCTGTTCATGTCATGTTCCAAGAATGAATGGTACTGATGAGTACAAGATTAGTGGAGGCAGTGGAGATAGAAGAGGACTGATCTGGCTGCTGGTAGGACTGGATATAATTGAGATGGAGAGGGACATGGGGAGAGAATATGAAAGTGATGTCTATATTTCTTTTTCTTTTCTTTTCTTTTTTTTTCTGAGCTGGAGTCTCTCTCTGTCGCCACACTGGAGTGCAGTGGCACAATCTTGGCTCACTGCAACCTCTGCCTCTTGGGATCAAGTGATTCTCCTGCCTCAGCCTCCCAAGTAGCTGGGATTACAAGCACGTGCCACCACGCTCAGCTAATTTTTGTATTTTTAGTAGAGAGGATGTTTCACCATGTTGGCCAAGATGGTCTCGATCTCTTGACCTTGTGCCCGCCTTGGCCTCCCAAAGTGCTGGGATTACAGGCGTGAGCCACTGCACCCAGCCTATATTTCTTTTTCGTTTGTTCGTTTTTGAGAAAAAACGAACCAGGCAGGAGTGCGGTGGCACGGTCATGGCTCACTGCAGCCTACGCCTCCCGAGCTTCAGCGATCCTCCTGTCTCATTTTTTAATTCTTTTGTAGAGACGAGGTCTCGCTATGTTGCCAAGACTGGTCTCAAACTCCTGGGCTCAAGCGATCCTTCCTCCTCAGCCTCCCAAAATGCTGGGATTACAAGTGTGAGCCACAGAGCCCGGCAATGTCTAGATTTCTATCTTGGGAAACAATGAGTGGGACTTCTAAACACAGCAAACATGAGCAAGCCTGGGGACCAAAAAAATCATTTGCCCCTTGTTTGTAACGTTTTCATATAAATAGGGAAGAAATCACACTTAGGAATTCCACTGTCAGGGACAAGCCTACACACTATCACCACTACTACTATATAACATTTCTTTTTTTTGAGATTGGAGTTTTGCTCTTGTTGCCCAGGCTGAAGGGCAGTGGTGAGCAATCTCAGCTCACTGCAACCTCCACCTCCTGGGTTCAAGCGATTCTCCTGCCTCAGCCTACCAAGTAGTTGGGATTACAGGCATGTGCCACCATGCCCGGCTAATTTTGTATTTTTAATAGAGATGGGGTTTCTCCATATTAGTCAGGCTGGTCTCGAACTCCTGACCTCAGGTCATCTGCCCACCTTGGCCTCCCGAAGCGCTGGGATTACAGGTGTGAGCCACCATGCGCAGCCACTATACATTCCATTGGCCAATATAAACAAGCAATATAAATTATATTAGATAATGTAATTAGACAAGAAAAAGAAAAAATGGAAATATATATGTAAAATTTTTAATTTAATTTGATTTATATATATATATATATATTTTATTTTATTTTATTTTATTTTATTTTATTTTATTTTATTTTTTTTTTTTTTTTGAGACGGAGTCTTGCTCTGTCGCCCAGGCTAGAGTGCAGTGGCCGGATCTCAGCTCACCGCAACCTCTGCCTCCTGGGTTCACGCCATTCTCCTGCCTCAGCCTCCCGAGTGGCTGGGACCACAGGCGCCCACCACCTCGCCCGGCTAATTTTTTGTATTTTTTTAGTAGAGACGGGGTTTCACCGTGTTAGCCAGGAGGGTCTCGATCTCCTGACCTCGTGATCCGCCCGTCTCGGCCTCCCAAAGTGCTGGGATTACAGGCTTGAGCCACCGCGCCCGGCCTTATTTTTTTTTTAAAACAGGGTTTCACCATGTTGCCCAGGTTGGCCTTGAATTCCTGGACTCAAGGGATCCGCCTGCCTTAGCCTCTCCAAAGGCTGGGATTATAAGAGTAAGCCACTGCACCCAGCCTGGTAAAATTATCTTTATTTGTCAATGACATGTTTGTATTCCAAGAGAACCCAAGTGAATCAACTGAAAAACTACTAAAAACAATGAGAAATCTCAGTAAGGAAAAGGGTATAAAATTATTACACAAAAATCAATCCCTTTTATATATATATATAAACTGCAATAAGCTAAATTTCATCGTTCAATGTAATAACCACACCACATTGCCTATTTAACTTTAAATATAAAACGAATTGTTGGGAATAATGTTCAAAATCCTAAGGAAATTGAACACTCAAACAAAGGATTCTTAGCAAAGCAATTTTACTTCTGCGCAGAGGGGTGCTTCTCCTTGGTCAGTCACCATGAGAACACACCTGAACAGGGGCATGAGAGCCTTTATTCCTGAAGCAAGTCCTGCCCCTATACCCTTTCCCCATTGGCCAGGGTCGGTTGTACACTCTAATCCTGGTTGGCTAAACATTTGAACTTTTTTTTAGATAAGGTGGGCACGTAAGGGAGAGAGGGGAAAGGGGGAGGGGTATCTGCAATGAGCTAGAGAGCTAGTCTTTTTTCCAAATAAGGAAAGGAATGTGAGCTGGTACTGATAACGCCTGGTACTGTGGCATGTCTGGGCATGTAACAAAGGCAGAAAGGAAGAAAACAAAAGAAAAAGAAAAAAGGGGTTGGGCGGGGGGTACTATGAATTAAATAAGAAAGGATTGATCAGGCTATTTGAAGAGAAACTTCATCATATCCTATATAATTGAAATCAAATAAATTTAAAACTCAATTCCTCAATCACGCTAATCACATTTTAAAGTCTCATCACCACATATGACTATTGGTTACTGTATTACAGAATATGCTGTATCAGAACATTTCAATCATCGCAGAAAGTTCTATTGTTCAGTGATGACTTAGAAGATACAGTGAAAGAGGTGACCTCATGTATGAGGACAATAAAATGCTTCTGAATAAGAATGAAATAATTATTTGTCAAACCACATAACTTAGTTTTTGGTCACGGGCCCCCTGCGTGGACCTCCCTGTATTTCAGGACATAGCTAAAGTATTATCTCTTTGGGAGTCTTTCTTGATGCTTCCAACCTGAGTCAAAGATTCCTCCAGGATCTCCCAGAGCAAAACACAGTTAACCTTCATTATTCACAGATTCCACATTTATGAATTTGTCTACTTGCTAACATTTATTTGTGACCCCCATATTTTTTTCATTGCTAGTGTATAGAAATACAATTAATTTTTTTATTATGAACTTTTTTTTTTGAGATGGAGTCTCACTCTGTCACCCAGGCTGGAGTTCAGTGGTGCAATCTCAGCTCCCTGCAACCTCCACCTGCCGGGTTCAAGCAATTCTTCTGCCTCAGCCTCCCTAGTAGCTAGGATTACAGGTGCCTGCCACCACGCCTGGAGAATTTTTGTGTTTTTAGTAGAGACGGAGTTTCGCTATGTTGGCCAGGCTGGTCTCAAACTCCTGACCTCAAGTTATCCACTCGCCTTGGCCTCCCAAAGTGCTGGGACTATAGGTGTGAGCCACCACGCCTGGCCTGAACTTTTATTTTATTTTGTTTTATTTTATTTATTTCAGTAGGTTTTTGGGGAACAGATGGTGTTTAGTTACATGAATAAGTTCTTTAGTGATGATTTTAGTGAGATTTTTGTGCACCCATCACCCGAGCAGTGTACACGGTATCCAATGTATAGCTTTTATCCCTGACTCCCCTCCCACCCTTTCCCATGAATCCCCAAAGTCCATTGGATTATTGTTATGCCTTTGTGTCCTCATAGCTTAGCTCCGAACTCCGATATTAATACTCATGGTCATTCATAGATATGCACAGAGTGACAAAAATTTCAAGTTGTCTAATGTGCATGCTCCCAGCTGAGGCTGAACAAGGTGATGCCCCTCTGTTTTTCACTTGGTATTGTTAACAAGTGTCCTTTTTGTGGTCCATTTAGAGCCATGTTTTTTCATTTCATACTTTTTCTTGCCCCAAACAGAGTGCTGAAGTGTTGTCTAGTGTTCCTAAGCACAAGAAGGCTGTCGCTGTGGTTTGAATGTGTCCCCCAGATTTCACATGTTGGAAATTTAGTCTCCAAATTCATATGTTGATTGGAGATGGGAGCTTTGGGAGGTAATTGGAATCAGGTAAGATAATCGGGATGGGACCTCTATGATGGGACTGGTGGTTTTACAAGGAGGGGAAGAGCAACCTGACTCAACACTTTCGCTCTTGCCATCTTGCATGTGATGTCCTCCACCATGTTATGATGTAGCAAGAAGGCCCTCACCAGATGCTGACACCATGCTCCTGGACTTTGCAGTCTCTAGAACTATAAGAAATTTCTTTTCTTGATAAATTATCCAGTCTCAGGTATTCTGTTATAGCAACAGAAAATAGACTAAGACAGCTGTGATGTGCCTTACAGAGAAAATATGTGTGTTAGACAAACTTCATTCAGGCATGAGTTATAATGAGTTCAATGTCAACAAATCAACAATACCAATTAAATAAGGTGTGTTTAAATAGAAGCACATGTAAAACATGGTTATGTATTGATCATTTAATAAAAGCGTTGTGATCAAGCCAGCTGCAATGGCTCATGCCTGTAATCCCAGCACTTTGGGAGGCGAAAGTGGGCAGATCAATTGAGGTCACGAGTTTGAGACTAGACTGGCCAACATGGCGAAACCCCATCTCCACTAAAAATACAAAATTTAAGCCAGGCATGGTGGCACGCACCTGTAATAACAACTACTCAGTGTTTGGACGAACGGAGGCAGGATGGTGCACTTCCGGGTTCTTCTTCACCACCAACTCTTCCCGTGTGTGCAAGAATGCAGCTGATGCCCGGGAAGGTGCAGATTAATCAGGCATGCACCAGGTGATGTCAATCCGAGGAGACCAAGATTTACCTGGTGGCACCTGCGGAGCGGCTCCCCTCCCCCGACATGCCCGTGCCCCACCTATTGCCCTCCCACTCCTAGAAAAGTCACTCTTGGCCATTGAGCCACGCAGCCTTCTCACAGCCCCACTCCTGTCGGGATGTCGGGACTGTGGGAAGTCCGTCCGAGAGCCCCACCGGGGGACTCTGCCGGCCTCCTTTGCCGGAGGCCGACAGACTTCTCCCCCACACCTTAGGTGACCAAAAATAAACTTGCAGTTTTGCTCCTACACTTGCCTACCCGCTGGTTCTTTTGTGCCCGCTGGGCTGGTCTTAGAAAAACAAATCACTCAGGAGGCTGAGGCAGGAGTATTGCTTGAACCTGGGAGGTGGAGGTTGCAGTGAACCAGGATTGCATCACTGTGGTAGGAGTTATTAAGAAGTTATTTTAGGCAGACAGAGAGGAAAAGGGGTCCTGGGAGAGTTTTTGTTTTTAAAGCAGCTCCAAAAACATTTTTTGTCTAGCATGAAAGCCCTGGCTCTTAGACCTGGGCGGCAACCTTTGATATGCAAATGCAGGCCATTAGAAGCTGGGTCCACCCAAACATTGGGATTCCTACCCTGTGCTTCTTACCCTGGCCCCATATGTGCCTGGCAAAATAGCCTCCCCCACATATCCCCAAGTGTGCACAACATCATGGTGCTCTGTATTTGCATATTAAAAAGGCTAGGGTGGGAGGGCCAGTTTTTTTTGTTGGCTACATGAATGACATGCCTGGTCAAACTAATCTTCTGAGCCCTCTGCAAATCAAACACCACCTCCTCCAGCCTCTTCATATACCTGGCTGGTGTCCATGGCACGTGGAGTCTCCTCTCTCAGCTTTGGAGCCCCCCTCCCTCTGCCTCTGTACAGGAGAGCTTCTGTCTTCTTTCTTCTCCCTTCCTTCTTGCCTATTAAACCCTCAGTTCCTTAAAACCACTCCATGTGTGTCCATGTCATTTTATCTAAACTGGCATGAGGACCAAGAGCCCTGGTGTTCTTCCACTCATTGGAGCTGTATCATCACTGCACTCTAGCCTGAGCAACAGAGCGAGACTTCATCTCAAAAAAAAAAAAAAAAAAGTATTATGATCAGAGGCTCTCAGGAACCTAATTTTGTATTTCCCATTTCCCCTAGGAACAATGATCTAGTATTTGCTAATTCAGTTTTCACGGTGACTATATGGAATATAACAATTACAAGTCATAAGAACCAACTGTACATGTCTATGTCTTTCCTAGGCTTCGAGTTCCTAGGGCAGAACCCACTTTGGATCACAAGTCTTTGTATACCTAGGATCTAACATAGTGCCTAGCACAAAGTAGGAGTCATAAATATGTTGAAAAGAATGGAGACAGGGAAGAGAGGAGAAGAAAGAGGCAGTGATGACAGGAGGCAGCAGTCAGAGAAGGTTTAGGACTGGGTGTGTTGGATAAGATCTAGAGCCTACTTTTTTCCTCCAGGGCAGTTGGGCAGGGTTGGGTGGGGCTTATACCTCGGGGCAATCAAAGAAGTCCCTGATTGCTGTGGCTTAAGGCTCTTTCTGGGGTGAGGCCCAAGTCCTAAAGAGGCCCAGCCCTGCCTGCTCACCATCCAGGAAATTGCCCTTTGTCTGGCAGAAATCCTGCTAAATTAGCCTGGGTTGAGCGGGCTGGATTCCTGCCCCAAGGTGATCCAAGGTGGCCTGGGTGGCTTAGGAGGAGTCTGGGATGTCCTAGGGCTATTGAGTGTCAGAGAAATAGGAAAGGGCAGGACAGTTTGCCCTTACTGTGTTTCATAAGAGATGGGGAATGAGTCCTAAAGTCTCTCTTTCTCCTGTCTGCCACTACAGTCACCGCAGTCACTCATCCCAGTACCTTCCCCTTCAGTGACTCCCATCTGGCCCAGGTGGCCATCTGTGTGGCCTCAAAGGATGCCAGTACTAGAGAAGGCCCAAGAACTACCCAGCCTAGCCCCCAGACTCAGAGAGGACAAGGGAGTTGCACAAGGTCACACAGCCAGCCACAGGCAGAAGGAGAGAATCTGTCTCCTAGCTCAGAGTTATTTTTGTTTTCCAACCAAAAAACAAATTTTTTTTTTTGAGACAGAGTCTCATTCTGTCGCCCAGGATGGAGTGCAATGGTATGATCTCGGCTCACTGCAACTTCCGCCTCCGGGTCCAAGCAATTCCCTGCCTCAGTCTCCCAAGTAGCTGGGATTACAGGTGCGTGCCACCACGCCCGGCTAATTTTTGTATTTTTAATATTGATGGGGTTTCGTCATGTTGGTCAGGCTGGTCTTGTAATCTGCCTGTCTTGGCCTCCCAAAGTGCTGGGATTACACGTGTGAGCCACCGCGCCTGGCCATTTTTTCCCACCAAATTTATCAGTTTCCTTCCCTCCCTCCCTCCTTCCTTCCTTCCTTCCTTCCTTCCTTCCTTCCTCCCTCCCTCCCTCTCTCCCTTCCTCCCTTCTTTCTCCCTTTCTTTCTTTCTTTCCTTCTCTTTTTCTCTTTTTCTTCTTTCTTGGTCTCACTCTGTACCCCAGGCTGGAGTACAGTAGTGTGATCATGGCTCACTGCAACCTCGAACTCCTGCACTCAACAAATCCTCCTGCCTCAGCCTCCTGAGTAACTGGGACTAGAGGCGCACCACCTTGCCCAGCTAATTATTTTATTTTCTGTAGAGACAGGGTCTCCCTATGTTGTCCAGGTTGGTCTTAACTCCTGAGCTCAAGTGATCCTCCCTCCTTGGCCTCCCAAAGTGCTGGGATTACAGATGTGAACCACCTTGCCTGGCCTGTCAGTTTCTTAAGAACCAAGACTTTTGTCCTGTGTCCTTCCCTCCCTTTTCACTGCCATCAGGGCTCAGACTCCAGAGCTAGTCCCCTAGCAATCTATGGCTTTCAGCAGATGGGCTCGGCCATTTCTGTTAACACAAAGGGACAACTCATAGTGTGGGAGGGGCTGTTCTACTCCTTGCTGTTCCTTGAAGTTGTAGCAGAGGCAGAGGACTAGACCTAGGCTGTCTGATCCAACCCCACCTGATGCGTGGGATGCCTGTGGCTGCCTTCTGCTTGCTCATGCCCTTGGCAGCCAGCTCATTTTGGCTCGAGGCAGCCTGTTTCATTTGTGGAGAAGGGCATAAAAAAAGGTTTCCTTCATCTTGAAAGCTATCTCCTTATGGCTTGTCCCCACAGATTCTAGATCCTCTCTTTGGCATCTGCACAATACAACCCTTCTCTTTGTCCCGTTGAAGACCTGCATAAATTTGAAGACAGATCTTGTCCCTAGAAATGAGATCAAGGCCTGTCATTCTTCTAGTTATACTTGTTTTAGTAGTCTACAAAGAGCAAGCATTTATTTTGCTTTTGTAATTAAAAAAAAAAACCAAACTTCTTACTTTTCAATGTTTTATTGAGATATAATTTACATTCAGGAGGCTGGGTGTGGTGGCTCACACTGTAATCCCAGCACTTTGGGGAGGCCAAGGCGGGTGGATCACCTGAGGTCAGCAGTTCGAGACCAGCCTGGCTAACATGGTAAAACCCCGTCTCTACTAAAAATACAAAAATTAGCCATGTATGGTGGCGCATGCCCAGCTACTTGGGAGGCTGAGGCAGGAGAATTGCTTGAACCTGGGAGGCGGAGGTTGCAGTGATCCGAGATCGCACCACTGCACTCCAGCCTAATGACAGACTGAGACTCCATCTCACTCTGTAAGTATAAAGAAATCTATACTTACCCCAATATAAAAAAATTATGTTTTTATTTAGAAGTTGTTTATTATACTTTTCTTATTCAGGTCTATGATCCACTCAAATTAATTGTTATGTATAGTGTGAGTTGAGGGTCAGAGTTTATTTTTCTCTGTACTTATCCAATTATTCTGGCATCTTTTAGTAAAAGGACATCCCTCCCCTACTTCATTACAGTGATGTAAATCAAGAGAACCTATATGTGTAGGTCCATTTTTGGACCCTATTTTTTTTTTTATTTTGAGACAGAGTCTTGCTGTCTCCCAAGCTGTAGTGCAATGGGGTGATCTTGGCTCACTGCAACCTCCGCCTCCCAGGTTCAAGTGATTCTCCTACCTCAGCCTCCCGAGGAGCTGAGATTACAGGCACACACCACCACCCCAGCTAATTTTTGTATTTTTAGTAGAGATGGGGCTTTACCATGTTGGTCAGGCTGGTCTCGAACTCCTGACTTCAGGTGATCCACCTGGCTCGGCCTCCCATAGTGCTGGGATTACAGGCGTGAGCCATAGCAGCTGGCCCTGGCCTCTTTATTCTGTTCAAGTGATCTACTCAGCTATCCTTACTCCAAGAATCCCCTGTCTTAATCACCATAGATTTATATCTTGAAATCTGGTAGTGTAAGTCTTTCAACTTCAAGGTTTTGTTTTGTCTTGTTTTTGAGATGGAGTCTCACTCTCTCGCCCAGGCTGAAGCGCAATGGCATGATCTTGGCTTATTCCAACTTCCACTTCCCAGGTTCAAGCGATTCTCCTGCCTCAGCCTCCCAGGTAGTTGGGACTACAGATGCACGCCACCACACCCAGCTAATGTTTTTGTACTTTAAGTAGATATGGGGTTTCAGCATGTTGGCTAGGCCGGTCTTGAACTCCTGACCTCAGGTGATCTGCCCGCCTTGGCCTCCCAAAGTGCTGGGATTATAGGTGTGAGTCACCACGCCCAGCCAAACTTCAAGGTTTTTTGATTGTCCATATGTATTTTGGAATCAGCTTGTCCATGTTTGCGCATGCGCACGCACACACGCACACGCATGCACAGAATGTGCTGGGAATTTGATTGAATTGCACTGAATCTGTGGACTAATTTGGAAAAAACTGGTATCTTAACAGTATTGAGTCTTCTAATTTATGAACATGAAATATCTGTCTGTTTATTTAGGTCATGTGTTTTTGTTTTTTTTTTTTTTGAGGCAGAGTCTCACTCTGTCACCCAGGCTGGAGTGCAGTGGCGTGATCTCGGCTCACTGCAAACTCCGCCTCCCGGGTTCACCCATTCTCCTGCCTCAGCCTCCTGAGTAGCTGGGACTACAGACGCCCGCCACTGCGCCCGGCTAATTTTTTGTATTTTTAGTAGAGACAGGGTTTCACTGTGTTAGCCAGGATGGTCTTGATCTCCTGACCTCGTGATTCACCCGCCTTGGCCTCTCAAAGTGCAGGGATTACAGGCGTAAGCCACCGCGCCCGGCCTAGGTCATGTTTAATTTATCTCAAGAATGTTTTATAGAAACAGGCATGGTGGTGCATGCCTGTAGTCCCAGCTACTTGGGAGGCTGAGGCAGGAAGATCCCCTGAGACAAGGAGTTTGAGACCAGCCTGGCCAAAATAGTGAGACACTGTCGCTTAAAAAAGAGAGAGAGAATGTTTCAGGTTGAGGTCTTTTTTTTTTTTCTTTGAACATTTATTATGATTCTTTTTACATTTTTTGTAGAGGTGGTATCTTGCTATGTTGCCAGGCTGGTCTCCAACTCCTGGGCTCAAGCAACTCTCCCACCTCAGACTCCCAAAGTGCTGGGATTATAGGCATGAGCCACCACTCCTGGCCACAGGTTGAAATTTCGAACGTCTTTCAATAGATTTATTCCTAAGCATTTGATATTTTTGATACTGTTGTAAATAATATTGTTTTTTAAATTTCATTTTCTAATTTTTTTGTTGCTAGTATAAAGAAATACATGTGTATGTTGATCTCATATCCAGTAGTCTTGCTAAATTCACATATTAATTCTATGAAACCTCTACATTTTTAATTCTGAAAACATTTGCATTGATCTTAAAGTTCAAGAAATACTTTGATTATTTTAAAACATCCTAGGCCAATGGGCGCAGTGGCTGATGACTGTAATTCCAGCGCTTTGGGAGGCCAAGGCAAGAGGACTGCTTGAGTTTGGGAGTTTGAGACCAGCTTGGGCAACATAGTGAAACCCCTTCTCCACAAAAATACAAAAATTAGTCAGGCATGGTGGTGCATGCCTGTGGTCCCAGTTACCCGGGAGGCTGATGCGGGAGGATTGCTTGAGCTCATGATTGCACCACTGCACTCCAGCCTGAGCGACAGAGTAAGACCCTGATTCAGAAAAACAAAAACAAAAACATCCTGTTCTGTGACCATCACCTTTTATCTTTCTGGCTCACTCTCTCTAATACTCTGAATCCAATAATTTGTCAACCTCTTCATGACATCCAACCCATTGACCCTATCACCTTTTCATTGCCTTTTAACTTGTCATCTTACATATCTTAGATTCCATAGTCTCATCAGTATTACTTTCTTGTTCCCTTTCCCCGCCACAGATCTCACCTGGATTCACTCGAGTTTAAATCCAAAGCTTAGGCTCAATCTGATTGCTTTAGTCTATTCAGGCTGCTATAACAAAATGCCAAAGACCGAGTGGCTTAAACAACAAGTATTTACTTTCCAAGTCCTGGAGGCTGGGAAGTCCAGGATCAAATCCTGGCAGATTTTGTTCCTAGTGAGGACCCCACTGCCTTGCGTGCAGATGGCCAACTTCTCTCTATGTCCACACATACTGAAGAGAGAGCACACTCTGGTTTCTCTTACTCTTCTTATGAGGACACTAATACCAACATAGGGACCTTATCCTCATAATCTCATCTAAACCTCATTACCTCCAAAAAGCGCTGCTTCTAAATACCATTATAATGATGATTAGGGCTTCAGTGTATGAATTTGGGGGGTTCTTAATCCAGTCCATACCAATGGTTGAAAAAAACATATAATATTGACTAGTTTTACTCTAAATGGGCCAGTAATGCTGCTCATTTCCCAGATCCGTAGCCAACACCCACTGTCTTAGCCAACTATTTCACTCCTCAAGGAGGTAACTCCTCAAGCCCCCAAAGTCACCTCGCTATTCTCACTCTCAACTGATGATTTTGCTTCTTATTTCATTAGAAAAGCAATCAGAAAAGAACCTCTACCATTCGCCCACCACATCTACCTACCCCTGGCATCTGTGCCCACATGTTCTGTTTTCCTGCTTTTAATAACGAGAGAACTGCCCTGTTTTCATTTAAGGCCAAACCTTCCACCAGTGCACCAGATCCCATTTCCTCTCCTCTATCCAAGCACTTTCCTTCCACAATTATTTATTTATTTTTTCGAGACAGAGTCTTGCTCTGTGGCCCAGGCTGGAGTGCAGTGGCATAATCTCGGCTCACTGCAAACTCTGCCTCCTGGGTTCAAGGGATTCTCCTGCCTCAGCCTCCCGAGTAGCTAAGATTACAGGCGTGCACCACCACGCCTGGCTAATTTTTGTATTTTTAGTAGAGACAGGGTTTCACCATGTTTCCCAGGCTGGTCTTGAACTCCTGACCTTGTGATCTGCCCATGTCAGCCTCCCAAAGTGCTGAGATTACAGGTGTGAGCCATCGTGCCGGGCCAATTATTTTATTTGTCTCAAATCTTCCATCTTTCCCTCTCTACTGATGCACTCTTGGGAACTTACAAACATGCTATGATATTTCCTGTCTTAAAAACCAAACCAATCTACACCCTTCCCTTGATAGCACACTTTCCTAGATACTACCCCATTTCTATATTCCACTTGAAGAGCAAAACATCTCAAAAGGTTGACTCTATCCTGTCCCCATTTCTTTCTTTATTTCCTTCTTTCTCTCTCTTTCTCTTTCTTTCTTGACAGGGTTTGGCTCTGTCACCCAGGCCGGAGTGCAATTGCATGATGTGGGCTCACTGCAATCTCTGCCTCCCCGTCTCAAGTGATCCTCCCGCCTCAGCCTTCCAAGTACCAGGGAGTACAGGTATGCGCCACCATGCCTGGTTAATTTTTGTATTTCTGGTAGAGACAGGGTTTTGCCATATTGCCCAGGCTGGTCTCAAACTCCTAGACTCAAGCAATCCTCCTGCCTTGGCCTCCCAAAGTTCTGGGATTACAGGCATGAGCCACTGTGCCCAGCTCTGTCTCCACTTTTTCTACTCCCATTCTCCCTTGAGCCCACTCCAATCCATTTACCCTAACCACAGGGAGTGCTGTAAACGAGAGCAGAGAAGTGGGGCAGTATCCATAGAGGTTGTATCTGAGAGATTGAACTCAAACACAATGAGGTTTGGCCCCCACCATTACATTAAAACTGCTCTTATCGGCTGGGTGTGGCGGCTCACGCCTGTAATCCCTGCAATTTGGGAGGCCGAGGCCGGTGGATCGCTTGAGGTCAGGAGTTCCAGACCAGCCTGGCCAACATAGCAAAACCCCATCTCTACTAAAAACACAAAAAATTAGCTGGGTGTGGTGGCACGTGCCTGTAATCCCAGCTACTCAGGAGGCTGAGGCAGGAAAATCACTTGAACCTGGGAGGCAGAGGTTGCAGCCAGCTGAGATTGCATCACTGCACTTCAGCCTGGGTGACAGAGCACGATTCTGTCTCAAAAAAAGAAAAAAAGAAAAAAGACATGGACCATTTTCTTGCATATCCACAAGGCCATGATTATACCTAATAGAATGTGAAATTGTTTTTTGGTGTTATTTAATACCCAGTCTATAGTTACACTTTCCCTAATTCTCAGGTATGTCTTATTACAGTGGGTTTATTCAAATTTGGATACAAAAAAGGTCTACACATCACATTTTGTTGTGCCCTTAAAACCTTTTTAATCGCAAGCAGTTCTTCTCCCCACCCTTTATTTTTTATACCATTGACTTATTGCAGAGACAAGCTCAATTGTCCTGTAGAATGTTCCACATTCTGGATTTACTCTCTTTTTATAACGAAGCTTTTGTAACTTGGCCCTTTCCTGTCCTGAAATGAGATTCAGAGATAATGTAACTACTGTGATGGTTAGAGCCTGGCAGGAAACAGATGGAATACTTAAACCAAGTCCAGTTGAGGCCAGTTTAATGAAGGGATTATTGCCAAGATGCGGGTAAAGTAAAGGGAACCAACAAGGAACTGTGGAGCACTGGAGAGAGTATCTGCCACCCTTAGGCCTGAGGGGCCAACATGAGGGAATGGTATCTCGTCTTGGCTGAACCCAGCGGGAAGCTACTGGGCAAGACAGCTGGTTGGAGAATACCCCCTCACAATTATCTGTATACATAATTTCCCTTTTTTTTGGAACAGAGTTTTGCTCTGTTGCCTAGGCTGGAGTGCAATGGTGCGATCTTGGCTCATTTCAACCTCTGCCTCCGGGGTTCAAGTGATTCTCCTGCCTCAACCTCCCCAGTAGCTGGGATTACAGACACACGCCATGACGCCCAGCTAATTTTTGTATTTTTAGTAGAGAAGAGGTTTCACCATGTTGGCCCAGCTGGTCTTGAACTCTGGATGTCAGGCGATCCACCTGCCTCAGCCTCCCAAAGTACTAGTATTATAGACATGAGCCACCACATCCAGTCTACATACATAATTTCAAACAAATGAATTTAATTTCCTAAATGTAATACAAAGAAAAATAAGAGGAAATTAATGCATACAAATATGTTTGAACATGTAAAAATTACGCACAACTTTATCAGAAGCCCCAAGGTAAACATCAGATACTTGTAGTCATTCCTAGAATCAGTGCGCCTGTCAAAGTTGCTACATGCAGACCAATCCAGGAGAACTGGACTGGCAGCTTCAGCAAGCAGTGTGTTGATTTTCTGAACAAAACCAAGCACACTCTTTCATCAATTACATGGAAATGGTGTTCCTGGGAAACCCAGTGTATATTAAAACCATACAGAAAATACTTTGGTTCATGTGGAAAACAGAGTTAGATTCTAGGTTGAGATAAATAATACACATCTTTTTCACCAAATGAACATCTGATAGGACAATTGAGAGTCATATGGAATGTGAGTCAGTTTCTGTAGTGCAGGGTTGTCCTGTGTATTGCAGGATGTTTAGCAGCCCTGGCCCCACCCACTGAACCCCCCTGTAGAGCTCCTTACCCTAATCATCATGACATCCTCCCCCGTCAATGTTGTGCCACATTTCCAGAATTTCCTCTAATGAGTAGGTCATACTCATGGAGAATCATTCATCTAGGTGATCTCCTCTGGTCCTGCGGATTTATTAATACATTCACTGTCTTCCAAACTATTTACTCAGGCTCATCCTCTCTGCTGAATATACACAGTTATACTTGATGTCTCTATTTACACCACTAACTGGCATCTCAAAATTTATTTATTTTTATTTTATTTATTTATTTATTTTTCGAGATGGAGTCTTGCTCTGTCGCCTAGGCTGGAGTACAGTGGTGTGATCTCAGCTCACTGCAACCTCAGCCTCCCGGGCTCAAGCGATTCTCCTGTCTCAGCCTCCTGAGTAGCTGAGATTACAGGCTTGGGCCACCATGCCCAGCTAATTTTTGTATTTTTAGTAGAGATGGGGTTTCACCATGTTGGCCAGGCTGGTCTCGAACTCCTGACCTCGTGATCCACCCGCCTCAGCCTCCCAAAGTGCTGGGATTACAGGCATGAGCCACTGTGCCTGGCCCTTTGTTGTATACATTAACCAAATTTTTCCTTTTCTCTTTCTTCACTATCTTAAACAGGAAGTATTGGTAGTGGTTAACTTTGGGATTTAGTCTTCCACTCACAGGATATTGAGGTAGGGTTGTGACTCAATTAGAAGACTTAAAAACTACCCTGAGAAGGAACCAGTAACTATGGGGAAAGGGTACATACCTGCCTCAGTTTGCAAGGGCTGCTGTAATAAAATACCACAGGCCGGGCGTGGTGGCTCACGCCTGTAATCCTAGCACATTGGGAGGCCGAGGCGGGTGGATCACGAGGTCAGGAGTTCAAGACCAGCCTGGCTAAGATGGTGAAACCCTATCTCTACTAAAAATACAAAAAAATTAGCTGGGCGTGGTGGCACGCACCTGTAATCCCAGCTACTCTGGAGGCTGAGGCAGAGAATTGCTTAAACCTGGAGGGGCGGAGGTTGCAGTGAGTCGAGATCGTGCCCTGCACTCCAGCCTGGGCAACAGAGTGAGAGTCCATCTCAAAAAATAAAATAAAATAAAAATAAAATAAAATACCACAGACTGGACCGGGTGTGGTGGCTCACACCTGTAATCCCAGCACTTTGGGAGGTCAAGGCAGGCGGATCACTTGAGGTCAGGAGTTTGAGACCAGCCTGGCCAACATGAAACCTCGTCTCTACTAAAAATACAAAAATTAGCTGGGCATGGTGGCATATGCCTGTAATCCCCCCTACTTGGGAGGCTGAGGCAGGAGAATTGCTTGAACCTGGGAGGCAGAGGTGGCAGTGAGCTCAAGATCACGCCACTGCACTCCAGCCTGGGCGACAGAGTGAGACTCTGTCTCAAAAACAAACAAACAAAAATACCACAGACTGGGTGGCTTAAACAACAGAAATTTATTTCCTCACAGTTCTGGAAACTGGAAGTCTAGGATCAAGGTATCAGCAGGTTTGGTTTGCTCCCGAAGCCTCTCCTCTTGGTCTCAACTTCCTCACCTCAAGTGATCCGCCCGCTTTGGCCTCCCAAAGTGCGGTGATTACAGGTGTGAGCCACTGCACCAAGCTCAAATTTCCTCTTCTTATAAGGACACCAATCAGATTGGGTTAGAGCCTATCATAATGGGCTTATTTTAACGTAATCACCCCTTAAAGGCCCTATCTCCAAATATAGTCTGAATCTGAGGAACTGGGGAACTGGGGGTTAGGGCTTCAACATACCAATTTGGAGGGAATGCAGTTCAGCCATAACAACACCTTTATTTATATGAGGAATAGGTGTTCCCAGGTCAAATCAAGGGAAGGGTTGCTTATTCTCATGGCCCAATAACGAGATGCAGATAAACTGGGAAAGGAGGGAGTGGATTTCTGTAACTGGGTACAGGGGTAGGACCTGGAAAATATCACCAGACCAACTCAAAATTACAAAGTTTCCAGAGCGTATGTGCCTTCTAAGCTGTATGTCTATGTGTAACTGTGCGTTCATCTAAAGACATAAGTGATTAACTTCTCCTATAACTGAGATCTGAGTCCTGAGGAACTTCCACTGGAGTCTCGGTAAATTTATTGAATCTAAATGGCTCCAGGTGCTGGGGTAATTACCCTTATCTTGTCTTCTGCTAAGTCATGGAGGTTTGGGGAGTTCCTTCAGACTCTCAGTAAACTTATTCATGGAGGTCTGGGGATTTCTTCAGACCCCTAATGAAACTTATTTAATCCTAAATGAGTCCTGTTAAGAATTGCTTCATTATCTTGTCATGATTCAAGGCCCATGAAAGGCCTGGGCAAAGCTCTTGGTGAGCCTTTGTTACATTCCAGCCTTTGTATAAGGACACTGCCTCTATCAGCTTTTAATATGTAACTCAACCCCTCAGTCAGTCAGTGCTGAGACAGTTGTTATGGAGGCCTGGGTTAGTGAGACCTGGTCTGCCACATAGGTGCATCATATTAGCTAGAGTCATTAATATTGTTGTTTGAAAATTAAACATAGATAAAAGAGTGTATATGAATTTCACTGACTAGCCAAAGGTATAGACCAGGGGTGTCCAATCTTTTAGCTTCCCTGGGCCACATTGGCAGAAGAAGAATTATCTTGGGCCACATGTAAAATATACTAACACTAATGATAGCTGATGAGCTAAAATAATAATAATAATAATGTTTTAAGAAAGTTTACAAATTTGTGTTGGGCCACATTCAAAGCCATCCTGGGCTGCATGTGGCCCATGGGCCATGGGATAGGCAAGCTTGGTGTACACCATACCAGATTGTTGTCATCTCTGCCTCATTCTCACTTCCTCCTATGCTTTCTCCTATATTTTGGGAGCTAGAAGCCTCAGAACTATATTTCTTAGCCTCCCTAAACAGGGTTCTAGCCTGTATGCTGCAAATGAGAGGTGCTCATGTGAAATTTGGATGGCAGAAGGAAAGGAGAGGCCATTATAATTCTGTTGGTGGTGAGTAGGCCTGGGGCTTCAGCAGATAGAGGATGAGAGCTTAGGGTGCAGCTTCCAGACACCCTCCTATGAATCACCCACTTTGATGCCTTTGGCAGGTGGCAGAAGAAACCACCACCATGGTGGTGGTTTCTTGTGATTTCTGCACTTCCTCATTTCCTAAACATTAGCAGATATATATTTTTTGCTACAGGATTCTTTGCAAAATACTTCTCAAAATAAAATATCACTACTAAGCCTTCTTCCTCTTCATCAATTACATAGGTGTGGAAGCCCCACTGGACAGGCCAAGTTGGAACAGCCTGGTTCTGCAACCAGAAGTAGAGGCATGGAGCAGTTTTCTTATTTTTACTTTTTTTCTTTTTTCTTTTTTTGAGATGGAGTATTTACTCTTGTTGCCCAGGCTGGAGTGCAGTGGCACGATCTCGGCTCACTGCAACCTCCACCTCCTGGGTTCAAGTGATTCTCCTGCCTCAGCCTCCTGAGTAGCTGGGATTACAGGCATGTACCACCACGCCTGGCTAATTTTGTATTTTTAGTAAAGACAGGGTTTCTCCATGTTGGTCAGGCTGGTCTTGAACCCTTGACCTCAGGTGATCCACCCGCCTCGGCCTCCCAAAGTGCTGGGATTACAGGTGTTAGCCACCGCACCCAGCCCGGAGCAGTTTTCATAATACCCTCTGGGCTTAGGTTTTCACACTCTTCCCAAGGAAACTGCAACCGGTGGTTGGTTGCAGGACATATAGGGTGATAGAACAAGCATTGAACTTAGGATCAGAAGACCTTAGTTCCAGGATCTACTATGTAATTGCTACATCAAGGGCAACACCTTTGACTTGTTGGGTCTTGGCCATGTGACCTGATACAAAAATACACTTTTACAACTGTGTGTATTTTCCTCTTTTCTTTCCTTTCTTTCTTTTTTTTTTTTGAGACAGAGTTTTGCTCTTGTTGCCCAGGCTGGAGTGCAATGGCGCAATCTCGGCTCACTGCAACCTCTGCCTCCAGGGTTCAAGCAATTCTCCTGCCTCAGCCTCCTGAGTAGCTGGGATTACAGGCATATACCACAACGCCCAGCTAATTTTTTATTTTTAGTAGAGATAGGTTTCTCCATGTTGGCCAGGCTGATCTTGAACTCCTGACCTCAGGTGATCTGCCCACCTCAGCCTCCTAAAGTGTTGGGATTACAGGCGTGAGCCACTGTGCCTGGCCGATTTTCCTCTTTTCTTTGTTGTATATATGTTTGCATATATTAACTAAAATTTTGCCTCTCCTTTTCTTCACTACCTTATACAGGAAGTATTGGTAGTGGTTAACTTTGTGACATATGAAACAGCAGCAAGGAGGAGAAAACAAATGTGAATAATAGATAACATTTACATACTGCATTCTATGTTTGAGTCATTATTCTGAGACAGATCCACTCATTTAATCATCACAAAAACTGTATGAGAAAGCTACTATTCAGTATTATATTCCTGTCTTTTTTTTTTTTTTGGAGATGGAGTCTTGCTCTGTCACCCAGGCTTGAGTGCAATGGTGCGATCTTGGCTCACTGCAACCTCCGCCTCTCAGTTTCAAGCAGTATTCCTGCCTCAGCCTCCTGAGTAGCTGGGACTACAGGTGCCAGCCACCACACCTGGCTAATTTTTGTATTGTTAGTAGAGACGGGGTTTCACCATGTTGGTCCCACTGGTCTCTAACTCCTGACCTCATGATCCGCCTGCCTCGGCCCCCTCCAAAGTGCTGGGATTACAGACATGAGCCACCGTGCCCAGCCTATATTCCTGTCTTATAGTTGGGGAAACAGATACTGATAAACTTACCCTGCTCACCCAAGCAGTCTATGTCCTCAATGGGGCTTTTAATCATTAATCTAACTGGGCATGGTGGCTCACGCCTGTAATCTCAGCACTTTGGGAGACCAAGGCCGGTGGATCACTTGATGTCAGGAGTTCGAGACTAGCCTAGTCAACATGGCAAAACCCCATCTCTACTAAAAATACAAAAAGTTAGCTGGGCCTGGTGGCATGCACCTGTAATCCCAGCTACTCCGAGGCTGAGATAGGAGAATAGCTTGAACCCGGGGTAAGGAGGTTGCAGTGAACCGAGATCATGGCACTGCACTCCAGCCTGGGTGACAGAGTGAAACTCGGTCTCAAAAAAAAAAAATCATTAAACTATATGGCCTCTTGTTACATGAAAACATGTGATAAATTGGTATTGACTTATAGTTTGGAAATGGCTGATTTGGGATATATTGCTCTCTATTCCAAGTTCTGTGACTCCCCAAATGAAGTAGAAACCCAGTGGGACTGGGAATTAAAGATATCAGGAATCCCGTCATATTTCCTCCTGTCATAAGTGGTTCTTCCCGTCTCTGCACACCACCACTCAGCTGCTCGTTCCACATGGCAGGTAGAACAGGCCAACCCACAGCTCCCAAGTATGTATCTCCTCTGTTCAACCTTCCCAGATTGAATTGGATACTCCTGATTCTAATTACAGATTCGTGTGTGTGTGTGTGTGTGAGAGAGAGAGAGAGAGAGAGATCACAAGACTGAGAGCGATATTACTGGTCCAATCCACTGTGGCAGAGTCATTGAACACACACTTGGTATGTAAGACTGCCCACCTGGGAGTGAAGTGGGCAGACACCTCAGGAGTTGGGTGTTTGGGGTACTTACTTCAACTCTCTTGATTGTAGAAATATTTAGGTCCTATACCATTGTTTTCACCCACTGAGGGACAGTAATATGTCTCCCCTGAAGGGAAAACATCTTTCTACTCCAGGCTAGGTGGCTAGCTCAGCTATAGCAGGAGAGCCCTACTACACTTGCAGCATGAAGTCCTGGGATTAACTTCCAGTTCGCAATGCACTGGCTGTGTGACTTCAGGTAATTTTTATAACCTCCCTGAGTCTCTGTGTACTGATTTCAGAAGAATCAGAAAATGCAAACAATTGCAACTAGAAAAAGAAAAACATACTCTTGGCTGGGCGCAGTGGCTCGTGCCTGTAATCCCAGCACTTTGGGAGGCCGAAGTGGGTGGATCATGAGGTCAGGAGTTCGAGACCAGCCTGGCCAACATAGAGAAACCCCCATCTCTACTAAAAATACAAAAATTAGCTGGGCATGGTGGCGTGAGTCTATAGTCCCAGCTACTCAGGAGGCTGAGGCAGGAGAATCACTTGAACCCAGGAGGCAGAGGCTGTGGTGAGCTGAGATCGTGCCACTGCACTCCAGCCTGGGCAACAGAGTGAGCCTCTGTCTCACAACATAAATAAATAAATTAAATTAAAAGGAAACCTCGCTCTGTGTCCCCTTCTTTCTCCCTTTCTCTAGCCTCCTTTTTATGTAATACACACAAGCACAGCCTGCAGGAGTCTAGGTTTAGTTTCAAAGCTTTGGCAGTGCCTTTATGTCTTTGTGTAGAAAAGGGAGAAGCCATTTAAGGGGTACCTGACTCTTCAATAGGCTTGCTTATTATCCCCAGCAGGCCTTTGAAAGGCCAAGGATCAAAGAAATAAATACAACTTGTTCGGTATTGCAAAGAGAAGTCCCAACTCCATGGTGAGAGAGGCAGCTTTGCAAATTGCAGGGGTAGAGGGAGTGAGGTCGCTAGGGCAGGAACAATTTGTAAAACCCAAGGGTAAAGAACTGTGTAAACCTCCAGGGGAAGGTAGGTGAGGAGGTGTTATAAAGGACCGGTGTGGGAGGGGTAAGTTCCCCTTCCTGTTCTGACAGCTGGAGGCAGCAGGACTACCTGTCTCACAGGGCCCCCTGGTGCAAGTTATAAACAGGTGCCCCCTCTCTGAGTGGCGCAGCTCACAGTTTTGATGAGAGGAGTGTCGGCCAGGTACCATGTGCATTGCGTGACTCCCAAGGCTACGCCCCATGGCCTGAGTGGCAGGCCTCATTGCGAATCAGTGGGCTGCAGAGGAACATCTGCCAATAGGCACAGACCCAAATGGAGATGGAACAAGGGCAGTGCCCAGGACTCTCCCCATCTCCAGACATGCCTTGTAGAATGAGAAAAGGAGAGACAAGCGCACAGGTTTTATGTGTAGCCCAGCTCTCCACCCTCTCAGATTACTTAAAATTGCCTGTAACCTCCAATCTCAGACCCCATGAAGGAAACCCATACCCTCTTTAAGGATCCCATGAATTCCATTCTCACATGATCCCTCTGCTTTTGGGATTCCTTCCACATATATGATCTCATTGCTTTCTCCAAGTTGTACAAATACTACTCATACTAAACATCTATATGGGTAGCATGTATTATGAAAGATTTGGAGGTGGAGGACAGGGAGATGATGAAGGAATTGTTTAAATTGAAGTGATGTACACTTAAACTTTGCATAAGGATCAACTCAAATCTTAATTTTTTTTTTCAGTTGTCCTACTATTCTAAGGGTTTCTCGCTAACCTTTAACTCTGTATCTTTTACAATGTTCTTGGCTTCATTCTCTCCCCCTCCCATTTCCTCTTTCCTCTAGAAGTACCCTCTGTACCCCAAAGTTGTTTTCCTCTATTATGCCGAGTAATTTTGCTCTCTCCAGTTCTGAACCTCCAACTTGAATATTTGAACCCATCAGGTAGAGTCTTATATTTAATGGAATCCATCCTCTGTAATACATATGATACAGCTGCACAAACCTAAGGAAAAAAAGTTGGCTTTATTTAATACGATGCAACTTGCCAGGGAACCTCCCAGTTACGTGTTTTTTTTTTTTTTCTTTTTTTTTTTCTTTTTTTTTGAGACAGAGTCTCGCTCTGTCACCAGGCTGGAGTGCAGTGGTGCGATCTTGGCTCACTGCAGCCTCTGCCTCTTGGGTTCAAGAGATTCTTCTGCCTCAGCCTCCCAAGTAACTGGGATTACAGGTGCAGGCCACCACACCCAGCTAATTTTTATATTTTTACCAGAGATGGGGTTTCACCATGTTGGCTAGGCTGGTCTCGAACTCCTGACCTCTCAGGTGATTCGCTTGCCTTGGCCTCCCAAAGTGCTGGGATCACAGGTGTGGGCCATCGTGCCCAGCCAGTTATGTGATAATTAATAAGTAGGAGGGAAGCACAGAATATTAGGTAAAATTAGAAGAAGAGTGACTTTTAGCCAGACTGGAAACTTGAGTTATCACATTGACTTCCACACTGCTGGGAAACATATAATGTTCTGTGTACCTGTTTAATCACTAATATATTGATATTTTATTAACTTGATCTCTAAGTAGAAACTTCGTAAGCCAGGCGCGATGGCTCATGCCTGTAATCCCAGCACTTTGGGAAGCCGAGGCGGGTGGATTGCGAGATCAAGAGTTCAAGACCAGCCTGGCCAAGATGGTGAAACCCCGTCTCTACTAAAAATAAAAATAAAAATAAAAATAAAAAAATTAGCCAGGCGCAGTGGCAGGCGCCTGTAATCCCAGCTACTCGGAAGGCTAAGGCAGGAGAATCGCTTGAACCTGGAGGGCAGAGGTTGCAGTGAGCCAAGATCGTGCCACTGCACTCCAGCCTGGGCGACAGAGTGAGACTCCGTCTCAAAAAAAAAAAAAAAGGAACTTTACAAAACCTTCAGTTTGCCAGTCTCTGAAGTATGGAGGAGATGAAGTTGAATTTTGTGCATCTGAAGATTACATCGTTTTGGCAGGTGCTTCTTTATGGTGAGTCTTAAACATTAAAAAATTTACTGAAGACATACCTCAGTAAATCTTTAAGGTCCTGCTTTAGAGATGATGAAGGGGAAGCTACTGTTAGTACCTGGAAGGTGCTAATGCTGGTTAAGTCGCTTTGTACAATTTTGCCTAAGAATGGAACTACCTAAGTAACTACAAATCCTGGGATTACAGGCACGTGCCACCATGCCCAGCTAATTTTTTATATTTTTAGTAGAGACGGGGTTTCACCGGGTTAGCCAGGATGGTCATGATCTCCTGACATTGTGATCTGCCCGCCTTGGCCTGCCCAAGTGTTGGGATTACAGGCGTGAGCCGCCATGCCCAGCCTTTCTTTCTTTCTTTCTTTCTTTTTTTTTTTTTAAGACAGAGTCTCACTCTGTTGCCCACGTTGGAGTGCAGTGGTGCGATCTTGGTTCACTGCAACCTCCGCCTCCCAGGGTTCAAAAGATTCTCCTGCCTCAGCCTCCCCTAGTAGCTGGGATTACCGGCACGTGCCACCATGCCTGGCTAAATTTTGTATTTTTAGTAGAGACGGGGTTTCACCATGTTGGCCAGGATGGTCTTGAACTCCCGACCTCAGGTGATATGTCTGCCTTGGCCTCCCAAAATGCTGGGATTACAGGTGTGAGCCACCATACCTGGTCAGTTTTTTGTTTGTTTGTTTTGAAATACAGTCTTGCTCTGTTGCCCAGGCTGGAGTGCAGTGGTGCAATCTCAGTTCACTGCTGCAACCTCCACCTCCCGGGCTCAAATGATTCTCCTTCCTGCCTCAGCCTCCCAAGTAGCTGGGATTACAGGTGCCTGACACCATGCTTGGGTAATTTTTTGTATTTTTAGTAGAGATGGGGTTTTGTCATTTTGGCCAGTCTTGTCTCAAACTCCTGATCTCAAGTGATTTGTCCACCTTGGCCTCCCAAAGTGCTGGGGTTACAGGCATGGCACCATGCCCAGCCACTTCTAGTTAAGTTCAATAAGCCAAGTTCATTTTAATAAGCTGCATTCCAAGAAGTTGAAATGCATCATGCCCAGACTTCAGTGGTTCACAGCCCATATCTTCAGTGGCAGAGAGACAAGGCCAAGTGGAACTATCTATTGCAAACTGGTCTCTGTACTGTTCTGTGAAGAAGAGATGATCAAGTGAATATGGAGTTTCACCATCAAGATATTTAGGAAATTCTTTCCCAATGGGGTTTCACTGATATCCATGCAGCTAGCAATCTGTCAGAATTCTTACGAAGTACTAAGAGCAGTGTTTGCTGTGTTAAGAGTATGAATGCTGGCCGGGCGCGGTGGCTCAAGCCTGTAATCCCAGCACTTTGGAAGGCCGAGACGGGCGGATCACGAGGTCGGGAGATCAAGACCATCCTGGCTAACACAGTGAAACCCCGTTTCTACTAAAAA
>NC_045434.1:182412059-182420988 GCF_002776525.5 Piliocolobus tephrosceles | reverse complement strand
AAAAAAAAAAAAAAAAAAAAAAAAAAGAGTATGAATGCTGAGGCTGGGTGCAGTGGCTCATGCTTGTAGTCCAAGCACTTTGGGAGGCTGAGGTGGGCGGATCACCTGAGGTCAGGAGTTTGAGACCAGCCTGGCCAACATGGTGAAAACCCGTCTCTACTAAAAACACAAAAATTAGCCAGGCGTGTTGGTGCATGCCTGTAATCCCCAGGCAGAGGTTGCAGTGAGCTGAGATGGTGCCACTGCACTCCAGCCTGGGCAACAGAGTGAGACTCTGTCTCAAAAAAAAGGAGTATGGATGCTGATGACATGGGATGGTTAGGACAGAAGATTTCTCATCCTGTCAGCAACCTGATAACCTCATGCCAACAAAATGGAAGACCATAGGAGCTTTGCATTTGCTGCTCTCCTCCCCTAGTTCTTCATGTCTCCTATTCCTGGTAGTTGTCATAAAACCTAGGAAGAGGAACTGAAAGCTTGCTTTCAAACAGGTAGAGTCCTTTAAGAAAAAGAATACGACCAGTCGCGGTGGCTCACACCTGTAATCCCAGTACTTTGGGAGGCCGAGGCAGGTGGATCATCTGAGGTCAGGAGTTCGAGACCAGCCTAGCCAACATGGTGAAACCCCATCTCTACTAAAAAATACAAAAATTAGCCAGGCATGGTGGCAGGCGCCTTAATCCCAGCTACTTGGGAGGCAGAGACAGGAGAATCATTTGAACTCAGGAGGCGGAGTTTGCAGTGAGCTGAGATACAGCCATTGCACTCAAACCTGGGGGACAAGAGCAAGACTTCTCTCAAAAAAAAAAAAAAAAAAACAGAATACAGAAGTATGAATACAAAATTAGGTACAAGTCCTTGGAAGGGTGTTTTGCAAGTAAGGGTTCCTAAATTTTAAACTTCCTGAGCTTCATGGTAAATATGCCTCTAAGTCTGCCTGAGATTTGGGAAACTTCTTTCTGCCTGCTTTATTTCTGGCTGTCATTCCTTCTGGAAGGCAATGTGGAAAAGGACCAAATTCCACCGTATTCATTACTGCTGAATGGGTGGCATAACAGCAGAGCAGGAAGCCTGGATCATCACAGAAACCAGCCTTTCACTAGCTCATTAAAGGTCAACTTTGAAATGAGAGAAACAAGTAGAAATAGCAAGAATCTATCCGGAAAACATCCGGGTTATTATGACTATTTTCTCAGCATTATGCTGATTGTTCAGAGGTTGTTTGCGCTGCATTATGAAGTGTGGAAAAGAGCCAAGATGATTAGGCCAAGCTCTGCTATTTATAAGTTCCTTTGGCAGTAAGATCCCCCTCCTTTTAAAAAAAAAAAAAATTTAATTTGCTAGGGATGGAATATCACACCATTTTTAATGAGATGGCCCCTGGCTTCCTACAGTATAGCCAGGGATGACACAGAGGCTATGTTTTCCAGCTGTCTTTTTTTTTTTTTTGAGACAGAGTTTCGCTCTGTCACCCAGGCTAGGTTGTAGTGGCTGATCTTGGCTCACTGCAACCTTGACCTCCAGGGTTTAAGGGATTCTTCTGTCTCAGCCTCCCGAGTAGCTGGGATTACAGGTGCTTGCCATCATACCCAGCTACATTTCATATTTTTAGTAGTGACGAGGTTTTGCCATGTTGGACAGGCTGGAAGCTGTCTTTTAAATTGACCTGTGACTATATATCTGATGTGATCTGATTTGTATTTTGAAAAGTTCCCTCTAGCTGTTGTGTGGAGAGCTGATAGTGGAGACAAGAGTAAAAGTAGGCAAATGAATTAAGGCGGTATTGCAGTGGTATAGACAGGAGATGATGTGAGTTTAGTGTTGGTAGGTGGGACTTCGGAGAAGTGGTTGGATCCTGGATATCTTTTGAAGGGAGAGACAACAGGACTGCTAAAGAATCGAACGTGGGGTGGGTGAAGTGGGGGTTGAGAGATGGGAGGAAAAGAGGATTGAAGGTTGCTTCCTAGAGTTTGACCTGACTAGTAGATGAAATTACAGAAGAAAGAGAGATGACTGGGCACAATGGCTCATGCCTGTGATCCCAGCCCTTTGGGAGGCCGAGATGGGAGGATCACTTGAGGTCAGGAGTTCAAGACCGGCCTGGCCAACATGGCGAAACCCCATCTCTACTAAAAATGCAAGAAATTAGCTGGGTGTGGTGGCACATGCCTGTAATCCTAGCTACTTGGGAGGCTGAGGTAGGAGAATCGCTTGAACCCAGGAGGTGGAGGTTGCAGTGAGCCGAGATTGCATCACTGCACTCTAGCCTGGGTGACAAGAGCAAAACTCTGTCTCAAAAAAAAAACTAAGGAAGGAAGGAAGGAAGGAAGGAAGGAAGGAAGGAAAGAAAACAGGAAGATGAGGGTAAACACATGTTTGAAAAAAGACAATTGAGAATTCTTTTTTTTTTTTTAAAGACAGTGAAATAGTTTACTAAATTGAGTCTAATTCAATAACTCTTTTTTGATCATGAAATTGACCAGGGCTATGACTCCACAGTCTAAGGGATACCTATTCTAAACAATGTAAATTTTCAAGTCAATCACTAAAACAGTCATCAATTAAATATTAATCTCTATAAATGCCAATGCAAATAATATATTCAAGGAAATAAATGTTATTTATATTACCAGGCCATAGAGCAAGTCATGTCTAGTCAGTGTTATAACTAGGTCGGCATAGCCAAATTCCACTTCCTCTGGAGACTTTCAAGGCTTAAAAATAACATATAAGAAGAAGTAAAACTCAAATAACCACTGTATTTGAAGGCCAAGCAATAATATGTAAAAGGCAACTCTTGAGGTTTCATGATCAACAGGAGACAATTCTGAAAGAGAATCTTAAATGGGCAAATCTGATATATCTTCATTAATCAGTTAATTTCTTTATTTTTGTAACTATCTCACATGCAAGCAAAAAATGCACTCAACTCCTTCCAAAAGGAGACAATTCATGTCTGGTTATGGCATTCCTTCCCTGGTTACATTCATTCATTCAACATGTATGTAACAAATGCCTACTAAGTACCAGGCACAGTGCTAGTTTACTTGAGCACGATTATGAGCAAGAAAATCTCTATGAAGCTCGTAGTCTTGTTGGAGAAACAGAAAAGTAAACACACAGAACATTCAATTCAGCATCTGCTGACTAGATAATCTGAAGATGTTCTTGTAATGAATATTTAGAAATGCTGGCCAGGCTGGGCACAGTGGCTCATGTCTGTAATCTCAATACTTGGGGAGGCCAAGGCAGGTGGATCCTGAGGCCTGAGGTCAGGAGTTTGAGACCAGCCTGGCCAACATGGCGAAACCCCTTCTCTACTAAAAATACAAAAATTAGCTGGATGTGGTGGTGGATGCCTGTAATCCCAGCTACTTGGGAGGCTGAGGCAGGAGAATTGGTTGGACCTGGGAGGTGGATGTTGTGGTGAGCCAAGATGGCGCTGCTGCACTCCAGCCTGGGCTACAAGAGTGAGACTCCACCTCAAAAAAAAAAAAAAAAAAGAAATGCTGGCCAAAATTTAAAGAAATGTAGAATGAAGTTGAAAGAAAAAAAAACGTCTCCAGGGTCCAAAGTGAAGAAAGAGCCGAAACCAGACAGACAAATAGTTTACCAAAGTGATAGAAACTGATCAATTTAGAGCTGAAGATGTAGCTATGCTGGGGAAGGGCTATACTTCCAACAATGTAAAATATTCTAGGATATACCTAATATGGGAAGGGACTACACAAAGGCATGGACCAAGAGGTGAGAGTCATTTGGTGTTACATTGAAGGCTGAGTGCCACAACCTACCTGGCAAAGCACTAAACCAACTGATGTGCTGGCCAATCAACGGCAAGAGAATGTGACTGGGTGGGGGATGAGAGAGGTCATAAATACCATGATCAGCTCCATGAATGAGGCCTGTAGCTTCTACCAGTATTCCTTCCTTGCTGGGTCATGGATATTTTTTCTCTTTTATTGAGGTATAACTTACTTATAGTAATATGCAGAAAGTCAGATATATTTTTAAAGTAATTTTCTTTCTCTTTTCTCTTAGAATCATGTGTGGTGTGGGTTGATGATGGTTAAATTTGTAATTTTGTCCACAAATTGCAAACTATACAGAGAGGTCGTGATGGAACTTGGAAAGAAATAAATGAACATGGGTTGTCTCCTTTTAGAAGGAGTTTAGTGTATCTTTTGTTTGCATCTGAGATAGTTCTGTTAGGCAGAGGCATTTAAAAAATTGTATGTGGTATTTTAAAAAGTGGGAAGACATTGCTTGGCAACCCATGGTTGGAATGCAGAGGACATCTGTTGTTTTTCTCTATCAGCATTCTACCTCTTTCTTTGGAGAACACCCCCTCCCCGACTACACACTGGTTTGGTGGGGCTGTCAATCATCATTCAATGCCCTTCCCTAGTCAGGGGATGATACCCAATCCCAGCTAGATCAATTGGAAGTGATTTCTCTGGAAGAAAATTTTAGTGGGAGACAGGAAGACAGAAAACTTAAAGCTGATTCATTTTGGAGCAGTATCCTAAAGGGATTTTCAATGCATTTCTGTTACCTACATGTCCAGAACTGCCTTGATTCCTGTATATCTTGATACTTGGCTGTTCACATTGTTCTTTCTTTTTTCTTTTCTTTTCTTTTTTTTTTTCCAAATTGTCTTTTGACTCTGTGAATTTTCACATTTTCTTTCCATAAATTCCTTTATGTTTTTTTTCAAGTTAATCAGAGTTGGCTTCTGTTGCTTGTGGCCAAATAATTTTAATTAGTACTTAATCTCTTGGCATTAGCTCAATTAAGAGGGTCCCATTGCAAAGAGGACCCAGAAATGAGATAATATTTAGTGATTCAGTATTTTCAACAAATGCATATTACAATTTTCTCCCCAGGCATAACTCCACAGTATCTGAATTGGAAAAGGTTTTAGGAAGGCTACCAGTAATTCCTGACACATTGTATTCAGGACCACTATCTGAGGTATGGCCTTACAGGCTGTGCACTACAAAAAATTCCTGGAAGTGAAACTTACACAGGTTATGGTGTGAATGGTGCTATTGCTACTGTGCAGTGTAGTGTCCTGTTACAGTTAGTCCTTATTGTTGAATTTGGCTTTTTGTGCTAGCCTCATGCAGCTTCCTCCTCTTGAATTTTCTCTCAAACCCACAGTTGAGTTCCCTGCGATCAGTTAGGGCTGTACCAACCCATCAGATCGGTTTGTATGTGTCTGAATCAGATGGTGGACAGAGATCAAGACTTTGTTTCTTAAGAAGTTCCAAGAAAATCAGTGGATACACTGAATGTTTGTGTACTTCCCAAATTCATATGTTGAAACTGTAACCCACAGTGGTGGTATACGGAGATGAGGCCTCTAAGGAAGTAACTAAGGTTAAATGAAGTCATAAGTATGGGGCCCTATCTGACAGGATTAGCGTCCTTATAAGAGACACCAGAGGACTACCCCCAACCCTATTCATGCACGCATTGAGGAATGGCCATGTAAGAACGTAAAGGTGGCTGTCTGCAAGTCAGAAAATGAGCCCCTACCAGGAACCAAATTGGTTGGCACCTTGATCTTAGGGTTTCAAGCCTCTAGAACTATAGGAAAATACCTTTCTGTTGTTTAAACCATTCACTCTGCATTATTTTGTTATGGCAGCTCAAGCAGACTAGATAGATTTAAATAGACATATAGAGGTGGAGAGAAGGGTATTACTGGATTCACTTATCAAAAGCACTGACTCTCAAGTTATGTTCAATCTAGCCATCTTGCTACGTAAAGAAGAGGAAATTGATTGGGCATTTGTTGAGGGAAGGATAGACAGATGAATGAGAGATATGGGACAGGAAATAACTGACTTTTTCTGTATTTTATGTTTTTTTTTTTAACATATAATCCATTAATATGTTGCCATTGAAGCAAGGTAATTATTACACCACCAGCACACACACTACACACACATAAACACACAAGTATTAAAGTCATTAGGGAAACACAAATTAAAACCACAATGAAATGTCACCCCACACCCATAAGATGGCTATAATTAAAAACAACAACAACAACAAAAAAAAAACAGGCGAGATTGTGGAGAACTTGAAACCCTTATACGCTGATAGTAGGGATGTAAAATGGTGCAGCCACTGTGGAAAATAGTCTGACACTTCCTCAAAAAGTTAAACATAGAATTTCTGTAAGGCCCGTATGACCCAGTCTTTCTTTCTCTTCTTTCTTTCTTTCTTTCTCTCTCTCTCTTTCTTTCTTTCTCTCTCTCTCTCTTTTTCTTTCTTTCTTTTTCTTTCATTTTTCAGACACGGTTTCCCTCTGTCACCCAGACTGGAGTTCATTGGTGTGATCTCAGTTCACTGCAACCTCTGCCGCCCAGAGGTTCAAGCAATTCTCATGCCTCAGCCTCCCGTGTAGCCAGGATTTCAGGCAAGCACCACCACGCCCAGCTAATTTTAGTATTTTTAGTAGAGATGGGGTTTTGCCATGTTGGCCAGGCTGGTCTCGAGCTCTTGACCTCAAGCGATCCGCCCACCTCGGCCCCCACAAAGTACTGGGTTTACAGGCATGAGTCACTGCCTCGGCCATGACCCAGTCATTTTACTTCTAGGTATATACTCAAGAAGACTGAAAACAAATGTTCATGCAAAAGCTTATGTACAATATTTGCAAACTATTCATCCAACAAGGGATTAATATCCAGAATATACAAGGAACTCAAACAGCTCAACAATAAAAAACAAATAATCCCATTAAAAAGTGGGTTAAGGATATAAATAGGTATTTCAAAAGAAGACATACAAATGACCAACAGATATATGAAATAAATGCTCAGCATCACTAAGCGTCAAGGAAATGCAAATCAAAACCAGAATGGGATATCATTTTATCCAAAAAGGAATGATTGTCATTATGATTACGATTATTATTGTTATTCTAAGAGTCAGGGTCTTGCTCCATTGCCCAGGCTAGAGTCAATGGCATGACCATAGCTCACTGTAGCCTTTAACTCCTGATTTCAAGCAATCCTCCCACCTCAGCCGCCCCAGTAGCTAGGACTACAGGCATGCACTACCATATCTGGCCAATACTTTTAAAATTTTTCTAGTGATGGGATCTTGCTATGTTGCCCAGCTGCTCTCCAACTTTTGGCCTCAAGTGATTTTCCTGCCTCAGCCTCCCAAAGCACTGGGATTACAGGCGTGAGCCACTGTGCCCGGCCGAGACTCCATCTCTACAAAAACATTAAAAATTAGCCAGGTGTGGTGGCTCATGCCTGTAGTCCCAGCTACTTAGGAGGCTAAGGTGGGAGAATCACTTGAGCCAGGGAGGTCAAGGCTGCTGTGAGCTGTGATTGTGCCACTGCACTTCAGCCTGGGTGACAGAGGGAGACCCTATCTCAAAAAATAAAATAAAATGAAATAATAGCCATTCTCAGGCATGGTGGCTCACATGTGTAATCCCATGCTTTGGGGGGCTGAGGCAGGAGGATTGCTTGAGGCCAAAAGTTGGAGAGCAGCTGGGCAACATAGCAAGATCCCATCACTAGAAAAAATTTTAAAATATTGTCCAGTTGTGGTGGTGCATGCCTGCAGTCCTAGCTACTGGGGCGGCTGAGGTGGGAGGATTGCTTGAACTACAGTGAGCTATGGTCATGCCACTGACTCTAGCCTGGGCAATGGAGCAAGACCCTGACTCTTAGAATAACAACAATAATTATAATCATGACAATCATTCTTTTTTGGATAAAATGATATCCCATTCTGGTTTTGATTTGCATTTCCTTGACGCTTAGTGATGCTGAGCATTTATTTCATATACCTGTTGGTCATTTGTATGTCTTCTTTTGAAATACCTATTTATATCCTTAACCCACTTTTTAATGGGATTATTTGTTTTTTTATTGTTGAGTTGTTTGAGTTCCTCGTATATTCTGGATATTAATCCCTTGTTGGATGAATAGTTTGCAAATATTGTATATAAACTTTTGTATGGAAGTTTGTTTTCAATTTTCTTGAGTATACACCTAGAAGTAAAATGACTGGGGCACGGCTGGGGTGGTTGCTCATGCCTATAATCCCACACTTTGCGGGGGCTGAGGTGGGCAGATCACTTGAGATCAAGAGTTCGAGACCAGCCTGGCCAACATGGCAAAACCCCATCTCTACTAAAAATACTAAAATTAGCTGGGCATGGTAGTTCTTGCCTGAAATCATGGCTACATGGGAGGCTGAGGCATGAGAATTGCTTGAACCTCTGGGCGGCAGAGGTTGCAGTGAGCTGAGATCACATCACTGCCCTCCAGCCTGGGCGACAGAGGGAAACTCTTTCTCAAAAAAGAAGAAAAATAAAATAATAATAAAGAATGACTGGATCGTATGCACCTTATGGAAATTCTATGTTGAACTTTTTGAGAAAGTGCCAAACTATTTTCCACAGTGGCTGCACCATTTTACATCCCTACCATCAACGTATCAGGGTTTCAAGTTCTCCACAATCTCTCCAACACTTGCTATGGTCTGCTTTTTTTAATTATAGCCATCATAGTGGATATGGGGTGACATTTCACTGTGGTTTTAATTTGCATTTCCCTAATGACTTTAATGCTCGTGTGTTTATGTATGTGTGTGTGTGCTGGTGGTGTAATAATTACCTTGATTCAATAACAAGATATTAATGGACTATATATTAAAGAAAACATAAAATACAGAAAAAGTCAGTTATTTCCTGTCCCATATCTTTCATTCATCTGTCTATCCTTCCCTCAACAAATTCCCAATCAGTTTCCACTATTTTATGTAACCAATATTTTTAAAATTTTTGTAGAGGTGGGATCTTACTATGTTGCCCAGCTTCTCTCCAACTTTTGGCTTCAGGCGATCCTCCTGCCTCAGCCTCCCAAAGCACTGGGATTACAGATGGGAGCCA
>NC_045434.1:182325657-182412049 GCF_002776525.5 Piliocolobus tephrosceles | reverse complement strand
CCTCCTGCCTCAGCCTCCCAAAGCACTGGGATTACAGATGGGAGCCACCGTGCCTGAGCCTCCTGCCTCAGCCTCCCAAAGCACTGGGATTACAGATGGGAGCCACTGTGCCTTTTTTCTTTTAATTAAAAAAAAAAAAAGGGTTTTTTTTAAAGACAGAGTCTCCCACTGTCACCTGGGCTGGACAGTAATGGTGCGATCTCGGCTCACTGCAACCCCCACCTCCTGGGCAATTGTCCTGCCTCAGCCTCCTGAGTAACTGGGATTACAGGCAAGTGCCACCAGGCCCGGCTAATTTTTTGTATTTTTTAGTAGAGATGGGGTTTCACCATGTTGGTCATGCTGGTCTTGAACTCCTGACCTCGTGATTTGCCTGACCTCCTGATCCGCCTGCCTCGGCCTCCCAACACACTGGGATTATAGGCGTGAGCCACTGTGCCTGGCCTATTTTTTATATTATTTTATTTTTTGAGATAGAGTCTCGCTCTGTCACCCAGGCTGAAGTGCAGTGGCACAGTCATAGCTCACAGCAGCCTTGACCTCCTTGGCTGAAGTGATTCTTCCACCTTAGCCTCCCAAGTAGCTGGGACTACAGGTATGAGCCACCACACCTGGCTAATTTTTAATGTTTTTGTAGAGATGGAGTCTTGGCTCCATCTCTACAAAAGATGGGCGTGGTGGCTCACACCTGTAATCCCAGCACTTCGGGAGGCCAAGGTGGGCAGATCACCTGAGGTCAGGAGTTCAAGACCAGCCTGGCCAACATGGTGAAACCCCATCTCTACTGAAAATATAAAAAATTAGCCTAGTGTTGTGGCACATGCCTGTAATCTCAGCTACTTGGGAGGCTGAGGCAGGAGAATTGCTTGAACCTGAGATGGAGGTTGTAGTGAGTTGAGATCACACTGTTGCACACCAGCCTGGGTGACGGAGTGAGACTCCATCTCAAAACAACAACAAAAAAAGAGATGGAGTCTCACTGTGTTACCCAGGCTGGTCTCAAAATCCTGGGCTCAAGTGATACTCTCACCTCAGCCTCCAAATATGCTGGGATTATAGACATGATCCACCTCGTCTGGCCTATAATGGCTACTATAAAAATATAAAAAACAACAGATGCTGGCCAAAATATGGAGAAAAGGGATCTCTTATGTAAATTAGTTCCACAATTAATGAAAAGGGTATGGACATTTCTCAAAAAACTAAAAATATAACTACCATATAATCCAGAAATCACACTACTGGGTATTTATTCAAAGGAAATCAGTATATCAAAGGGATACCTGCACTTGCATACTTATTGCAGGACTACTCACAATATACAAGATACAGAATCAACCTAAGTGTCCATCAGTGGACAAATAGATTTTTTAAAAAGGCATATGTACACAATGGAATACTACATGGCCATAAAAAAGAATGAAATTGTGTCATTTGCAGCAACGTGGGTGGAACTGGAGGTTATGATGTTAAATGAAATAGACCAGGCATGGAAAGATAGATGCCACAGGCTCTCGCTCGTATGTGGGAGCTAAAAAATTGGTCTTAAGGAGATAGGGAATAGAATGATAGATACTAGAGGCTGGGAAGGGTATGTGGGTGGGAAGGGGGAATAAAGAGACATTGATTAGTGGGCGCCAGCATACAGTTAGATAGAACAAATAAGTCCCAATATTTAATAGCAGAATAGGGTGACTATAGTTAGCAACACTGTATAGTGTATCTCAAAGTAGTTAGAAGAGAGGACTTGAAATGTTATCAACACATAGAAATGATAAATGATAAAAGTCAAAGTGATACATGCCCCCAATACCTTGCCTTGAACATTACGTGTTCTTCTTCTTTTTTTTTTTTTTTTTGAGACGGAGTCTCACTCTGTCACCCAGGCTGGAGTACAGTGTCACGATCTTGGCTCAGTGCAACCTCCACCTCCCAGGTTCAAGCAATTCTCCTGCTTCAGCCTCCCCAGTAACTGGGACTACAGGTGTGTACCACCATGCGTGGCTAATCATAACATGTTCTATGTATGTAACAAATACTCACATGTACCCCATAAATACATAAAATATTTTGTATCAATAAAAAGCAAACGATCATCTTTTTTTTTTTTCTTTTTCTTTTTTTTTAATTTTATTTGAGATGGAGTCTGGCTCTGTTGCCCAGGCTGGAGCGCAGTGGTGAGATCTCGGCTCACTGCAAGCTCTGCCTCCCGGGTGCATGCCATTCTCCTATTTCAGCCTCCCCAGTAACTGGGACTACAGGTGCCCGCCACCACACCCTGCTAATTTTTTGTATTTTTAGTAGAGACGGGGTTTCACCGTGTTAGTCAGGATGGTCTCGATCTCCTGCCCTCGTGATCCACCCGCCTCGGCCTCCCGAAGTGCTGGGATTACAGGCCTGAGCCACCACGCCTGGCCTACGATCATCTTAAAAAAAAAAAAAAGTCTTGTTAAGAATGTTCAGGCCGGGTGTAGTGGCTCACGCCTGAAATCCCAGCACTTTGACAGGCCGAGGAGGGTGGATCACCTGAGGTCAGGAGTTCAAGACAAGCCCGGCCACATGATGAAACCCCGTCTCTACTAAAAATACAAAAATTAGCCAGGTATGGTGGCATGCGCCTGTAATCCCAGCTACTTGGGAGACTGAGGCAAGAGAATCGCTGGAACCTGGGAGAAGGAGGTTGCAGTGGGGCCGAGATTGTGCCACTGCACTCCAGCCTGGGCAACAGCAAGATTCCATCTAAAAAAAAAAAAAAAGAATGTTATCATATCAAGTTGGGTACAGTGGCTCACCCCTGTAATCCTAGCACTTTCGGACGCAGAGGTGTGCGGATACCTTAGGCTCAGGAGTTCAAACCAGCCTGGCCAACATAGTGAAACCCTGTCTCTACTAAAAATACAAAAATTAGCTAGGCGTGGTGGTGCAAGCTTAATCCCAGTTACTCAGGAGGCTGAGGCATGAGAATCACATGAGCCTGGGAGATGGAGGTTACAGTGAGCCAAGATTGCACCACTGCACTCCAGTCTGGGCAGCAGAGCAAGACTCTGTCTCAAAGAAAATTAAAGATTATGTTAAAAAACGTTCATAGCAGCATTATTCATAAAACAACCCAAATGTCTATCAACTGATAAATGGATAAACAAAATGTGGTATATCAATAAATAAAATATTATACAGCCAAAAAGAGAGTACTGATATATGCTGCACCATGAATGAAACTTGAAGACATTATGCTTAGTGAAAAAGCCAAACACAAAAGGCCACCTTTTAATGATTCCACGTATATGAAATGTACAAAGCGGGCTAACTCATAGAGACAGAAAGTAGATCAGTGCTGCTTGCCAAGTGTGGGGTGAGAGGAACAGGGAATGACTGCTAATGAGTATGGATCTTCTTTTTGGGGTAATGAAAAATTTCTGGAATTGGCTAGTGGTGATATTTGCACAATCTTGTAAATATGCTAAAAACCACTGAATTGTACACTGAAAGGGTGAATTTTATAGTATGTGAATGATAGTTCAGTAAAAAACCCAGAAATGATAGCAAACTGATTTCTATATTTACAGACCTTGGGCAATAAGCCTTTTGGTAACACCACCCAGCTTTGCATTTTCCACCAAAATGTTAAGCAGAGAACAAGGAGAAAGAGCTGGCTATAAATTTTGAAACACAAACTTTAAAAATCTATATTGCATACAATGCTGATTACAAATGCAATGTAAAGCTCTGCAAAATGCAAACAATACCTAAATGTAAAATGTAGAAAGTTGCAGTTTCCTATAACCCTAGTGTAGGGGTTTATGTAATGTTAGCAGTTTAACAGATCCATCCTAACATCTCAAATGCCTAATAAGATAAGATTTTATCTTTTACCAGTGAAATGTAAAACAGAATTTTGCCCCTGTCAACCTGAATCAAAAGGATCAGAACGCTTTTTTTTTTTTTTTTGTGACCGACTCTGTCACCCAGGCTGGAGTGCAGTGACACGATCTCGGCTCACTGCAAGCTCCGCCTCCCGGGTTCACGCCATTCTTCTACCTCAGCCTCCTGAGTGCTGGGACTACAGGCGCCCACCACCATGCCCGGCTAATTTTTGTATTTTTAGTAGAGATGGGGTTTCACCGTGTTAGCCAGGATGGTCTTGATCTCCTGACCTCGTGATCCGCCCACCTTGGCCTCCCAAAGTGCTGGGATTACAGGCGTGAGCCACCGTGCCCGGCCCAGAATCCATTTTTAAAGAGTTTATTCAGGCTGGGCACAGTGGCTCACACCTGTAATCCCAGCACTGTGGCAGACCAAGAAGGAGAATTGCTTAAAGCCAGGAATTCAAGACCAGACAGGGCAACAAAGTGAGACTCAGTTTCTATTTAAAAAAAAATTTTTTTAAGGCATTTATTCAGTGAAAATCTGGAAATATCCATTCAGGAAACACAGACACCAGAGAAATGGGGTCAGTACTCTGAAGTCAAAAGTTAAGGTCTTGTTTATAAAGGAAGAAAACAAAGAAATTTAACAGGTGTATTTTTCATACAAAGGTGGTTTATGAATTAAAACAATTCAATCACTTAATTTTTTTTTTTTTTTTTTTGAGATGGAGTTTCACTCTTGTTGCCCAGGCTGGAGTACAATGGTGCGATCTTGGCTCACCACAACCTCCGCCTCCCATGTTCAAGTGGTTCTCCTGCCTCAGCCTCCCTAGTAGCTGGGATTATAGGATGTGCCACCACGCCCGGCTAATTTTGTATTTTTAGTACAGACAGGGTTTCTCCATGTTGGTCAGGCTGGTCTCGAACTCCCGACCTCAGGTGATCTTCCCAAAGTGCTGGGATTACAGGTGTGAGCCACCGCACCCGGCCAGTTAATTTGTTTTCTTTTCCTTGTGGCTTGGTTTCATTTATTTTCTAATTGAAAAGAGTATATAATGTGACAGTCATGAAGGTATTGTGTGACAGAGGTAGGAGGGAAGTTAATCTACAATGAAGATCAATCGTGAAGTGGGACTAAAGGGAAGTACCTTTAGTCATTTACAACATTTTACAAAATTATGTAGATAATTACATAAGATAATTATGTAATAAATTATATAAGATTAACTTCTATCCATAATTTTAAAAAATTTTATAAAATGTTATAAGGTTCCTTCTATCTTCTGTCTTCATCTTGAACACACAGCTTTCAAAGTTGCCACAGAAGGAGAAGGAACTTGGAAAATTGTCCACAATTCCACTGGCCGGATTTCAGGCACATGGCCATAGTTATCTGCAACAGAGACAGAGAAATGTAAGCTGATGCGTGGCCAGGCAGAAGAGGAAAGAGATTTGTTGAACTTTTGGCCAGTCTCTGCCACACACATCTCACCAATAACTCTATCAATAGTTTATAGCAAAGTCCTCCACCTTTTTTTGGTATGCATATACCAATATATAATAATATTTTTAGGGAATCATGCTATGTATATTGGATACTATGGACTGGGTAGGCTGATTCAGATATGACCTTCGCTTATTTAGTCATCATCCATATACATTCAGAATTTAGAGTACACTGATTCAAACCTTGGTAACTTCAAGGGAGCATTACACATTGTTACTCAGATGTTTCTCATACTGACTCAGATGCTACTCAGCACACTCTTACATGTAAGCCTGTGGGGATGGCCAGTCCCAAGTCTGAAGAATTGAGGAGGGTTTCATAGTCCTGCTGAGGTTTATCTCCTTATAAAGTGTTGCTTTACTCCTTCAAAAAAAAAATTCATATTCTCTGGCTTTTTATATTATATGTTGTTTTTATTTTAACCTCAGATGTGGTTAATCATTCTCTGCATTCCGTGGCACATTACCGCCATTGGTTCATGCAATTCTTCCACTTCTCCCCATCTCTCATATATGTATATATGAGAATTGGGTTATGGAATGAAGGGAATATATATATATATAACACACACACACACACACACACACACACACACAGAGAGAGAATAACTGAAACCAAGCCATGAGGGAAAAAAACAAATTAATTGAATTGTTTTAATTCACAAACCGGCTTTGTATGAAAAATAAACCTGTTAAATTTCATATATGTGTGTATATATATACACATACATATACGCACGCACGCGCACACACACACGCACACACATATATATTCCCTTTCATTCCATAGCCCACTTCCTTTCTCTCCCCATAGACAACCACTATAATGTGTTTACTATGTATCTTGGTATTTGTGTCTTGCAAAATGTATTTTACATGCAAATATTTTAAATTTGCAAAGTGGCTTGTGTTTATTACTTATTCTGTTATCACTTTTTAAAATCAGCACTGTTTTTAAGTTCAAGATCTATCCATGTTTTCAAGTGTACATCTAATTCATTGGTTCCAATTGCTGTATAGTACTTCATGGTGTACCTTCAACACATTTTATAGATTTATTCTCTAAGTGATGAAAATCCAAATTGCTTCCACAATTATTGCTCCTCCAAAACACAAATGATGCTGAGTGATTCTCCTGTCTCAGCCTCCCAAGAAGCTGGGATTACATGTGCATGCCACCAAGTCTGGCTAATTTTGTACTTTTAGTAGAGATGGGGTTTCACCATGTTGGCCAGGCTGGTCTCGAACTCCTGACTTCAGGTCATCCATTGCCTCAGCCTCCCAAAGTGTTGGGATTACAGAATTCTAGTTCATGAACTTTTACGGACTTGGGTAGGAATTTCATTGAGATATTGACTCAGAAGCCAATTTGCTTGACCATTAAGTATACAGACATACTATTTGACTATGTACCACCATACTGCCCTCTAAAGTAGTTGCACCAGTCTTTATGTCCACCATGGAGTTCCTCTCTCCCCAACAAATCTCACTGTCATATCTCTAATTTTTGCTATCAGATTAGATTGTTAATTTACATTTTTCTGATTGTAATTGCATTTAAGAATCTCTTCACTTGCTTATTATCCTTCTGAGTTTCCTCTTCTGTGTATTGCCTACTCATGTACCTTTCCATGTTTTTTCTTTTTTGCAATTGGGGTTGCTCTATTTTTCTGCTGTATTATTGGGATTGATATGCAGAACTTCCTTTTCTTTCCTAGATCAGGGACCAGCAAGCTATGGCCCCCTAGATCAAACCTGGCCTGCCTCCAGTTTTTGTAAATCAAGTTGTATTAGAACACAATCACACCCAGCTAGGCTCCATGGTTCATGCCTGTAATCCCAGCACTTTGGGAGGCTGAGGCAGGAGGATCACTTGAGGTTAGGAGTTTGAGACCAGCTTGGCCAACGTGGTGAAACCCTGTCTCTACTAAACATACAAAAATTAGGCCGGGTGTGGTGGCTCACGCCTGTAATCCCAGCACTTTGGGAGGCCAAGGTGGGCAGATCATGAGGTCAAGAGATTGAGACCATCCTGGCCAACATGGTGAAACCCCATCTCTACTAAAAATACAAAAATTAGCTGGGCATGGTGGTGCGTGCCTGTAGTCCCACTTACTCTGGAGGCTGAGGCAGGAGACTCACTTGAACCCAGGAGGTGGAGGTTGCAGTGAGCAGGATTGGGTCCCAATCAAGGACATGGAAATGTGCGTGTGACTGGGATTTCAGAATTACTATGGAACACTGATTTTATGTACCTCTTCTTCATCCCTTTTGAATGGGAGCATTTATTAGTTTTCCATCCTCATATGACTATTGGATGTTGTGTTTGTGTTACAGATGACTTGACTGTATTTCACAGGTCTTCATGTCAAGAGGAACCCACACTCAAGGAGGTACACCTGAAGAGCTTCATCTGCACCTAGACCTCATTTAGGTGATGAGACCGTGAACTTCAAGCTGATATCATGTGGGATGAGATTTTGGGGGTCCTGGGAGGAGAGTGAGTATATTTTGCACATGGAATGGACATGAATGGTGTTGGCCAGAGGGCAGGCTGGGGTAGACAGTCTTTAAATATGTACATCATAAGTCTCTGCCGTACTTGTAGTATGTCCTCTTTTTTACTTCTGGTTTGTGTGTGTGTGTGTGTGTGTGTTCTTTTCTTCATCATTTCACCAGTGGTTTGTCTATTTCATCACTTTTCTCAAAGAACCAACATTTGGTTACATCAATCTCTTTTATCACATATATTTGTTTTCTGCTTAGTTTCTCCTATTGTTTTTTCTCCTCTTGTTTTTATTATCTCATTACTTCTACTTTCTTCCTCTCTCTCTTTTTTTTTTGGTTTTATTTATTTATTTAGAGATGGGGTCTTGCTCTGTTGCCAGGCTAGAGTGCAGTGATGTGATGACGGCTCACTTCAGACTTGATCTCCTGGACTCAAGTGATCCTCTTGCTTCAGGCTCCTGAGTAGCGGAGACTGAGACACCATGTCTGGCTAATTTTAAATTTTTTTTCTAGAGATGGGGGGGGGTCTCACTATACTGCCCAGGCTGGTCTCGAACTCCTGGCCTCAAGCAGTTCTCCCACCTTGGCCTCCAAAGTGGTGAGATTACAGGTGTGAGCCACTATGCCCAGCCACTTCTGCTTTCTTTGTTGTTTTTTTGGTCTAACGTCTTGACTTTAAAGATTAGCTCTTTAAATTTCAGCCTATCTTTTTTTCTAATATAAGCACTTAAGGCTATGCGTTACTCCTTAAGTACATCCTATACATTTCAATATAGTGTTCTTAAAATCATTCAGTTCTAAGTATTTTCTGATACTTTCCTTGTATGGTGTCTTCTTTGATCACTTTAGCAGTAAGTATATTTAAAGTTTTTCCAACATACAAGGTATTTAGAGGTGTTGCTGTTACTGTTGTTATTGTTCTCCAATTATAATGAGACACCCCATGTGGTAAGTATACTGATTCTTTGGTGTTTGAGACTCATTTTGTAACCTGGAGCACGGTCAACAGTTATAAAAGCTCCGTGGAAATTCTTGACAAAAATATATATTTTCTAATATTGGGTAACATTTTCTAAGTATAAACTATTAAGTCAAACCTGTTTTGTTTTGTTTTAAACTGCTTCCCTGTCTTGGATCTGCCTATCAGAATTACATACTATCTGTGACATCTTTGGCAACAGTAACCCAATTTTTCCTTTCTTTGTTTTTTTTTTTTGTTGTTGTTGTTTTTGTTTTTTTTTTTTTGAGACGGAGTCTTGCTCTGCCACCCAGGCTGGAGTGCAGTGGCCGGATCTCAGCTCACTGCAAGCTCCACCTCCCGGGTTCACGCCATTCTCCTGTCTCAGCCTCCCGAGTAGCTGGGACTACAGGCGCCCGCCTCGTCGCCCGGCTAGTTTTTTGTATTTTCTATTAGAGATGGGGTTTCACCATATTAGCCAGGATGGTCTCGATCTCCTGACCTTGTGATCCGCCCGTCTCAGCCTCCCAAAGTGCTGGGATTACAGGCTTGAGCCACCGCGCCCGGCATCCTTTCTTTGTTAATGTGACCTGAAATATTTGAAAATTCTATGATGCATGTAGTATGCTTCATATTAAGCTGAATTTGGGGGAGTTTTACACTTAATAGTTTGTTAATATTTTAGGATATTGGTATTTGATATCCTCTTTACATGAACAAATTGACTCTAAATTTTAAGCTGGAAAACCATTGCAAAATCTTGTAGAAAATAGGCCAGGCGTGGTGACTCATGCCTGTAATCCCAGCACTTTGGGAGGCCAAGGCAGGTGGATCGCCTGAGGTCGGGAGTTCAAGACCAGCCTGGCCAGCATAGTGAAACCCCACGTCTACTAAAAATATAAAAATTAGCTGGGTGTGGTGGTGCACGCCTATAATCTCAGCTCAGTCACTGTAGTTAAAACTCCATTGGTTTGGTCTGTTAGGCTGAGTGCAGGAACCTAGTCCAAATCAATGGTCTCCCGTAAATTTTAATTAATTAATTTATTTATTGAGATGGAGTCTCACTCTGTTGCCCAGGCTGGAGTGCAGTGGTGCAGTCTCAGCTCACTGCAACCTCTGTCCCCCAGGTTCAAGCGATTCTCGTGTCTCAGCCTCCTGAGTAGCTGGGATTACAGATGCCTGCCACCACGCCCGGCTAATTTTTGTATTTTCAGTAGAGACAGGGTTTCATCATATTGGCCAGGGTGATCTTGAACTCCTGGCCTCAGGTGATCCACCTGTCTTAGCCTCCCAAAATGCTGGGATTACAGGCCTGAGCCACATGCCACACCTCAAGGTCCTTCCAGCCTCAGTCAGCCAGGTGGTTTCAAAGCCAATTCCACATTTTAGGCTTTCATTACGGTAGCACTCATATCAAACTTTTTCTTAGAAACAGCTAAAAGCTGCATAAATTTGAGTCCTCTCACAAGTTCAAGGCAGATAGTTACTCAAGAGATTGAGGTTGAGGACGGGAGGTGGCTTGAGCCCAGGAGTTCGAGGTTCCGATGAGATATAATCGAACCACTGCACTGCAGCCTAGGTGACACAGTGAGGCCCTGTCTCTAAAAAAGAAAAAAGTTCAAGGGGAAAATGATTGTGAAAAGATAAGAAGCAGCAGGAATAGACAGGGAGAATCTTCAGGCCATAGTGCAGTACTGACACCTGTGAGAGGAGAGAAGGAAAGAAGGAGGACTGGATAGGAAGAGGCTCCGAGTGTTAGTGCAGCTCTGAAAAAACTCTTGGCCAGGCTGATTGCCCAGTAAAGGAGTCCCACATAATGCAGAAATGGCCCAGCTGTAGTATGCCTTGGGGCTCGGTCATTGGCTGGGATGAATCCAGGGAAAGTGTGCCTTGGCAAGAATGCTGTGGCAAATCCCAGAGGTATGGCAGTTATCTCCACGCCTCACAGCAGATTCTCTTTGTGAAGGTGGATGTAAGAGGTTGTGCACACAGTCCACCCCTTGCTCACAGAGCCCATCCCTTGCACTGCCAAGATCCATCTGCCATACATCATTGGAGAGAAGTTCCTCTACAGCTCTAACAGGCCTGTCTTCCTGAGGAGAAACTTGAATGAGTGAGGTCAGTGGGATGAATCATAGCCCCTATTGTTGCAGATGGTTGAGTTGTCTTTTTTTTTTTTTAATCAATTTATAGGACTGGGTGCGGTGGCTCACACCTATAATCCTAGCACTTTGAGAGGCTAAGGTGGGAGGATTGCTTGAGCCCAAGACCAGCCAGGGCAACAGTAAGGCCTCATCTCTACAGATAATTTAAAAATTAGCTGGGTAGGTGAGCCACTGTGCCTGACCATAAATTTTATTTAACATATGAAATGCCCAGAATAGGCAAATCTATAGAGACAAAAAGTAGATCAGTGATTGCCTATGGCTGGGCAGGGAGGGTTGTGGGATGCTGTGGTCTGAATGTGTCCCCAAGATTCCTATGTTGATACTGAATCACCAATATAATAGTATTAAGAGGTGGGGCCTTTAGGAGATGATTAATGAGGGCTGAGCCCTCATGGATGGCATTAGGGCCCTTATAAAAGGCCTTGAGTTAGTGGGTTCCATCTCTTCTGCCATGTGAGAAGGCCCTCACCTGATGCCAAACACCAGTGCTTTGATCTTGGACTTCCAAGCCTCCAGAACTGTGAGAAATGTCTATTATTTATAAATTATTCAGTCTCATGTATTTTGTTGTAGCAGCACAAACAGACTAAGACAGAGGTGGCAGGGGCGAGGGGGGACAGAGTATGACCATTAATGGGTACCAGGTCCCTTTTTGTTGTGATAAAAATGTTCTAAGATTGATCATGGTAAAAGTTGTACAACTCTGTGAATATACTAAAAACATTGAACTGTATGTTTTAAATGGGAGACTTTTATGGCATGTGGATTATATCTCAATAAAGCTAAGATATATATATATATATGTCTAGGACCAGGACTTACTTGGCTTGAACGTAAAACTGTTTTCACTGTCAGCCTCTCCAGATGGTAAATGATTCTAAAATTAAGAAACGGATCTGGGCAGAAGTAAAATCCAAGACACCGTCAGGAAAATATTATCTAGAAAATAAGTTAAAGGTTAAGACCTTTATAGAATGCTTTATAGGATGCTTCATAGAATTCATCTGATAGAAAAAATCTCTCCAAAGATCTTAAGGACACTTTGGAGCAGTTTCTCAAGGGAAAGAAGTGCTTATCTCAAAGAGATTTATGAGAGTAGCTTTGTTGGAGTGGATAATAAATTGATGCATATGGAACCCACAAAGTAATGAGAATTACTCTGGCAGAAGCATCTATCAGCTAGGACTAATTGGGACATAGACAGTACAAAATGGGAAGATGCCCTTTATAGGGAGGAAGCAGGCTGAGAAGGCTACTCATATACAATACAAACTCAATTTTCTTATAGAAAAGGAAGGATGATTCAGAGAGTGTAAAGAGCCCAGACACTGGAGCTGAAACCACAATGAACTCCTCCCTGGCAATTGGACTAAGCTCTAATCAACCTAAATCAGTTGGATTTCAGAGTTGTCTCTGCTGTATGCCTCCCATTTTCCCTTGTTTTGAAGGGGAGCCACTCTAGAGCAACTCTAGCCTTTCCCACCATTGTATTTAGGATGTGTATAGGAGGCAGAGAAGTTCCCTCGTTAGTTCATATATTTGCTATGTAGGAAACAAATGGCAGAGGGAGATCAATTAGATAAATCGAGAGGCTCTTATGATAGTCCAGGCAAGAGATGATGGTGGCTTGGAGTAGGTAGCAGTGAAGAAAATGAGTAAGTGGAGAGATTCAGAATATATTTTGAAATTAGAGCCAATGGGTTTTGCTGATATATTGGAAAGGGGACATAAGAGGAATAGTTGAGTCAAATCAAATTCAACTCTTCAATCTGTAGCTTGAAGAGCTGGGTTAACAAGTCTCCCTTCAACCCCTTTTGTTTGTCCACTCTCAGAGGAAAATTTCTAAGCGTAACCTACACTGCTCTCCCCATTTTCTCACCTCCCACTTCCCATTACACTTTATCTAGTCTCTGCCTACTACCAGTCTGCAAAAAATGCTTCTGAAAATATCACCAAAGGCCACCATGTCTTAAAATCCAAGGAATACTTTTTTTTTTTTTTTTTGAGGCAGAGTCTCGCTCTGTCGCCCAGGCTGGAGTGCAGTGGCGCGATCTCGGCTCACTGCAAACTCCACCTCCCGGGTTCACGCCATTCTCCTGCCTCAGCCTCCCGAGTAGCTGGGACTACAAGCGCCCGCCACCACGCCCGGCTAATTTTTTTATATTTTTAGAAGAGACGGGGTTTCACCGTGTTAGCCAGGATGGTCTCGATCTCCTGACCTTGTGATGCACCCATCTCAGCCTCCCAAAGTGCTGGGATTACAGGCTTGAGCCACTGCGCCCGGCCAAGGGATACTTTTTAATCCTTTTTATGTGATCACTCTATTTTATTTAGTACAGTGCCTTTTTGAACTGTTTCTTCCCTTGGCTTTTTGGGACCATGTAGTTTTCTGACTTTCTGCTAACTCTCTAATTGCTCATTTTCCATCTTCTTTTCTGGCTTCTAACTCTTCATGTAGCTCTGTGGGTAGCTCTGGCTGACCCTTTTCTTGCCTCACTCTGTACTCTTTCAATCTTAGACTCCACGGCCAGGTGCAGTGCCTCATGCCTGTAATCCCAGCACTTTGGGAGGCCAAGGTGGGCAGATCACTTGAGACCAGGAGTTCAAGACCAGCCTGGCCAACATTGTGAAACCCTGTCTCTAATAAAAATACAAAAATTAGGGCCAGGCACGGTGGCTCACGCCTATAATCCCAGCACTTTGGGAGGCTGAGGTGGGCGGATCACGAGGTCAGGAGTTTGAGACCAGCCTGGCCAACACTGTGAAACCCCCATCTTATTGAAACTACAAAAATTAAGCTGGGCGTGGTGGCAAGCACCTGTAATCCTAGCTACTTGGGAGGCTGAGGCAGGAGAATCACTTGAATCCACGAGGTGGAGGTTGCAGTGAGCCGAGATTGCACCACTGCACTGAAGCCTGAGCAACAGGGCAAGACTACATCTCAAGAAAAAAAAAAAAAGCTGGGCATGATGGCATGCACCTGTAATCCCAGCTCCTGGGGGTGAGAGTGGGGCAGCTAAGGCATGAGAACTACTTGAACCCAGGAAGCAGAGGTTGCAGTGATCCAAGATTGTGCCACTGAACTCCAGTCTGGGTGACAGAGCAAGTCTCTGTCTCAAAAAAAATAAATAAATCTTAGAACTCTTAAGTCCACACCTCCTGGCCAGACTTGCCTTCTGAGCTTCAGTCCTGCATATTCAGGAAATCTCACAGACACCTCAAATTGAACATGTCTTAAACAGAATTTATGACCTTTTCCCATCAACTTCCTAGCCCTCTAGTGCTCCCAGTGTCTGTAAGGAAATACCATCCACCCAGCTGCTCAAGCCAGAAATCTAAAAGTCCACTTGACTACTCCCTCTTTCTCACATACACACACACACCCATAAAAGATCAGTCACTAGCTTCTGTCATTTCTACCTCCTAGATCACTCACTCTCAAATCTGTCCACTTCTTTTCATCCCTACTGCTGCTACTGCAGTCCAAGCCATCATTAGCTCTTGCCTGGACTTCTTCAACAGCTAAATTCTCTGGCCTCCTTGCATTCACTTTGGCCCTTCTTCATGCTATGGCTAGAATGTTCTTGTTCAAACACAAATAGGACCATGCATGTTCTCAGTTTAAAGTTCTTTGGTGACTTCCCTTGGAATAGATTCCAAAATCTTTAATGTAACACACAGGTTGTACATGATCTGGACCCTGCTATTTATTTTGCCTCAGTCTCATCTCATTTCCCTTTATTCTCTGTGCTCAATCACACTAATCTTTTCTCAATTCCTTGAACCTACGATGCTGTCTCTCACCTTTGGAACTTATTTTTTCTCTCTGCCCTGTTCTACTGTCTGGCTAATTCATACTCACCCATCAGATCTCATATTAAATAGCATTTCCTCAGGGCATCCTGCCCTAATCCTTCCAGATTAAATCAGCTCACCCTGTTATGTGTTTCCTTATCCTTCTGAACCTCTGTTTGGCAGCACTGTGCTTATGATTCTTGTAATTATTTAGTACAGTATTTGGTGTCTGTCTTTGTCACTAGATTGTTAGCTCCAAGATGACAAACTGTGCCTATTTTATTCACCATTGTATCCACAGTGTTCAGTAGTGCCTGCCTTGCAGTTAGATGCTTACTAAATATTTGCGGTCTTAGGGCACAGCGAGGGAAGACTTAAGTAGCATTGGACTTTGGCCACAGGCTAGAACTGTTTGTGACTACACCTGCCTCCCTGCTCCCCTAAGAAAACTTGTAAGAGTCAGGGGAAATGGAATTACTTTATGATTTCATGTACTGCCTATGGCAACATAACATATTCATTATAATTTTACTTATTAGAGTGAACAATTAGAAAAAAATTCCCTAGGGCTGGGCATGGTGGCTCACGCTGTAATCTCAGCCCTTTGGGAGACAGAGGCAGGTGGATCACCTGAGGTCAGGGGTTCGAGACCAGTCTGGCAACATGGAGAAACCCCATCTCTAGTAAAAATACAAAAAAATTAGCCGGGTATGGTAGCATGTGCCTGTAATCCCAGGTGCTTGGGAAGCTGAGGGAGGAGAATGGCTTAAACCCAGAAGGTGGAGGTTGCAGTGAGCCGAGATAGTGCCACTGCACTCCCATCTGGGTGGCAGAGTGAGACTCCATCTCAAAACAAACAAACAAACAAACAAACAACCCTAACTGTCCAACAATGGGGGAATGCCTTAATATATATGTTTTTTTTTAAAAAAGTATTGTTTAATATACTGAATCCTTAGGCTGGGCACAGTGGCTCACGCCTATAATCCCAGCACTTTGGGAGGCTGAGACAAGTGGATCGCTTGAGGCCAAGAATTCGAGACCAGCCTGGCCAACACGGCGAAACCCCATCTCTACAAAACATACAAAAATTTGCCAGGCATGGTGGTGCATGCCTGTAGTTCCAGCTACTTGGAAGGCTGAGGCATGAGAATCGTTTAAACCCAGGAGATGGAGGTTGTAGCAAGCCAAGATAGCACCACTGCACTCCAGTCTGGGTGAAAGAGCAAGACTCTGTCTTAATAATAATAATAATAATAATAATAATAATGTAGTGAATCCTTAATTTTCAAGTAACACATTGCATGGGGCCCTGATATGTAAAATGCATTAAAAAGAAGCCAGTCTAGTTGAATAGGGGATGGGACAGAAGTTAATCTCTTGGGTCTCCCAGCTTTTCCTTTTCCTTTCCCCATTTTTCTGTCTGTCTTCCCCTACACCTTCAAGCCTTTCCAATCCCTGCCTCTGTTCTCTCTTTTACAGCCAGGGCATCATTTCTGTCCTAAGTTTCCATGAGGTACTGCAAATACTTTGTTGTGTTGTTGCTGTTAAACTGGCTCAAGTTGGTTTTCTGTTACTTGTAATTTTATTTTGTTTTGTTTTGCTTTTTGAGACAGGATCTCACTCTGTCACTCAGGTTGGAGTGCAGTGGCATGGTCTTCGCTTACTGCACTTCAACCTCCACCTCCCGGGTTCAAGCAATTCCCCTCCCACCTCAGCCTCCCGAGTAGCTGGGACTACAGGTGCGCACCACCATGCCCGGCTAATTTTTTGTACTTTTTGGTAGAGACAGGGTTTCACCTTGTTGGCCAGGCTGGTCTCAAACTCCTGAACTCAAGTGATCCACTAGCCTCAGCCTCCCAAAGTGCTGGGATTACAGGCATGAACCACCATGCCCAGCTTGTTACTTGTAATTAAAAAAAAAAAAAAAAAACCTAAACAATACTGCAGCTTATGAATCAGTTATGTAATAGAAAGAGCACTGGCTCTGGACTCAGAAATCTCTGGTTTCAAATCCAGGTCCTGACTTTGAACAAGTTAATCATTTTCAACTTCAGTTTTCTAATCTGCAAAGGGGATACCTAGCTTTCTCCACTAAAAGACAGCAACACTAATATGTTAAAAGACCCATTATTGAGCAAGCTGTCAAGAAATGTTAAATAAGTAAGATTAAAGTCTTATTCAGAACATCCCCTACCCCTCCAACTTGAAGGAATGAATAACTGAATTCAGTGCAGCCAAAATTAGCAAGGCTGCCATCTTGTGGTGACCCACTGGCATATTGTCCAATGTCATTGAGCGGAGTTGAAGCAAGATGTTCTAGAAACTAAAGCTACATAAAAGGAGAGCATTGGAATAAAGATAATAACTAAGACTGGACTTTTAAGAACTGGCATGTGCAGCAGAGAAGTCAGGGAAAGCGACAGAAAGAAGTGGCCGATGAAGGAGAAGCAAATAAATATATAATCGTGCAGTGTATCACTCCAGCCAGAGTTGACTTACATAATGACGTTGGTAAGTAACATGATCTTATTTCTTTTTTATGAGATGGGGTCTCACTGTTACCCAGGCTGGAGTGTAGTAGTGCGATCTCAGCTCACTGTAACCTCTGCCTCCTGGGTTCAAGAGATTCTCCTGCCTCAGCCTCCCAAGTAGCTGGGATTACAGGCATGTGCTAGCATGCCCAGCTGATTTTTGTATTTTTAGTAGAGATGGGGTTTTGCCATGTTGACCTGGCTGGTCTCAAACTCCTGACCTCAGGTGATCCACCCACCTCAGCCTCCCAAAGTGATAGGTTTACAGGAGTGAGCCACCTATCCCAGCCAGATCTTACTTCTTTTTTCAACACTTCAGAAGCCATTAACAAAGCCAGCCGATACCAAAATCCTTTTAATACCATTGCCCCCATGCCACAGCTCAACAGTGCTCCTTCTGGAGACTTTAGGGGAAAATGTGGCCTTGGTCACATCACTGTGACCTCTGCTTTCATTGTACTATCGCTTCTTCTGAGCTTCATCCAACTTCTGAGCTTCTTGACTCTGACTTTCCTGTTTCCCTCTTTCCCTTATAAGGATCCATGTGATTACATTGGACCTACCTGGATAATCTAGAATAATCTCCTCATCTCAGGATTCTTAATTTAATCACATTTGCAAAGTTCCCTTTGCCATTTACAGTAAGATATTCACAGGTCCTTAAGATTAGGATGTGCATATCTTTGGAGCACCATAGTTCTGCATACCACAGTGCATTTTCTCAACTCTACATTCAGTGACATAACCTTGGTAGCTTACAATTGACTGTAGTGAGAGTATTTACACCACAAAAATTGCCAGTTGCTACAAATCAGGGCTGTCCCCCATAGAGAGCCTGATGTTAAATTTAACCTGAACCGGTTATGATGGTTAGCTCGGGTATGGGCCTATTTTCAAGGTAAAAGAGAACTGTCACTATACAATAGAGTGTAGAATTATGCACATAACCCAGAGAATACTAGGGGTATCTCCTACTTCTTGTAAATCCAGTGCTAAAAATTAATGGAAAATTGTGACAATATTATATAGGATGGACCACCAATGTCTCCAATCCCACAAGAAAGAGGGTTTGGTCACCTATAGGAAACTCAGTTACAGCCCCCAACAGAAGCTATATGATTAAGTCCTAGTCAATGAAATGTAAGTGAAATTAATATGTCCCACTTCTGGATCAGGACGTTTAAGACAGTGGCATGCCTCCTTCATGCCTCTTTCTCTTTCCATCTCTATGACCCTACTGAACTGAGGTGCTGGCTGAAGACAAAGAGGATATAGAACGGGTAGTGGATATATGAAGTCAAAGATAACTAAGTCTTTGTGATCAGTTACAGAAAGTTTTTCACCATGCCAGTTAAATATCTACATGTTGTATCGAATTTTCTTCTCCTTTCATTTACCTTTCTCCCGCGAATACATATAGGGTGTGGCATGTTATAGCGGTTAACTTTAAAGTTCAGTCCATGTGGTGGCGCATGCCTGTCCAGCTACTCGGGAGGCTGAGGCAGGAGAATCGCTCGAACCCAGGAGATGGAGATTGCAGGGAGGTGAAATTGAGCCATAGCACTCCAGCCTGGGTGAGAGAGTGAGACTCCATCTCAAAAAAGAAAAGAAAAGAAAAGAAAGAAAAAGAGAGAGAGAGAAAAAAAAAAGAGAGAGAAAGAAAGAAAGAAAGAAAAAAGAAAGAAAGAAAGAAAGAAAGAAACAGAAAGAAAGGAAGGAAGGGAGGGAAAGAAAGAAAGAAAGAAAGAAAAAGAAAATGAAGAAAAGAAAGAAAGTTCAGTTCATAGGCTACAGAATATTGAGGCAAGATTATTATGAACTGGAGAAAGAATGAACATTATTCAGAGATCCTGGACTTGTTGCTGGATGAAGTTACTGATGAGGATTTGAGATAATTTCCTTTTGTGGGGGTAGGAGGTGAGTATAGTGAGTACAATTTAGGTTATAAAAGGGAGGGTTGTATCAGTCTGGAGTTTTGTTTTTTGAAGTGTAAGTATAGAAAAGGGTGTATTTTGATGTCAGGCAGTCACAGGAGTTTATTATAGTGGATGTCTATCATTCTTATTGTACACTCAGAATCTGTATCCCCTTTATATGTTTGGACAATATCCCAAACATAAGAGACAGAGAGAGAGAGACAGAGAGTGAGCACGCACCTTAAACACTATCAAAGCTCACTGTCACTTTCCAGGTGTAGCAGACACAGCCAATTCCATTCTCTTTCATTTGGATTCCCTAACACAAGTAAGTTAGGGAAAGGAGAAAAGCTAACTTGGTTTGTTAATGAGTGGTTACCGCTATGGACAACTGGGCTTAGGCCCTTTAGGGGCCCTCAAAAACACCGTGAAATGCATCTCAGATGTGTTCCTCTCAGGGGCAAAAAAACTGAAGTATTTGCTGTTAGATCTGGCTATGAGACAGGAAGCAGGGTATGCTTTGTGGGTTCCTTAGAAAACGTCAGCTTTCCAATTTCAAACGCTGCACGTTCCACTTCCTCTTTCCTTGTCTCTTAAACAGGGCTGCAACAGCCAACTTACAGCCACAAGGGTAAGGTGAAGTGAATCGCAGAAATATCAGCTCTGACATTACTGAGCCAGTAAAACTGCCTACCTTCATTTTTCTTGCATGTGAGAAAAACTGACTTTAAAAAAGTGACTACAGTCAAGTTTTCTGTTATCTGTGGGCAAAACCATTCATATTCCTAACTGATTTATTTGGTCTCATTTACAACCAAGGGCACAGGCCCAATTTTGCTTTTGTGGGTTTTTTTATTTAATTTTTTTTTTTTTCTTTGAGATGAGGTCTCACTATGTTGCTTAGGCTGGTCTTGAACTCTTGGGCTCAAGTGTTCCTACCGCCCCAGCCTCTCAGAATACCGGGAATACAGGCATGAGCCACTGCACCTGGCCTAACTTTGAGTCCAAAGATAGCAATACAGGCCAGGTGCAGTGGCTCATGCCTGTAATCCCACCACTTTGGGAGGCCAAGGCAGGAGGATTGCTTGAGGCTGGGAGTTCCTGACCAGCCAGGGCAACATAGCAAGATTCCAGCTCTACCAAAAATACAAAAAGTAGCTGGGCATGGTGGCATGCAACTGCAGTCCCAGGTACTCCTCTGGAGGCTGAGGTAGGAGGATCACTTGAATCCAGGAGTTCAAGGCTGCAATGAGTTATGATTACACCACTGCACTCCAGCCTGGATAACAGAGCAAGATTCTGTCTTCAAAAAAGAAAAGAAAAAAAAAAAAAGGCCAGGCACGGTGGCTCACACCTGTAATCCCAGCACTTTGGGAGGCCAAGGCGGGCGGATCACAAGGTCAGGAGTTCAAGACCAGCCTGACCAACGTGGTGAAATTTCCTCTTCACTAAAAATACAAAAATTAACCGGGCATGGTGGTGTGTGCCTATAATCCCAGCTACTCCGGAGGCTGAGGCAGGAGAATCGCTTGAACCCGGGAGGCGGAGGTTGCAGTGAGCTGAGATCGTGCCACTGTACTCCACTCTGGGCGACAGAGCGAGACTCTGTCTTAAAAAAAAAAAAAAGTTAGCAATACAAAGAAGCGGGGACTGTGGGAAAACTTTCTGGGGATGGCGACAGTTGTAGTAGTTCTGGTGGCACCATCTAGTGTGCTGACACTTTAGACCTTGTTTTGCTTTCTGGTGGCCTTTGCCAGGGAAACAGACAATAGGTTCTCTATACTTAGTAAGAATTGTTACTACTCGTTGAGTGTTTACTGTGAGCCAAGTGTTTTATTAGTTTTCTGTCCTAATTCCTATCAACCACTTAAGATGGGTATTAATATCTTCTCTGAGGTTAAATGAGGATAACTGCAAGATCACACAGTTGGCAGAGCTGGGATTCAGTTTCAGAGTGACCCTGAAACCAGATCTTAATCATATTTCTATATTGCAGCTATTTCTTTTGCCAACTCCTAATTTTTGGACCTGATACCCTATCTGAGGTTGAAATCTGGGGCCATACCCTTGGAGGGGAAGAAAGATAGGGTCACACAGATGGTTGTCTGTCATTAGCCCATTTGGCAGGGGGATATAGGATCTGCCCAAACGTAGACAGGCTCTGAGCCAGGTTGCACAGATGCAGGCAGTCCTCTGAGTCAGGCTGGGAGAGGCTCCAGATGAACCGCCAGACTTCTGTGTCTGAAACCCTGAGAGATATAGAGGAAACTTGGGTGGCTCCCTCAGAGACAAAGTGATTCTGCAGGTTCAGAATGTGCTGAACTTACAGGAGAGAAAGATATTAAAAGATAATTGCACAAATGATGAATGAGGATTGTAATACCTGCCAAGAAGGAAAAGCAGTATTGAATGAGAATGTATACATGGTGTCTTAGTTCATTCCTGCTGCTATAACAAAATACCTAGACTGGGTACTTCATAAATAATACACATTTCTTTATTTCTTTCTGTCTCTCTCTCTCTCTCTCTGTCTTTCGGTCTTGTTGTGTCACCCAGGCTGGAATGCAGTGGCGTGATCTCAGCTCACTGCAACCTCCACCTCTCAGGTTCAAGTGATTCTCCTGCCTCAGCAGGAGATTCGAGTAGCTGGGTTTATGGCTGCGTAGCTGGGACTAGAGGCGCCCACCACCACGCCTGACTAATTTTTGGATTTTTAGTAGAGATGAGATTTCACCATATTGGCCAGGCTGGTCTCGAACTCCTGACCTCAGGTGATCCACCCACCTCGGCCTCCCAAAGTGCTGGGATTACATACATGAGCTGCCGCACCTGGCAATAAAATTATTTCCTATAGTTCTGGAGGCTGGAAGTTCAAGATCAAGATGCCAGCAGGTTCAGTGTCTGGTGGGGGCCTGGTCTCTGCTTCTAAGAGGGCACCTTCTAGCTGCACAGAAAGCAAAAAGGCAAAAGGCCTAGCTAGTTCCCTCAGCCCTTTTAGTAGGCATAATCTCATCCACGAGAGAGGTGCCCTCGTGGCCTGCTCACCTCTGAACGGCCTCACCTCTTAATACTATTGCATTGGGGATTAAGTTTCAACATGAATTTTGGAGAGGACACAAACATTCAAACCATAGGACCTGTACCAGATCTAGTCTGAAGTCTCATATTCAAATTATCCCCTTTTCATTTATTATCTTCTTATCATCACCATCATTTCCCCCTTTATGAGAACAGTATCTTCTGCATTCTCTCTTTGATTGCATCCGCATACCACAGCTTTGATTCAGATTCTGATTAGATCTTTGTGCTTATCTTCTAGCAGTTCTCCCTGCCTCTTTTGTTGCCCACTGAAGGCCATGCCCTACACGGTAGCTAGATTTTTATTTCTAAAATACAGTATGACTAGTGCCTCCTTGCTTTCTCATTAAGGTTTGACCTCTCTGGCCTGGCATAGTTTGCTCAACCCCCTTTTCTTTCTTTTTTTTTTTTTTGAGACGGAGTCTCGCTGTGTTGCCCAGGCTGGAGTGCAGTGGCCGGATCTCAGCTCACTGCAAGCTCCGCCTCCCGGGTTTACACCATTCTCCTGCCTCAGCCTCCCGAGTAGCTGGGACTACATCCGCCTGCCACCTCGCCCGGCTAGTTTTTTGTATTTTTTTAGTAGAGATGGGGTTTCACCGTGTTAGCCAGGATGGTCTCGATCTCCTGACCTTGTGATCCGCCCGTCTCGGCCTCCCAAAGTGCTGGGATTACAGGCTTGAGCCACCGCGCCCAGCCACAACCCCCTTTTCTTTAGCCTTATCTCCTACTCCTCTCCTGCAGGAACCTCTCACCTCAGCCCAGCACAGATTCCCATCTCCATTACTGTTCATTCATGTTTGCTCTGCAACGATCTGTCTGTCCATCTCTGCCTAGGAAATTACTATTCTGAATTCAAGGCACTCACTGAACATGTGCTAGATGAGAACTCACCACGGATGAAGCACTGGGTCCTGGACAAGGGGCAAGATCAGTGAGGAGGAAAAAGCTGGAAGACAGAAGGCAACACATCTTCTGATGACCACTCCAAATGGTAATACTATTTCCAAAATAGACTGTAAACACCATGAGAGCAGTAACAGGGTCTGACTTGTCCACTGCTGGATCCCCAGTTGTGCTTGGTACAAAGTAACATAGCAATTATTGAATTCTTCCAATAATTGCTACTATGTAGCTCAATAATTTTTTTCAGTGCATAAATACATGTTACAGATATTCTTTTATTTATTTATTTTTTTGAGACAGAGTCTCGCTCTGTCGCCAGGCTAGAGTACAGTGGCACGATCTCAGCTCACTGCAACCTCCGCCTCCCGGGTTCAAGCGATTCTCCTGCCTCAGCCTCCCAAGTAGCTGGGACTACAGATGCCTGCCACCACGCCCAACTAATTTTTGTATTTTTTAGTAGAGACAGAGTTTCACCATATTGGCCAGGCTGGTCTTGATCTCTCTTTTTTTTTTTTTGAGACGGAGTCTTGCTCTGTCGCCCGGACTGGAGTACAGTGGCCGGATCTCAGCTCACTGCAAGCTCCGCCTCCCGGGTTTACGCCATTCTCCTGCCTCAGCCTCCCGAGTAGCTGAGACTACAGGCGCCCGCCACCTCGCCCGGCTAGTTTTTGTATTTTTAGTAGAGACGGGGTTTCACCGTGTTAGCCAGGATGGTCTCGATCTCCTGACCTCGCGATCCGCCCGTCTCGGCCTCCCAAAGTGCTGGGATTACAGGCTTGAGCCACCGCGCCCGGCCGTCTTGCTCTCTTAACCTCATGATCTGCCCGCTTCGGCCTCCCAAAGTGCTGGGATTACAGATGTGAGCCACCGCGCCCAGCCCTGCATGTGACGGATGTTCTTAAACTATCTTCCAATCTCCTACTGGAGTTACAAGTGCATGTATCTAGACTTCTTAAAAGATCGGACATTCCTTAGGGCAGGGGTTGTAACTTAAGTCATGTGTACATTCTTTATAATGAAGCATTTTACAAAGTGATTTCACATACATTACTGCTTCCGTTTCTCATTACAGCCCTAGGAATATTCCCCATTTGATAGATGAGGAAACTTTCTTCCTTCTCCTTCCTGCTTCTTCTTCTCTCTCCTCTTCCTCTAGAATGCATGTATGGTCTATGTTCCTTCTGTCCCTAATCCAGAAAGAGATTTAGAAGAACCAAATGCAGAGTCAAAGACTATATCCAAATATAACGAGTTTGTGTGTGTGTGAGACAGTGTTTTTAGTTAAATGTCAATATTTAAAATATACTATGACTTTTATACCATATTTTTTCATGTTGTCATGTTCTTTTAAACATGCTGGGAGCCATATAGTTAGGAAGAGGCCCAGTAACCCGTCCAAAGTAACCTGACCAAAGTCTGACCCCTGGTAGAGGGCCTATGCCAGCACTGGAACCCAGTGTGTCTCCAGATCCAGGCATTTACCGCCTCAAAACTGCCTCAAATGACTGCAGTGTGGTCTATCACAGGAGCTAATTAAGCTCATGGGATTTAGAGTCAGACAGATGTGTTTCCTTCAGTTTCAACAGTTATTTTCTGACCTTGGCAAGTTATTCAGCTTCCTTATTTGAAAACCAGAGGACATAATGGTACCAACCACCGAGAGTTGCTATTAGGAGTAAATGAAAATACGCTTGAAGAACTCAGCATAGGCCTGGCAAGTAGTCAGCGTGCAGTAGTAAATGGTAGCTGTTATTATAAGAACTTTAGTTGTTGAATGATCGACTCTGGCATATAACTCCTGCATTCAACTTGAAATACGGAGCTGTCACAGTCTTTCAGCTGAAGGGGCGGGAACTGTGGCACTCGCCAGTTTTTTCTAGAAATAAATCTTTGTGGGAGGATAATGACCGGTTGGAGAGCGTGAGTCTTGAGGGAACAAAGATCGGATCTCCAGGCCCAAGGAGCAAGGAAGTGAATCCTCCCCTGCGCGCGGCAGCCACCGTGCGGAACCTTCCCTTGAACCGAGTAGCAGCCGCCTGGGCCCGCCCAGCCCAGGGCGAGGCTGCCTCAGAAGCTGGATTTCGGCGTGGTGGGTGCAGGATCTGCTTTAATTTTGCTCATCTTATTCTCGGGGACCACACCCTGCGCGCCGGGAGGAAGGGCTCCAAAACCACAAGGGCGGAGGCTCTCGCGCTGCCCCAGACCTGACCATCTATGGTCACAAAACACACCGACCAAACAGGAAGTGGGGTGAGAGCGGAGGGTTTCTTTCGACTGCCAGCCGGGCTGGAGCTGACCCACAGCGCCCTCGCTGACCCCCACACCCTGCGCCCAGTCTCCGCAAGTCCTCCCACAACAATGTCCAGACTAATTGCCTTCCCACGTCACAAACGGGGAAACCGAGATATGCACGCCCAGAGACAGGGGAGCTTGGCCTCGATCCCCACCAAGAGCTGACTGCCGACCGGATTCCTGCCCTCAGAGAATCCTGGACCCCAGTCGTTCCAAGACCCTTTCCGGACTGCAGCGGAAAGGAACCGGCCTCTGCCACTGAGACCAAACTGACAGAGAACTGGCCACTCTTCCGTTCGTTCCAGAGAGGAGCTTAGCCAGGGACTTCTGCCCTTCCTGCGCCCGGGCCTCGGGGGCGATTCCGGTAGGTAAAGCGGACCGAGGGTGTGACCTCGCTTGTGAGCCCGCCCTCCCCGCGTCGCTCCCGCCTTGAGGGCGGGGCTCTTCCCCAAGTGCTCTCTGTGCAAGCCGGGCGGCTCTCTCCGGGGCGTGGTGAAGGGGGGCGGGGTCATGAGCGGGGCGGTGAGACTTCCTGCCCAGTCGCGGGCCAGCCTAGCGCTTCAGCCGGCGGCTCATTTCCGGTGGGGGTGCCGCGCCCAGTGAGGGCCCGGAAGTGGGTCGCGCGGAGATTGCTGGGCGGTTCTTGCCGGAAGCGGAGAGCGGCTGATCGCAGTCCGGAGGTGAGGCAGAACTCTGAGGTGAGGGTGTGCAGCTTGGTAGGGACTGGGGTCTCCTCCGGGGCCCATCGGCCCCTGGTGTTGTTAATGGCCTTTCTGGCCTGCGCGCGTGTCGTGAACCCTGCCAAGAGGGCCGGGGCTGAGGCCCTCAGGCCGACCCGGACTCCTGGGCGCGGTCTCTTGAGGTGGGGCCGGGGTGAGCAGCTGAGTCCGGTTGCCCGGGGGAGGCCCCTCTGCCCGATTTCGCAGTGCCGCCCATCATTTTCAGCGGAGGCCTGATTCTTCAGGTGCTCTGACTGGAAGGAACCTCCGAGATCGGAGAGTCTTCCCTGTTCCCTGTTGATGCTCCCATTGAACTGATGGGTAAATTGATCCCTAGAGAAGAGGCTAGTCCGAGATATATAGCGAGTGAGGAAAATAATCAGAATCATGATCCTGGTTCCTTAGATGACCAGCCCCGGTTCCTTCCCTTGTTCCTTCCCTTGTTGCTCGGAACCTCTCTAACTTGGGATGGTCTTCCGGTCGGTGTTGCCCCTAAGGCTGCTGCAGGTCAAAGGCCATCGCTGCGTGGAACTTTTTTTTCCCCTTTTCCCAAATTGAGCCGTTTGAAATGCCTAGGGAGTTTTTAAAAGAGAGGCGGGCAAATGCTTGTATTTATGGGCAGATATCCTCCTTTTCCTCCTCGGCTGCTGCTCTTATTTTGAAAAGCTAGGCTAACTTTATTGAAGGTGTGTACTTCTGGACCTGAAACCAGACGGCTCAGGTTTGGTCTGGCCTCAGTGCCAAGTGTCTATGGCCATAGGTACCTTATTTAACTTCTTTGAGCCTCCTTTTGTTCATCATTTAAGTGGAGATCTCTGCTGACCGCACAGGATTAAATTCAGCGTAACAAATTGTGTTTATTCTGTGCCAGCATTTTCCCAGATGCGGGGAATGCAGCTTTAAAACAAAACAATATAGACCCTGCCCGCATGGAGCTAGCACTGTTTACAGGGATGTTTAAGAAATAATTATGTTGATGAGAGTTAGGAAAGAACAGGGTGCTCTGAAAGTATGTAACAAGGGGTTCAGGAAAAGCCCTTCTGAAGAAGCAGAGTTTTTAAGATGAATTTTGAAGGATAAATAGGAATGTGTTCAAAGAGGGGAATGAGAACATTTGAGACAGGTTAGCATCAGGACTGTGTCAGTTGAAGCTCTTTGTGGGAGCTCTCTTCAAGTGAAAATCCGTGGATAAATCAGCACATTTATCATTTACCAGACTTTAATTAATTAATTTATTTGTATTTTTAGTAGAGATGGGGTTTCGCCATGAAGGCCAGGCTGCTCTCGAACTCCTGACCTCAGGTGATCCCCCACCTCAGCCTCCCAAAGTGCTGGGATTACAGGCATGAGCCGCCGTGCCCGAACACACCAGATATTTATTAAGACCTTAGCATGTATGAGGCACATTTTAATGAGACAGCCTTTGTAGCAAAGAATGCAGTTCTTCTGGAGTTTACAGTGGGAGAGGAAATAGACAAGTACATGAGGGATGGCTTACAGTTTCATAGCGCATAGCACAGGGCTACAAGAGCACAGAGGAGAAATACCTGAGCCAATTGTCCAGGCTTCCAGGAGGAAATGGGAGGCTAACTCTTGAAATATTTATTTAGCTACATAGGGAATCTGGAAAAGGGATTTCCAGGCAGAGACTACTACAGGTGCGAGGACCTGGAGAACTGGACAGCTGAAAGACCACAACTAGTTCAGTGTCACTGGAATTCTAGTAATGGTTGGGGAAGTGGAGGAAGTGAGATGTGGTCAGGTCAGTCATATGTGGAGGACATTGTAAGTCATGCTAAGGAATTTGGATTTTTACCCTGAAAGCGATAGAGATGCTTTGAAGGGTTTTATGCAGGAAAATGATGTCATCAGATTTATATTTTAGAAAGTTCATTCTGTCAGGTAGGAGGGGACCAGGCCTATGGGGGAAGTAAACCAGTGTTTGGAAGCTCTTGCTGTAGACATGGCCTGAACTAAGACGGTGGAAATGGGAATGGAGAGGGATCATATGTGAGCAATATTAAGAAGATAGAATCCATAGAATTGGAGGCTGATTATGGGAATGAAGAAGTAAGAGTAGCACGATTGCCTGGCTTTGTGGCTTAGGGAACTGGGTAGTACCATTCAGATAAAGAGTATGAGAGGTAAATTAGGGAAGTGACATGGGAAAAAAATGCATTTTAAATGTTTTTAGTTTGAGGTGTTTGTAGCACATCCAGGCAAAGTTGTCTAATAAGATGGGTCAGTTAAAGGAAACAGCAAGAGTAAAGATACGGAGACAGGAGAGGGCCTAAATTGTTCAGTGAAATACTGGGGCTGGGAGTTTTGCAGAAGACCAGACTGCAAAAAAGGTTAGATGTCAGCCAAGTTGTGAAGGGCTTTTGTTTGTTTGTTTGTTTGTAGTTTGTTTGTTTGTTTTGAGACTGAGTCTTGCTTTGTTGCCCAGGCTGGTGTGCAGTGGCACTATCTCAGCTCACTGAAACCTCCATCTCCCGAGTTCAAGCAATTCTCCTCTCTCAGCCTCCCGAGTAACTGGGATTACAGGTGCACACCACCATGCCTTGCTAATTTTTGTCTTTTTAGTAGAGACAGGGTTTTACCATGCTGGCCAGGCTGGTCTCGAACTCTTGACCTTGTGATCCGCCCGCCTTGGCCTCCCAAAGTGTTGTGATTACAGGTGTGAGCCACTGTGCCCGGGGTAAAGGACTTTTAATGCCTTGTTGAATTTGTTTGGATTTGATTTTGTGGTTGGCAGTTTGCTGATTGATTTGCCTAGGTCCAGCATAAATAAATTTCTGGGCCGGGCACAGTGACTCACACCTGTAATCCTGACACTTTGGGAGGCTGAGGTGAGCAAATCACTTGAGATCAGGAGTTCAAGACCAGCCTGGCCAACATGGTGTAACACCGTCCGTCTCTACTAAAAATACAAAAATTAGCTGGACATAGTGGCACACACCTGTAATCCCAGCTACTCGGGGTGCTGAGGCAGGAGAATTGCTTGAACCCAGGAGGTGGAGGTTGCAGTGAGCTGAGATTGTACCACTGCCCTCCAGCCTGGGTAATAATGAGACTCTATCTCAAAAAAAAAAAGAAGAAAAAAGGAGTTTCTTGCTTTTTCCAGAAATACTTCCTCAATTGGGTGGGCATAATTGATATCTCAGAGAAGTTTAAATAAAATGGTAGCAGTGAAAGTACTTTGTAGAATACAGCCTGATGTGCAAACCAAAGGTGGTGATGTTGTTAAGATTCAGTGAGTATATTTTTGCTTTGGAGGTTAGCTATTGAGTCTGTAAAATGTTTTGTTTCCAACCTACGGATGATCTTTTATTCTCACAGATGATCTCTTATTCTCACCCTTTTTCCTGGTTGCAGTTATTTTTTTTTAGCTTTTAAAAAGTGACTTTCTTGAGGCTGAATTAGAGACTAACCTGGTCAACATAGTGAGACCCCTGTCTCTACAAGAAAAAAAAAAGGTGACTTCCTCTTTTCAGTTTTTTGTGAAGTATTGTGAATCAAAGATTTTTCTTTTAACTTAAGCAAATGCAAAGTGTCACTGGAAGCTGAACCTCTGGTTTGAAATTTAATGCTGAGATTTGAAATCTGAGAGTTCTTGAGCGGTATCTTACCCAATCCTAGTGATTATTCCTTTGAAATGTTGCCATCAGTTTCTTTCTTTATTTGTGCTAACCTGGCATTCATGACCTATACTTCAGCTTCTCTGTGACAACCAGACTAATCTTTAATTTAAAGTTCTCTAAGAAGAAGCATTTTTCATCTTGTTACTCTTCACAGACTTCGTATTTGCAAATAATCAATTCTAGACTCTTTGGTCCATCTTACAGAGTTCTCCACAGTTTAGGCCCTTATCTTAATTTTTATTAGATGGTACAGGTTGACTTTCTAATTTAGAAAGTCCTGAACTAGCATTTTACTTAACCTTTCGCACCTCCCTATGCTCCTTGTTAAATCAGAACAGGGTTTCTCAACATTGGCCCAGTTGACATTTTGGGCCATATAATTCTTTATTATGGAGTTGTCCTGTGTATTGTAGGATATTAAACAGCATCTGTCTCTACCTAGTAGATGCCAATAACACTTCCTCAGTTGTGACAATCAAAAATGTCTTCAGACATTGCCATATGTCTCCTGGAGGACAAAATTGCCCCTGGTTGAGAATTGCTGCATTAGAAAGTATCGTAGCTATGATTGTGCAATGTCCCCAACTAAATTCTGTGAGAGCAGGCCCCATAGCCCTACTTAGCACAGTCAATGGTACATGATAAGCACTCAGTACCCTGCAATGAATGAATCATTTGTTTTTGTTGAAGCCTCAAGAAATTACCCTTCAAGGAATTTCTGGGTGTGCAGGTTAGAGTACAATGTTGCAGTCATGGCTCACTGCAACCTCCAACTTCTGGGTTCAAGTAATCTCACCTCAGCCTCCTGAGTAGCTAGGACTACAGTGTTTTTTCTTACTTTTAAAGGTTTTTTGTTTTTTTGAGATGGAGTTTCACTCTGTTGCCCAGGCTGGAGTGCAGTGGTGCGATCTAGGCTCACTGAAGCTTCCCCCTCCCGGGTTCAAGCAGTTCTCCTGCCTCAGCCTCCCAAGTAGCTGGGAATACAGGCACACACCACCACACTCAGCTAATTTTTGTATTTTCAGTACGGACAAGGTTTTGCCATGTTGGGCAGGCTGGTCTCGAATTCCTCAATGGAACCACCCACCTCAGCCTCCCAAAGGGCTGGGATTACAGGCATGAGCCACTGCACGCTTGGCCAAAAGTTTGATTTTTTTTAGAGATAGGGTCTCACTATGTAGTCTGGGCTGATCTCAAACCCCTGGCCTCAGGTGATTCTCTGGCCTCAGTCTCCTGAGTCACTGGGATTACAGGCATGAGCCACCACACCTGGCAGATGTGATCTTAGAGAAATGCCATTAATTTAAGTACTAGAAGCAAGCTGCTTGTTTGCAGTATAAGTCAGCAGATTTCCCTCTCTATTGAAAATTATGTAAATTCCTGTTTTGTTCACGTTGCTTGTATTCAGAGTGCTTGGTTTTAGTGGACAGGGACTATTTATTTTATTTTTTATTTTTGAGATGGAGTTTCGCTCTTGTTGCCTAAGCTGGAGTGCAGTGGCACGATCTCGGCTCACCTCAATCTCTGCCTCCCGGTTTCAAGCAATTCTCCTGTCTCGGCCTCCCAAGTAGCTGGGATTACAGGCATACGCCACCACGCCCAGCTAATTTTGTATTTTTTAGTGGAGATGGGATTTCTCGTTGTTGGTCAGGCTGGTCTCGAACTCCCAACCTCAGGTGATCCACCCACCTCGGCCTCCCAAAGTGCTGGGATTACAGGTGTGAGCCACCGCGCCTGGCCGGGACTATTTATTTTAAAGTTGCGTATATGCTGGGCGTGGTGATTCACACCTGTAATCCCAGCACTTTGGGAGGCCAAGGTGGGCAGATCACCTGAGGTCAGGAGTTTGAGACCAGCCTAGCCAACATGGTAAAACCCCGTCCCTATGAAAAATACAAAAATTAGCCAGGTGTGGTGGCGTGTATCTGTAATCCCAACTAGTAGGGAGGCTGAGGCAGGAGAATCACTTGAACCCCGGGAGGTGGAGGTTGCAGTGAGCTAAGATCGCACCACTCCATGATCTGTGCCAACCTGGGTGACAGAGCAAGACTCTGTCTCAAAAACAACAACAACAACAAAAAACAAACACTAAAGTTGCATATAGTTTATGGAGTATTCACATTTATTTTAGTTGATAAAATTATACAGTCATGTGTTGCTTAATGACAGGAATACATCCTGAGAAATTTGTCATTAGGTGATTTCATCATTGTGGGAACATCATAGAGTGTACTTGCACAAATTTAGATGGTACTGCACATCTAGACTATATGGTGTAACTTATTGCTCCTGGGCTACAAACCTGTATAGTATGTTACTGTATCTAATACTGTAGGCAGTTTGTAACACAGTGTAAGAATTTGTTTATCTAAACTTTTTTTTTTTTTTTTTTGGCACTGAGTCTCACTCTGCCACCCAGGCTGGAGTGCAGTGGCATGATCTTGGCTCACTGCTCACTGCAACCTCTGCCTCCCGGGTTCAAGCAATTCTTCTGCTTCAGCCTCCCGAGTAGCTGGGACTACAGGCGTGCAACAACACGCCCGGCTAATTTTTGTATTTTTAGTAGAGATGGGGTTTAACTATATTGGCCAGGCTGGTCTCAAACTCCTGACCTTGTGATCCGCCAGTCTCAGCCTCCCAAAGGGCTAGGATTATAGGTATGAGCCACCCATTCCTGGCCACATTTTTAAAGTACAGTAAAAATAGGGTATTGTAATCTTATGGGACCACTGTTGTATATGTGGTCCATCATTGACCAAAATGTCATTACGTAGTGCATGACTGTAGTTTCATAACCTTAAATTAATGCAGCTACAGCATTCACCATGCAATTTCTTCTTGATGTACTGTATGTTAACCTGATAAAAACAAAGTTCTAAAAATATGCCTCAGCTACAGTGCTGCTTTATTTGCCTTGTATTACCAGACCTTTTGTGCCAAACTTTTCCATTTGGCTGGAAAATAGTTGAAATGTTTAATGGAAGGAGCAGGCTTGCTTTGTTTTGTTTTGTTTTTTTCCTCCAGAGGGCATTGAAATTCCTATACTTTAGTTAATTATAGACTTACAATATTTCCATATTTCTACTTGTAGATGAATCATGGCTAAGGACAAACGTCATCCTTGAATCCATCTTTAAATATGAGAGTGGGAAATGCTGTTCTTTTAAAGCAACTATTCAAGCTGAAATCAGCCAATACGGTTTTCCCTTATACGCTATAAAACATGTAGAAGTAGAAGGGGACTGCTGAATGCTCTGTGCAATTAGTCTTCATAATATTCTTTGAACGTAGGAGAGAAGAGAACCCATGACCACACAAAGTTACCTGTTTGCCCCAGACATTGAAACAGCTAGTTTCCAAGTCTAATTTCACTTTATACACTAACTTTACTCCCTCCTGGAGTTTCAGATAAAGGACATGTGTAAGGAGGGAACAGGAGACAGGTGTTGATAATGGGTTGGATTCCTTCCCTCCCTAGAAGATAGGCCTTTCTTTTTAAATCTAAACCTCGGGTGGCAGTGACTCAGGCACTAAATGTCATTGGTTTAATCAGTGAAACCAAATGCTTAGAGAAGAACAGTGGCTCCTGATTTAGGTGGCATCTTTTTTTTTTTTTTTTTTTTTTTTTTTGAGATGGTGTCTTGTTCTGTCCAGGCTGGAGTGCAGTGGGCTGACCTCGGCTCACTGCAACCTCTACCTCCCGGGCTCAAGCAGTTCTCCTGCCTCAGTCTCTTGAGTAACTGGGATTACAGGTGCCCACCACCATGCCTGGCTAATTTTTTAATTTTTGTATTTTTAGTAGAGAAAGGGTTTTGCCATGTTGGCCAGGCTGGTCTCGAACTCCTTACCTCAGGTGATCTGCCCTTCTCGGCCTCCCAAAGTGCTGGGATTACAGGCATGAACCATTGTACCTGGCTTAAATGGCATCTTTACTGGGGCAAAGTGGTTCCTGTTATTTGGTTTCTGTGGTAAGCCAACTTGTATCTTCTGGTAGCATGTGTAGGTTTTACTTTGTGACATGTTAAAACCTAGTGATAAGAATTTATTAGAAGTAGTACTAACTAATAAATAGTTTAGAAGAGATACCCAAGTAGAGATTTTTATTATCATTATAAAAGATTATATGTTAAAAGAAAGTTTGGAACACTGAGGTAGAAATTGTCAAAAACCCCATCACCCAAATGTAACAAATATTGTAAATTTTGTGTTCAAGTTTTTTTCACACTCCATTTAGCTGTTCCTCTATAATTGGAAGTCCAAGATAGATATAGATAGATCGATAGATCTAACATTGCAGCAAACATCTCCATGCTTATCACTTTTCTCACATTATGATTTACTTTCTTAGGATAAAACCTCAGGAACAGGATTACAAAATTAAGGGCAAGAGAAGCATTTTGGAGCAAATCAGTTGGGCTACCATAGTAGACAGGCTGATTTGTACGGTTGCTTTATTTTCAATTTTACTTAAGGATGATGACTTAGAAAAACAACTATGGGACAAAGTAGAAAACATTTCAAGCATAGCAACTTCCTACTCAAGTGGAAATTCATGCTACTGGCTTAATTGCCTGGTGGGATGTGACAAGAACTGCACGAGTAACCTGGTTCCATTTACTTCTGAATGACTTCCTTGAATAGGCAGAAGGAATTGGGTTAAGTTGTTAGAAGTATGAGAGTGTGAAGCAGCTTTGGCAGGAATCACTAGCCATTTCTGATTTTTTTTTTTTTTTTTTTTTGAGTCAGAGTGTCTCTCTGTCGCCCAGGCTGGGGTGCAGTGGCGCGATCTCGGGTCACTGCAACCTCAGCCTCCCGGGTTCAAGAGATTCTTATGCCTCACTTCTGGCATAAGATGGTGTTTTTACAAGATGATTTCTAGGATTACAGGCGTGCACCACCATGCCTGGCTAATTTTTGTATTTTTAGTAGAGACGAGGTTTCGCCATTTTAGCCAGGCTGGTCTCAAACTCTTGACCTCAGGTAATCCACCTGCCTCAGCCTCCCAAAGTGCTGGGATTACAGGCATGAGCCACTGCATCAGGCCTGGTTTTTTGGTTTCAAACCACAGTAGACATTGCTGGAGAATCAAGCTCATAGTTTCTTTTTGCTCTGCATGATATCCCTCTAAGAGCTTGTCTATTCTCGTGACTTCATGACAGTTCTTTGCCAATGATTTGCAAACATTATCTCCAGTCTTGATTGTTTCCCAGGTTTTATTTCTAAATACTCACTAGTCATTTTCACTTAGAAGCTTTGTCTTCTTTTCAAACCCAGCATTTCCCAAACTGACCTCATCTTGTTGCCCTAACTAGAACATGCCACAACCCATTTCTGCCCATAATGTCATTATTCTCTTAAGGCCCCCATATTTGCAAATCTACAGTCATCTTTGTCTCCCTTCTCTGAATGCTACTGTGCTCACAGTCAGTACCATACAGTTAGTACTTGTTCTCAGTTTAATGCACACTTGTTTCATGTGACCTCCAAGGGCAGAACCAAGATTCGTGGGTGGAAGTTGCAGGGAGGCAGATTTGCCTCCATATAAGGAAGAACTTTTTAATACTTTGAGCTGTCTAAATGGAATGGGCTGCCTCTAGAAGTCTTGGGTTCTCCATCACTGAAGGTGTTTGAGCAGAGGCTGCCTGACTAATTGCTAATTGAAAGGACTGTTCTGGCATAAGATGGTATTTTTACAAGATGATTTCTAGAATCCCTCTAATCCTGAGAACCAGTGAGTCAATAGAAGGTAGTTTTGTCTGTCCTGCTCTCCTGTCTCTCTTTGACTCCCTTAGGACAGGGAAACTATTTTACCTTTCTTTTATATTCCGTACAGCACTTAATTCAGGTGCTGGTCTCTTAATTGCCTAAAGATGATTATTTACAGGTTAATTGATTCTTTTCATTTTGTTCCAATATTTGGTTAGACACCAGATGTTGTGGATTTTTTTCCTTTGAAACATCTTTTGTAGGCTGGGCACCGTAGTTCATGCCTGTCATCCCAGCACTTTGAGAGACCAAGGCGGGTGGATCACCTGAGATCAGGAGTTCGAGACCAGCCAGACCAACATGGTTACGGTGAAACCCTGTCTCTACTAAAAATACAAAAATTTACAGGGCGTGGTGGTGCATACATGCCTGTAGTTCCAGCTACTCAAGAGGCTGAGGCAGGAGAATCACTAGAACCTGGGAGGTGGAGGTTGTAGTGAGCCGAGATCATGCCATTGCACTCCAGCCTGGGCAACAGAGTGAGACTCCATCTCAAAAAATAACAACAATAATAAATAAATACAAATATCTTTTGTAGTAGCCTTATTTTACAGCTAGATGAATAACAGCTTTTAATCTAACTTTCTAGACCCTAATATCATCACTTGTCTCCACATCCCATTCTGTTTATCAGAGTACTTGTAAGCACTTTGCTTTCATCATATTATTCTTTCACTCTCAAAACCCTTGAATGACTTCACATTTATCACAACATCAAATTTAAATTTTCCCTGGCTTTCAGTGCCCTCCATAATCTGGCCCAGCTTGCTCATGCATCTTTGTTTCCTATAATACTCCATGTTCTATACAGGCTAACCCACTCACATTTTCTGTGCATAGCCTGCTTGGTCTCCTTTTTTGCTTTTGACTTGCTCTGGAATGGCTTCCCTTTTTTCTCTTACCTCTTCAAGATGCCTCACTTCCCTCCTGAAACCAAACTACTGCCAGTCCTCATTGATTTCCTCTGAACTCTCAGATCATGTAGTAATTTATGTAACTCAGAACCATAGCAACAACATTCTGTGAAGAAAAATCTGCAAGAATAGGCTGATAATTTAACTTCCCCTAATCCAACTGGATATTCCCTCAAAACCTTTAAAAATATAGGCTGGGTGTGGTGGTTCACATCTATAATCCTAGCACTTTGGGAGGCTGAGGCAAGAGGACTGTTCGAGCCCAGGAGTTTGAGACTAGCCTGAGCAACATAGTGAGACTCTGTCTCTACCACACACATACACACACATACAAAAAAAGCAAGGCATGGTGGCATGTAGTTATAGTCCTAGTAGTCCAGCTACTCAGGAGGCTGAGGCCAGGAGGTCAAGGCCGCAGTGAGCTGTGAACACACCACTGCACTCCAGTCTGGTCAATAGAGCCAGTTTTTTTGTGTTTTTGGTTTTTTGTGTTTTTGGTTTTTTTTGAGACGGAGTCTTGCTTTGTTGCCCAGGCTGGAGTGCAGTGGAGCAGATCTTGGCTCACCGCAAGCTCCGCCTCCCGGATTCATGCATGCCATTCTTCTGCCTCAGCCTCTGGAATAGCTGGGACTACAGGTGCCCACAACCACGCCCAGCTAATTTTTTGTATTTTTTTTTAGTAGAGACAGGGTTTCACCATGTTAGCTGGGATGGTCTCAATCTCGTGACCTTGTGATCCGCCCGCCTTGGCCCAGCTGGTTTTTTTTTTTTTTTCTTTAAATAAAAACCAAAAAACTTTAACAAATATAATCTACAGTATTTATTCCATTCACATTTTATTTTGTTGTCCTAACCAGTATGTGTGCTTCTGGAAGGGAGGGACCATGTGTCGTCTGTTTCTTCAGTAGGCCCACAATGCTAAGCACTTTGATTTTATTAGCATCTTCTATATGCCTAGTTTTTCTAGGTACTGGAAGATACAGTCAGTGCAGGAGGTAGAATGGATGAATTCCCATCCTTGAGCCTATATTCCAGTACATAATATGTAGTGCTCACATTTTACATTTGAATTGCATTTTAAGACTTCTGAAGTGATAACTCGTATCTATGAAATCACCTCTTTTGATCCTTATATATCTCTGTATGCTAGATGAGGATTACAATCCGTTATGTGACTATGTAAAGTTACACAGTATGTACAGCTTGGGACTCAGGCCTCAGTCTCCTAATTTTATTTGGATTTGTGTAATTTTGACCACCTCTGTTTCTGAAGCTTTTATAAGATGAATGCTTAAGTAGTTGGGAATCCAGACATTCATTTATGGAGGTTTACATATAGTTCTTGGTTATTGACAATTAGAAATGGCAAGGAGCAAGATGAGGCAGACATACAGTTCTCTGCTCTGATACTTCTGTATTTGGGAGAAGTCTTATTTACTTATTTTAATAAAAGAGATGAGGTTTTGCTATGTTGCCCAGGCTGGTCTTGAACTTCTGGCCTTAAGCCATCCTCCTGCCTCGGCCTCCCAAAGTGCTGGGATTATAGGTGTGAGCTATCATGCCTGGCCTGAGAAGCCTTATTTTAAACATTTGCTTTCCAAATATGTCTCATCTATCCTATATGTGATTGAAAAAAGTTGGCCTCCATGGAGAAAATTAAAAGCAGAAAAATGGAAGATGCTGGCTGGGCACGGTGGCTCACACCTGTAATCCCAGCACTTTGGGAGGCCAAGGCGGGTGGATCACTAGGTCAGGAGATCAAGACCATCCTGGCTAACACGGTGAAACCCCATCTCTAATAAGAATACAAAAAATTAGCCTGGTGTGGTGGCATGCACCTGTAGTCCTAGCTACTCGGGAGGCTGAGGCAGGAGAATTGCTTGAACCCAGGAGGTGGAGGTTGCAGTGATCTGAGATCGTACCACTGCACTCCAGCCTGGGCAACAGAGAGAGACTCCATCTCAAAGAAAGAAAAATGGAAGATGCTAATAATGTAACTAAAGACACCATAAAGAGGCCTTGAGCCCATAGTGCCGTGCTTAGCAAACAAGTCAGGACTGGATACTATGATAAACCATGTAGTCACTTAATTTCTTAAAAGCCATTGTGGAGTAGCGAGAAGAGCTGCAGAGTAGGATTCAGAATATTTGTGCTCTAGGCCTGGGTTCTTTACTCACTGGTTGTTTGATCTCTGGCAAGCTTTTAACTGCTGTGAATGTCAGTTCAGTTTCTTCATTCTAAAAACAGGGATCAATGTCTGCATAACATACCGTGCAGGATTATTTTAAGTCTCAAAAGAATCAATAGATTAATAATCGTAAGCATTTACAACTATAATTATTATATTTAATTAATATTATATATTCTAAGAAGAGTACTTTCCTTATGGTACTTAGTTTGAAGATCTCTATATCAGTGTGATTTGTGCCTGAGAAGGCAATATTTATTTGAAAGGAGAGTTTGTAAGGTCTTGCAAAAGCAGATAAGTAAAAAATTAAACAAAAAAAGGAAAAAAAAAAAACACTTCTCCACGGATTCGATAAGGAAGATAGCCACGCTGTGTTGAGGGGAGAGTGAGTAAGAGCCTTTATTTATTTATTTTCTTACTTAAACACCCTTATTAGCCTACTGTTCTTTTTTTTTTTTCTTTTTTTGAAACATAATCTTACTCTGTTGCCCAGGCTGGAGTGCAGTGGCGCAATCTCAGCTTACTGCAACCTCCGCCTCTCAGGTTCAACTAATTCTCGTGTCTTAGTCTCTTGAGTAGCTGGGACTACAGGCACACACCACTACGCCTGGCTAATTTTGTATTTTTTAGTAGAGATGAGGTTTCACCACACTGCCCAGCTGGTCTCGAACTCCTGAGTTCATGTAATCCACCCATCTCGGCCTCCCAAAGTGCTAGGATTACAGGCGTGAGCCAAACACACAGTGTTTTTATTTTTATTTTTATTTTTATTTTTATTTTTATTTTTTTTTGAGACGGAGTCTCGCTCTGTTGCCCAGGCTGGAGTGCAGTGGCCAGATCTCAGCTCACTGCAAGCTCCGCCTCCCGGGTTCACGCCATTCTCCTGCCTCAGCCTCCCGAGCAGCTGGGACTACAGGCGCCCACCACCTCGCCCGGCTAGTTTTTTGTATTTTTTAGTAGAGACAGGGTTTCACCGGGTTAGCCAGTATGGTCTCGATCTCCTGACCTCGTGATCCGCCCGTCTCGGCCTCCCAAAGTGCTGGGATTACAGGCTTGAGCCACCGCGCCGGGCCACATACAGTGTTTTTAATGCCTCGTATGTTTATAGTACTGGAATTACAGCGGCAAGACATGGTCCTTGCCTTAGGGTGGCTAGTTGCCTGTTGACTAGAGGAGATCAGATGCATTCAGGGGAGTATGGCCATAAACTCTTAGACTCTGAAGACTATTAAATAAATTATTTTATTTTATTTTATTATTACTAATGTTTTGAGACAGAATCTTGCTCTGTCACCCAGGCTGGAGTGCACTGGTACAATCTTGGCTCATTGCAACCTCCCCTTCCCAGGTTCAAGCCATTCTTGTGCTTCACCCTCTGTAGTAGCTGAGATTATAGCACGTGCCACCATGCCCAGGTAATTTTTGTATGTTTAGTAGAGACGGGATTTAGTAGAGACGGGGTTTTGCCATGTTGGCCAGGCTGATCTCAAACTCCTAGCCTCAAGTGATTGCCTGCATTGCCCTCCCAAAGTACTGGGATTACAGGCATGAGCCACCACGCCTGGCCAAAAATGATTTTAAACCAGTGTGAGCAGTGTTGTGACAGAGATAAGTGCATAGTGTTGAGGTAGCACATACTAGAAATACTTCCCCAGGAGGTGATACCTTAGCTGAGACTTAAAGGACAATAGGAGTTCTAGAGGGGCAGATGGGAAAGGGAAAACATCTAAGCAGAGTGGATAGCATTATAAAGGCTCAGAAGTGAGAGAAAGCATGACTCCTTCTGGAAAACGCAAGTAGTCCTGGGTTACTGTAGTGTGCTAAGGAAAGGTACAGCAAGAGATAAAACTGAGAAGTGGCAGAAGATTAAGCAGGACCAGATTAGAGGAACTCTTGTTTGGACTTTACCCTGAACGCTCTGGGGTGTGTATCAAATGCAGCTGTAATATTATATCTCAAATGCAAATATAATTATAAATATTTCTTTAATGCCATTCAGTACTCTGGGAAATGTTGAGATATATCACTCTGACTATAATATGGAGAATGGATGAAGAAAGTTTATTACTGTAACTAGGGGAGACTAGCTAAGAAGTCATTGCAGTAATCTTGGTGAAGTCTTGATATCCTTTTTTTTTTTGAGACAAGATCTTGCTTTGTTGCCCAGACTGGCGTGCAGTGGTACAATCATGGCTTACTGAAGGCTATACCTTCTGGGCTTAAGCCATCCTCCTACCTCAGCCTCTGAAGTAGCTGGGACCACAGTTGTACGCCACCATGCTTGGAAAAATTTTAAATTATTTTTGTAGCGACGAGGTCTCCCTATGTTGCCCAGGCTAGTCTTGAACTCCTGACCTCAAGCAACCCTCCTGCTTTGGCCTCCCAAAGTGCTGGGATTAGAGGAGTGAGCCACTGTGCCCAGCCACTATCCTAACTCTTACCAGTCAGGATGGAGGCAAGGGGCATCTATTCATAAGCCTATGGATTTTAATGACTGATAAGATGTTGTGGGGGAGTTTGTGGAATCCTTACTATTTTCCAGGACTGTGCCAAGCACTTCTGCATGGATTCCTTCATTTATTCTCACTGAAGCCCTTTGGATTTTTGTACTATTATTGTCTTCATTATAAAGATAAGGAAATTGAGTCTCAGAAAGTTTGATAACTCCTTATAGTCACAAAGCCAGTGCATATTGTTATTGAAACCTCCAATCTCTCTGATTTCCTCTGAAGAACACTCTTCTTTTTTTTTTTTTTTTGAGATGGAGTCTCGCTCCGTCACCCAGGCTGGAGTGCAGTGGCACGATCTTGGCTTACTGCAAGCTCTGCCTCCCAGATTCATGCCATTCTCCTGCCTCAGCCTCCCAAGTAGTTGGGACTACAGGCGCCCACCACCACACACGCCCGGCCAATTTTTTGTATTTTTAGTAGAAACGGGGTTTCACCATGTTAGCCAGGATGGTCTCAATCTCCTGATCTGGTGATCCGCCCACCTCGGCCTCCCAAAGTGCTGGGATTGCAGGAGTGAGCTACCGCGCCCGGCCTAAAGAACACTCTTACCCACTATATAATACTGCCTAACAGTTTCCAGTTACTGACTTGATCAATCAGGTGATTGATGGCAGTGCTAGAGCAATGTTACGGAAGGTGATTTCTGTTTTTGGACATTTCAGGTTGCCTTTGGAACATCCAGATAGAGATGTCTAGGTGAAAGCTGGATTTTTTTTTTTTTTTTTTGGAGACAGGGTCTCACTCTGTCACCCAGGCTGGAGTGCAGTGGAATGCAGTGGTACAATCACTACTCATTGCATCCTTGACCTCCTGGGCTCAGGTAATTCTCCCACTTCAGCCTCCTGGGTAGCTGGGACTACAGGTGTGTACCATCATGCCTGACTAATTTTTTTTTTTTTGTAGAGATGGAATTTTGCCATGTTGTCCAGGCTGGTCTTGAACTCCTGGGCTTAAACACTTCCTCCCACCTTGGTATTCCAGAGTGCTGGGATTATAGTTGTGAGCCACAGTACTTGACCTGAATCTAAAATTTAATCCAGATGAATGGCCTGAGCTAGATGGATATGCTGCTGTGGTAGTCTTTAGTCTATACGGGGTTATGGTGGTACCACCTGGCAAATAGGCTGGCATTACTACAATGAGGGTAGTAATGTAGGCTTAGGAGTGTACATGACCACCTGAAGAATGTACATGTGTATAGGGAATGAGAAAAGGTGTATCTTTCACATTACAATGTCACACTTCAATTCTGGACATTGTTTTCCATAACATCTCAAATCTCATCTTACTCCCACCAAGAACAAAAAAACAGTTTCTGTTCTTTTGTATTTGGTTAGTGGTAGAATGAGATTAGCTATAAATGGTAGCTGTATTGTCCTTTTTCATTCTGCTTAAGTCAGACAGCAGACTGTAGATTGTTTAGCAGCGAAAGCCTACAAATACAAGTGAAATATGGAAAAAGGGAGCCAAAGTCCCATGAAGCTCTATTATTCAGCATTTAAGATTGGTAAATGTTCACAAACTCTGGCAGCCTCTAGCAACACATGTACTGTGTCTTCATGTTAACAGTGGTCTCAACCTGAAACATCCATGTATGAAGGAACCCGTTTTATAACAGAACCGAGTGGTATCTGTTCATGGAAGGTAGCATAGGAGTTTATTGCATTCCTTGCCTTTTCCCCTGGATTTATAGCATGGTGGATTGTATGTATATGTGAGTCTGTGCCTTGATCAGTATGCATAATGGAACAGGGCAAGAATTCAGATATCAGTTGATAGTGTCATAACATCAGGGAAAGTGTGTTGACTGCTTATGGTCTTCTCTATTTGAGAGTAGGACATAGACCTGGAAGCTTCTGCTGCTGCTGCAGGCCAGGGAATGGAAAGGTTTGTTTGGTTCTCATTCTCATTTTTTTTCTTTGCTTCTCTTTTAAACAACACTTTCTGACAAGTGATTGGGTCCACAGAGACCAGAGCTTGTACACAGAGAAGAATGGACAGAGATTATATTGTTTTCCTTACTTTATCTTGCGAGCTGCTTATCTCTTCCACAGGGAGGACAATGTGTTAAACTGAGATAATTCTGGCATGCTGTCATCTTTGGGGGAATCATAATTGCTGTGGTCATTTTAGGCAGCTTCAAGGGAGTTGAGTTCATTCAGCTTCAGTTACCTGAACTGAATTCAGTTACCTGAATCGATGCTTTCATGAAATGGAATCTTTTCCAAGTCAAAGCTTGGATTGAAATTTCACTGACTGGTTTTTATGAGATCACTTAGGGTCTCAAATACTTTATGTAGCAGTGCATTGATCACATTTTACTCTTATGTGTGACTTATGGGCAGCTTTTAGCACCCTTGTCCCTCTGGAGTTTTGGAATGCTATTTGTGAGGTTCATAACTTCATAAATATTTATTGAACATCTACTACCTGCCAGGTAGTAGTCTAGATGGTAGAGTATACAATAAGGAATAAGCTATATAAGGTCCTTTCTCTCTTGGAGCTTACTTTCTCTGGGATATTAGACATTGAATTAGGCTAGTTCAGATAAGATAGTACTTGTGAAAGATCTGTAACAAGTTCTTTTGGATGTGTCTAGTGTCCTTCCCTACTGCATGTCCAGATCTTTCTCATCTTCATTTGAAGGCTGGCTCAAATGGCAGCTTCTCCATCATATCCTTATCTGATCCTTCCAGCTGATATATTCCTTCCCTCTTTGAAATCTCATGCCTCTCTATCAGCAACTTTCTTATGTCACCTTAATATTTTTTTTCTATTTGTTTCATAGTTGTTAGTGCATATGTTAAGTCTCCCCATTAGACTATAAATTATTGAGGGCATACTGAGCACAGTGGCTCAAGCCTGCAATTCAAGCACTTTTGGAGGCCAGGGCGGGTGGATTACTTGAGGTCAAGAGTTCGAGACCAGCCTAGCCAACATAGTGAAACCTTGTCGCTACTAAAACTACAAAAAATTAGCCGGGCATGGTGGTGCGCACCTATAACCCCAGCTACTTGGGAGACTGAGGCAGGAGAATCCTTTGAACCCGGGGGGGCGGAGCTTGCAGTGAGCTGAGATCCTGCCACTGCACTCCAGCCTGGGTGACAGAACGAGACTTTGTCTGAAAAAAAAAAAATTTATTGAGGGAAGAGTAAATATCCTGTTCATCTTGGTTTGGGATATTTCACATTCAGGCAGAGGATGTTGTGGGAAAAAACACACTGAACTTAGAGCCAGAAGATGAATTGAGTACTGGCTTCTCTATTCAGTGGCTGTGTGACTAGGCAAGTCATTTAACTTCACTGAAACTAAGTTTTCTATCACTAAGCATGTAGTAATCATCCTTCTGTTCCTGAATAGTTGTCGGGAGGCTCAAACTGAGATAATATATGTGACTATCCTTTGCAAATTCTAACTTTCCACACACAGTATCATAGTAAATACTGAGTATTTGAATGAGTAAGCATTTACTTTAGTGAACACCTTTTCCTGAGCAGTTCTCTTGCTTACTGAGGTCTTTTGATTTTGTAAATATACTAGACTACTTTTTTATCTGATTTTTTGTATTGTTCATTTTGCAGATGACATCTTAATTTTATTAAACTATTCTGTTCCTGAGAATTGGCATCTTCTTCATCCACCTGGGGGTGACCAGGAATTTTCTGTTTTTCTCTCTGTAGGTGCTATTTAATATTTAAATAACAAACGACATTTGATCTGTTTCAGCAGGTGGTCCATTATGGCTGACATGCAAAATCTGGTAGAAAGACTGGAGAGGGCAGTGGGCCGCCTGGAGGCAGTATCCCATACCTCTGACATGCACCGTGGGTATGGAGACAGTCCTTCAAAAGGTAAGCAGTCCACAGCCCAGCAGAATGCTTTCTTTGAGTGTCTTGGCCTGAAAATTTTCTATTATTCTCTCCTTTGGAGCTAACTTCCCAAAACTTAATCTAGATGGTTTATCTTTTGTAATTTGTATTGCTGTGAACAGATAAGAGAGGAAAGGAAATGACTTGTACAGGGAGGCCTGTGGTTAAGTTATTTTAACACAAGAACTTCCTGCTTGTGTGATATTTCCTGTTCTTTCTTTAGCAGAATGACTCCAATGTAAGTCAAATGACAAGTGATAATAAAATTCCTCTCTCCAAACAGCTGGCAAATTGGACATTTTGCACATGCAGCAATTGAAACATAGAATGTTAGCACTAAAAGAAACCTTGGAGGATCATTTTGTTTATTTTCATTTTATAGATAAAGAAAATTGGCCGGGCGCGGTGGCTCAAGCCTGTAATCCCAGCACTTTGGGAGGCCGAGACGGGTGGATCACGAGGTCAGGAGATCAAGACCATCCTGGCTAACATGGTGAAACCCCGTCTCTACTAAAAAATACAAAAAACTAGCCGGGCGAGGTGCGGGCGCCTGTAGTCCCAGCTACTCGGGAGGCTGAGGCAGGAGAATGGCGTAAACCCAGGAGGCGGAGCTTGCAGTGAGCTGAGATCCGGCCACTGCACTCCAGCCTGGGCGACAGAGCGAGTTTAGTCAAGGTCACACAACCAGTTAGTGGTGATACTGAACCTAGAACCCAGGTTTCCTTACTCCTGTTCCAGTATCCTGTTGACTGTATTACCTTGCCTCCTCACTTTCATATAGAAGCACATTTTAAAGAAGCCTCCTTCTGATGCATGGCTGATTCTTCGTGGTGTGTTTGTCTTTAGCAGGAGCAGCTCCGTATGTGCAGGCATTTGACTCACTGCTTGCTGGTCCTGTGGCAGAGTACTTGAAGATCAGTAAAGAGATTGGGGGAGATGTGCAGAAACATGTAAGGATGTTTTGCCCTTTTCCCCTTCTTTTAAGGACTGACAGCTTTCTTCAGTCAGCCAAGGTCCTCATCCATGGTTTAAGAGCTCCTTGAGAAGTGCCTCTTGGTTTGAAGCATTACACATGTTATTTTTCTTTTACCTGTACTGAGGAGTTCAGTCCAGCCACAGAAACGATTCCTCCTATTTTTCTAGGCCCCTTGCTTTTATCACATATTTGTACAGAAAGCTTGCTTGGTACATAAAATATGGTTCTGTTCATCTTAGAACATGCACTAGTTTGATCCCAACATATTATATAATCAAACTTACAGTGGCTTATTTAAAGGAGTCATTATCATGACTTAGCATTTATAAAACTATGCTTGATAGTTATTAGTTATGCTAATGTGGGTTATTTTCACACTTAACCCACAGCAAGAATATGAAGTAGGCAGTGACAGGTGCCTTTCCTCCCACCTTCCTTTATGCCTCCTACGTCATCACCACCACTGCCTACCCCCACCCCACACTCACATATACATTTCTACCTCTATTTTTGGGACCCAAAAAACCTTCCTGCTAGCTCACCGAATGATCCTTTATAAACAGTAACCATGCTCGGGATCTTCTTCACCTAAACCTTTCTCCAAGACTGGTTGCTTAGGTTTTGGAAAATCTATTTTGAGCCTCTCAAATACCATCTGTTGCCAATCGTTTTAGCTCTAGAGAGTGGGACTGGGACTTTAATAAGGGTGTGGAGGCTTGCATTTTTACTTTATACAGTTCTGTAACATTTGAAAAAACTTTAAAACATTTATCATTTGTGTTTTAAAAATGCAAATCCAGAAAAAAATAGATTTCTTTCTTTGAATTTTTGTATTTTAATAGTGCTTATAGTCTCATGTTTCTTAAATTCTTTTGACTACGAATGACCCTTAGAAATAAAGAACATATTTGTAACTAAAAGTTTCACAAAATGATATTTATACTACTTCTGCTATACTTTTTTTTTTTTTAACTTTTTATTTGGAAATAACTTGAAGTTGGTGTGCTGCACTCATACTTTTGTTGTATTAAGCTCACTAAATTGATTTAATTATTTATTAATGGGTCATGGTATCTAGCATTTGAGAGATAGCTTTAACCTAAAGGAGTAAATACCTTGAGAATTTTCGGCATAAATTTAGGCCTTTGCCTTTACTCCTGTCTCCAATTTTTGAGAAAAGAAAGGTGTTTTTTTGGTTGCTGTTTGCTTTATTTTGCTGATGTGAAATAGGAAGGATTTTTCAGTGCACAGTATCACAATGCATGTGTAAGGTGCTAACATGACTTCATTTAAGGCTAGGTGATTATCCATTTAACTTCACTTCCAACTCTGGATATGTGTCCCTGATGAGTTCCAGTAGGAACAGTAGTATATGTAATTCTGCTATCAGTCCCTGGAATCCGGAATACATGAGGAGGATAACATGAAGTGCCTGGGTTGCTATCAGAGTACATGGAAGTAGAGGTTTCAGGTTATTCTTATCAAGACTTCTCCAGTTATAATGTGTCATCAATAGCTGATTCTTCTTTCTGGCAGGCGGAGATGGTCCACACAGGTTTGAAGTTGGAGCGAGCTCTGTTGGTTACAGCTTCTCAGTGCCAACAGCCAGCAGATGTAAGTTCACTACTAGCTGGTTTCATTTTGGTTTGATGCTCAGGACAAGTTGAGAGATTTCTGTCAAGCTATTATAACATTTTAAAATGTTATTGTAACATTTTAAATATGTATATATTTATATATATAAATTTATATATATAATATATATTTATATTAAATATAACAAGCTATTGTAACATTTCAAAATACTAGGCTTTTGATAATATATGTTCATACCAAGTCCCAGAGGTAGAGCCATACTTTAAGTGCCTTAATGGGAAGGTACTATTGAGTACTTAATGCATTGTCTCTACTGACTTTTTCTCTGTCATTTTGCATAGGCCCGTGGTTATTCCTGGGACTTTGCTTGCCTCCCTCTTTGCTGAGTCCACATTCATCATAGTGTCTCCAAAGCCCTTTAAAGATGATTCTCTTGCTTCACTGTGGATGGGCTTTAGTAGTGCTCCTGTGGAGATCTTCAAACTCCTGTAGTATTGCTTCTCTCTTTATCCTTCACTGGTTGGGAGAATCTCCCTTTAATTTTACTCCCACCTCAAAATTTTATGGTGCAAGATGTGAAAAGCTGAATTAGAGAAAATTTAGATTTCTCTTGGAGTCAAAGAAAATAGGTTGCCTTCTTTTGCATTTGGCTTTCCTACAGAGGAATAATAAAGCAAGTTGTCCTAAATGCTGTATTAAAACCCTTGACTCTCAGCATGCCTAGATAATATAAAAATAGTGCAAGATAATGTCATATATATTAGATTCTGGTTAAGCATACTAGCTTACTTCTGTAATCCCAGCACTTTGGGAGGCTGAGGCAGGAGGATCACTTGAGGCCAGGAGTTTGAGACCAGCCTGGGCAACATAGCAAGACCTTGTCTCTACTAAAAATTAAAAAAAAAAAAAAAAAGTAGCCAGGCAAGGTGGTACATGCCTATAGTCCCACCTACTTGAGAGGCTGAAATGGGAGGAACATTTGGGACTGAAAGTTTGAGGTTGCAGTGAGCCCTGAACACACCATTGCACTCCAGCCTGGGCAACACAGCAAGACCTTCTCTCAAAAAACAATTTATGTGTGTGTATATATAGATACCATCTAATTCTAATATGTAGAATTAGATTCTAATTCTTAATCTGTCCTGAATGGTTAAGATATGAGAATTGAGATGTTCAAGAAATGGAGCTTTGGAGGAAGGGTGCCAACAAACAAAATTCATCCATTTTGCCAAGGTGCCTACTTGAATGCTAAGCCCCTAATTGTTTTTTATTTTATTTATTTATTTTTAAAAAATCTGTTTTTTGAGACAGGGTGTTGTTTTGTCACCCAGACTGGAGTGTAATAGTGCAATCACAGCTCACTGAAGCCTTGACCTCCCAGGCGTAAATGATCCTCCCACCTCAGCCTCCTGAGTAGCCTTGACTACAGTGTGCGCCACCACGCCTGGCTTGCTTATTTATTTATCTGTTTGTTTATTTTTGAGATGGAGTCTCACTCTGTTGCCCAGGCTGGAGTGCAGTGGCAGGATCTCGGCTCACTGAAACCTCCACCTCCCAGGCTGAAATGATTCTCCCACCTTAGCCTCCTGAATAGCTGAGACTACAGGCATGCGCCACCATGCCCAGCTGATTTTTGTATTTTTATAGAGATGGGGTTTCACCATGTTGCCCAGGCTGATCTTAAACTCCTGGACTCAAGTGATCTGTCTACCTTGGCCTCCCAAAGTGCTGGGATTACAGGCGTGAGCCACTATGCCTGGCCCTAATTCTTTTTATTATTTGTAGAGACAAAGTTGTGCTGTGTTATCCAGTTTGGTCTTGAACTCCTAGTCTCAAGCATTTCTCCTGCCTTAGCCTCCCAAAGTGCTGGGATTACAGGCGTGAGCCACCATGCCTAGACTAAGCCCCCTAATTGCATTTGATTCATCAGTTCTTTACTCAGCAGCTACTACATGACTAGCAATGCATTGAGGGTTTTAATGATGATAAAAGAGCTCATCTTTGAAGAATTAATGAGAAAGTAAAACATATTCACATGGGTCCATTGATAGTTTGTATTAGTGAGTGATAAAATGCCAAAATTGGTTATTCTGACAACAAATGCTGTAGGAGGCTGGTGTGGCTGGGTTGGAGGGCCCTCATGAAGCATGAGGAAAATGTGGATTCATGGAAAAAGAAGAGAACATCATGAGTAAGGCACAGGAATGATGTCCTGAGTGTATGTCCTCTAAGTGGAACAAAAAAGAGACAAGTGGTTGAAATGGAGGTATTGTGGTATAGCTAAAGTATGGATCCTGATCATGAAGAACCATCAGGTGCAGCCTGAGGAGTTGGGACTCTATGAGGAGAGTGAGATGATGAGCAGTATTTTAGCCTTAGGAATCAGGACAGGACTAATGCAGTTTATTTGGGTGCTTACTAGAGTCCATAGAGAATTCTTACCTTCAGGATCAGAAGGCATAGACACCTTTGTGGAAAGATGTTAACCTGAATCTTTTCTTGTATCTTTTCCTAGAATAAGCTTTCTGATTTGTTGGCACCCATCTCAGAGCAGATCAAAGAAGTGATAACCGTTCGGGAGAAGAACCGAGGCAGCAAGTTGTTTAATCACTTGTCAGCTGTCAGCGAAAGTATCCAGGCCCTGGGCTGGGTGGCTATGGTGAGCAGTGCAGATTCCAGGGCTGGGGGTGTGGGTATAGATTCTAAGAGGGAAGGCAATATAGTTGGAGAGGTCCTGAGTCACTGACAGCTTGTTTCTCTCTAGGCTCCCAAGCCTGGCCCTTATGTGAAAGAAATGAATGATGCTGCCATGTTTTATACAAACCGAGTCCTCAAAGAGTACAAAGATGTGTAAGTTCAGCCTTTTCTTTTTTTCTTTTCTGAGACAGTGTCTCGTGTTGTCACCCAGGCTGAAGTACACTGGCACAATCACAGCTCACTGCAGCCTCAACCTCCCAGCTCAAACAGTCCTCCCACCTTAGTCCCTCAAGTAGCTGGGACTTCAGGCATGCTGCACCATGCCTGGCTAATTTTTTAATTTTTTCGTAGAGATGAGATCTCACTGTTTCCCAGGCAGGTCTCTAATGATTCTCCTGCCTTGGCCTCCCAAAGTGCTGGGGTTACAGATATGAGCCACTGTGCCCAGCCAAGTTCAGCCTTTTCTCAAGGGGTAAAGGATAAACCCATTTGGTTACTTGCTGGAGTAGCACTTTGGAGTTACTGAAGGCTGCCCTTAGCCACTGTGCTGGTTTTATCTCGGGGCTGCTTTCTGGAGAGCTTAAGATATTGTCTCACAGCTGCATTTGCAAACAGGAAATGTTTCTGCTTCCACTTCTGCTTTCTCTCCTTTGTTGATAGAGGCCCTTTTAGCCTTCTGGGTTTAGGAAGTTTTGCTGACAGTAACATGGACTAATGCCCTTTATATAAGATTTTGTTCCTTTGTTGAGAATTTGTTATCTGGCCCAATGGCAAAGGGTTCAATAGGACTTAATAGAAATTCTTCATGCAGTCAGTTAAAGTGAGAGTAAGGCTGCCTAGCCAGTGCAGGTATTACGTAGGGCAGTCCTTGTATGTCTAACCACATAAGTCTACCAGTTCTAACTTCTCCATTGCTGGTTTTGAACTGGAATGATTGCAGGCAAAATTTATTAAGTTGCATATCTACGCAAACCCTTCCTTTCTTCCATCCTTCATCAATCAACAAACATTTATTAACTACTCTTTTTTTTTTTTTTTTTTTGAGACGGAGTCTCGCTCTGTCACCCAGGCTGGAGTGCAGTGGCCGGATCTCAGCTCACTGCAAGCTCCACCTCCCGGGTTTGCGCCATTCTCCTGCCTCAGCCTCCCAAGTAGCTGGGACTACAGGTGCCCGCCACCTCGCCCGGCTAGTTTTTTGTATTTTTTAGTAGAAACGGGGTTTCACCGTGTTAGCCAGGATGGTCTCGATTTCCTGACCTCGTGATCTGCCCGTCTCGGCCTCCCAAAGTGCTGGGATTACAGGCTTGAGCCACCGCGCCCGGCTATTAACTACTCTTTTTAAGTAATACTATACCTTCCTGTGAGTGAAATGTGTCCCAGAGCAACAGGCACTTCTTTATCCTTCTAGCAACATGGAATTAAGCATGACAGTGTTTTGATATATCCCACCATTATCCCATCACTTTACAGTTGAGGAAACTAAGTCTCAGGCTAAATAACCTTCCCAGCTAATATACAAGAAGAGAGAGAACTTGGACCATAGGTACAATGCTATTTCTATAATTTAATGCTGATTGTTTCCTCCTAAAGGAGAGTTTAAGTTTGCTTTTGGTGGGGGTGGGCATATTTTGACATAAGGCATTGTCTCGTAAGGCAGTTAAGTTTCTTAGAGTTCCACAGTGATACTTAAGAGCTCTCCTCTCTACCATGGTTTTATGTACAGAATGTCTGCTTTTATCAGTTTTACATATTAGATTGTGTTTAAGTTCTACTTTGGAAAAAGTTTCAATAAGCAAGTGGTCAAAAGAAAAAAAAGTTTTGGTACTTAAAACAGTTTGAGAAACATTGCTATGAGAGATAGAGATAGAATCCAGAGTCTCTGTCTTAGTGGAGTTTGGTCTGATTAGGGTAATAGACTAGGTTGTGTATACATAGAAGTTTGGTGATGACAGAAAAGCTGCCATTGAGCAGAGCCTAAGAAACACCACAGGTAGGAGAATGTGAGCCCATAGGAAAGAAGGGTTCTGGAATCACCACTGTTATGTACCCAGACCACCTGTGACAAGTTCTTCTTTAATCCTCCCAGGGATAAGAAGCATGTAGACTGGGTCAAAGCTTATTTAAGTATATGGACAGAGCTGCAGGCTTACATTAAGGAGTTCCATACCACCGGACTGGCCTGGAGCAAAACGGTTAGTGAATCCTCCCTCCCTCCCTCCCTCCCTCCCACTTTCTCTCTCCAGGGCGGGGTCCACAGGTTTCTTAGACTTCAGCACTACCAAAGTCTGTGAGGGAATGCTACTTTTTTCAGTGGAAGGGAGGAAGAAAAGGGGGAGAAAGAAAGGGAAAAAAAGAGTAAAGGGAGCAGGGATCATAGGAGAAGGAATACTTGGTGGTATTCAATTTCAATAAACATGTCAGGGACAGTGATTGGTGCTAGAGTGGGAGACACACACAAATGAGTTACACTACCCCAGCCTTTAAGGCGCTTAAAAATAGGAACGCAAAACCCCAGTACAACAGTACAAATCACCAAGCCAAATGCTATAATAAAGATATAGACTCTAGAGTATGAGGAAAAGAAGAGTGCTTCTCACCAGAAGAGATTGTGCTTTGAAGGTATATACTCTTCTGTGAGACTTGAAAGAGGTATAGGGCAGTGAGAAGTGGGATACTACAAAAGGCACAGCTGAAACAAAATAAATGCAGAGTAAATGTAGAGATTGGTCATCTCTGGCTTCAATAAGGGGAAATAGTCAGATTTTTAGGAGAAAAGGCTGGAAAGGAAGGCAGGCTGAGACTTTGGGATGAGGTATTTGAGCAAGGCAGTGATAATGATCCAATTTGTCTTTAAAAGAGTCTCAGTGTATAGGTTAGGGATAAGGACTCATGCTCGGATTATGAAAGTAGTCATGGTGTTTGGGAGATAGTAGAAAAACATTTGCAGGAGATAGCACCAAGATAATAGAAAGAGATTTGATAAGGTTGAAGAAGTTGGAATCCTCCAAGAAGATTGACTAGTCAGCCTTGGATGGTAACATCTTTCACTGAAACAGGGACAAGGGATGATTATACAGGGAGGGGAGCAGGCAGGAAATGATGAAATCAGTTTTGAACTTGTTGAATCTGAGGTACTGGTAACACACTAAGGAAGATGTCAAATAGATTTGTGGAAAGAGTTTTTAAAGCTGGAATCAGGTGAGGTCAAAGGCAAAAGGAGATGGTCAAGAAATAGAACTGAGAGCTGGATCTTCGGGAAAGGGTGAGAAGGCATAAAGCCAAGTTGGGTATGGGTAGGACGCATTACTCATTGCCTCAAAGGCTGTAGTGGGGACCCCATGTGCACTGGCCACATGTAGGGTGCTACTGGGAATGGTACAGAGGGGAAGAGAGAGGATGACGATGTTACCTGCACTTACTATTTCAGGGGCCTGTGGCAAAAGAACTGAGTGGACTGCCATCTGGACCCTCTGCTGGATCAGGTCCTCCTCCCCCTCCGCCAGGCCCCCCTCCTCCCCCAGTCTCTACCAGTTCAGGCTCAGATGAGTCCGCTTCCCGCTCAGCACTGTTTGCGCAGATTAATCAGGGGGAGAGCATCACACATGGTGAGTGAGCACTTTGACACAAACAGTCGGTACAAGTTGTGTGGGCCAGACCCCACCAACCAGAACCCAACAGCTAGTCTGTAAACCACAACCCCGACTTGTGTGGGAGTCATTTGGTGTGTCCTGTTCCTTTAAGGGACAGCAAAGCTGGCTTAAATGGAAATTGAAAATGATGATCACAGTTGGAGGAAGCCCTCTGCCCCATGGGAAAGTGACTTAATATTAGGCACAGAGCTGGCGGTTTTCCCCAGAGCTTTTTCCGTGGCACCACATGGCCTCTGGGAAGGCACTGTGTTAGGAGTTAACTTCCTCAGAAGATGCATACTGGTTACATGCAAAATTTGCATGAGAGTGACCTAATGTTGGTATAGAGAAAGTAGATACCCTTAACACATCTGAGTTGTCCAGCCAATTCTAGGAATCTACGATCATAGTAGCAAAAAATGGTGTAACAACCTAAATCCAACAGTAAGAGAAATGGTTAACTACCACATGTCCTGTTGATGAAATGTATGCCATCATTACATGTTTTTCTACAGTGAACCACGTAATGTTTAAGAAAAAAAAAATCGGCCGGGCGCGGTGGCTCAAGCCTGTAATCCCAGCACTTTGGGAGGCCGAGACGGGCGGATCACGAGGTCAGGAGATCGAGACCATCCTGGCTAACACGGTGAAACCCCATCTCTACTAAAAAATACAAAAAACAAGCTGGGCGAGGTGGTGGGCGCCTGTGGTCCCAGCTACTCGGGAGGCTGAGGCAGGAGAATGGCGTGAACCCAGGAGGCGGAGCTTGAAGTGAGCTGAGATCCAGCCACTGCACTCCAGCCTGGGCGACAGAGCGAGACTCCATCTCAAAAAAAAAAAAAAAGAAAAAAAAATCTAGTATGTAAGTTACAACCACAAAGAATGGTAGAGATAAAGGCCATTCAGTATTTGTTATAGTTAACATAGATCAGGCCATGTTCAAAGCAAGGCATGTGTCAGCCTGCTGTGGGAGATCATGAATTATTTTTCCCTTAAACATAAAAGAAATATATTTTTACTTTTTTATTTTATTTTATTTTTTTGAGACCGAGTCTCACTTTTTTGCCCAGGCTGGAGTGCAGTGGTGTGATCTCGGCTCACTGCAACCTCTGCCTCTCAGGTTCAAGCAGTTCTCCTGCCTCAGCCTCCTAAGTAGCTGGGACTACAGGCACCCGCCACCACACCCAACTAATTTTTCTGTACTTTTAGTAGAGACTAAAAATATACCGTGTTAGCCAGCCTGGTCTCCAACTCCTAACTTCAGGTGATCCACCTGCCTCGGCCTCCCAGCGAGCTGGGATTACAGGCATGAGCCACAGCGCCTGGCCTAGAAAGATACTAAACTACAGGTTAACATGAGAAAGTTTTTTTTTTTTTTTTTTTTTTTTTGAGACGGAGTCTCGCTCTGTCGCGCAGGCTGGAGTGCAGTGGCCGGATCTCAGCTCACTGCAAGCTCCGCCTCCCGGGTTTATGCCATTCTCCTGCCTCAGCCTCCCGAGTAGCTGGGACTACAGGCACCCGCCACCTCGCCCGGCTAGTTTTTTTTTTGTATTTTTTAGTAGAGATGGGGTTTCACCGTGTTAGCCAGGATGGTCTCGATTTCCTGACCTCACGATCCGCCCGTCTCGGCCTCCCAAAGTGCTGGGATTACAGGCTTGAGCCACCGCGCCTCGCCGAGAAAGTTTTTAAGTGTCAATAGTTGAACTAAATTTATTAACAATGTGTGTGATCATAACCAACAAAACTATATATATATATATAGAGAGAGAGAGAGAGAGAGAAAACAATATTGTAGAGTCGCAAATGCCAACACTGACTGAGGAGGTAGGGGAAGTAGGGTTAGTTAGCTGTGGGGAGTGAAGGTTTTTTCTTTTTTTTTTCCTTTTACCAAATTTTCATTACTGCCACTTATTTTTCTTCCTTTATTGCTTTAAAAACTACATATTTGTGCATATATATTTGATATGTCTTTCTAGGTCTTTTTCTGTGCATTTACTCCCTATCGCCATCCACAGTATATACATATTCCATGTTGTTGTTGTTAATGGAACCATATAATTTAACCTTGGGGAGAAGAGAAATGATAAAAGTACTTCTTCAGAACTGCTTGCAAGAGAACACCTCAGAGGCTCTGGTTTTTGGCTTTTAATTTTCTGTTAAGGATGTTTAACGTGATGATAGCAGCTCAGAGGTCTGGTGTGAAGGACAGGAACAAGGTAGCTGTTGTTCTTACAGCCCTGAAGCATGTATCTGATGACATGAAGACTCACAAGAACCCTGCCCTGAAGGCTCAGAGTGGTCCAGTACGCAGTGGCCCCAAGCCATTCTCTGCACCTAAACCCCAAACCAGCCCGTCCCCCAAACCAGCCACAAAGAAGGAGCCAGCTGTACTTGAACTGGAGGGCAAGAAATGGAGAGTGGTGAGTTAAAAATACCTAGACAGGGGCAGGTATTTTTAGTATTTTATTTTTTTGAGATGGAGTCTCACTTTGTCGCCCAGGCTGGAGTGCAGTGGCACGATTTTGGGTCACTGCAACCTCCGCCTCCCGGGGAAAAGGAGTAGGGACAGGGGGTTCAGTGGAGCTTAGCTGGATGAGGGCAGAGTTCTGGCTTCAGTTGCAATAACAAAAAGTTTGGGATAGCCTGGGTTTTTTTTGTTTGGTGTGTGCTTTGTGATGAGAATCCTGGGATCTCTCTCTGATAGGAAAATCAGGAAAACGTTTCCGACCTGGTGATTGATGACACAGAGCTGAAACAGGTGGCTTACATATACAAGTGTGTCAACACGACATTGCAAATCAAGGGCAAAATTAACTCCATTACAGTAGGTGAGTCTTTGTCGCTGTCCCATGCAAGCCCGTCCCAGAGCCCGAGAAGGCTAATATCATTTTACCTACCCTATCTTAAAGATTCCTAAATGTATATTACTTTCCTTTAAAGTTATACTGTTGACAAACTCCCTTTCTTCTCCTAGATAACTGTAAGAAACTTGGTCTGGTATTCGATGACGTGGTGGGCATTGTGGAGATAATCAACAGTAGGGATGTCAAAGTTCAGGTAACTCGATATTTTGGCTCCTCCTTTTTGTCCCTGGGGAATTAATTGAAAGAGACATGGTACACCCACAGATGTTGCTTTCGTGGGAATCTGATTCTACAAAGTCTGTAAGCTGAGCTGCTTTGGACGTGGCAGAAGAGGGGTTGGCTCTTCAGGCGAGTTCTTTTCAGGACCCATCCCAACCCACCCAAGTATCCAGTGTCTTGCGCACCTGTGAGCTTTTCATGTAGTTGCTGAGTCACGTGAAACAGGAAAGCTTTTCCTGCAACTTACTCTTGTCCTCCCCAGCTGCTGGGACTCAGTTCTCTTGGTTTACTCTGCAGGTAATGGGTAAAGTGCCAACCATATCCATCAACAAAACAGATGGCTGCCATGCTTACCTGAGCAAGAATTCCCTGGATTGTGAAATAGTCAGTGCCAAATCTTCCGAGATGAATGTCCTCATTCCTACGGAAGGCGGTGACTTTGTAAGTTTCTTGATCTCTTTAGTATGATGTGAAAAACAGAAGGGACTAGGCCGGGCGCGGTGGCTCACGCCTGTAATCCCAGCACTTTGGGAGGCCGAGGCGGGTGGATCACGAGGTCAGGAGATCGAGACCATCCTGGCTAACGTGGTAAAACCCTGTCTCTACTAAAAATACAAAAAAAAAAAAAAACTAGCCGGGCGTGGTGGTGGGCGCCTGTGGTCCCAGCTACTCGGAGGCTGAGGCGGGAGAATGGCGTGAACCCAGGAGGCAGAGCTTGCAGTGAGCCGAGACCACGCCACTGCACTCCAGCCTGGGTGACACAGCGAGACTCCGTCTCAAAAAAAAAAAAAAAAAAAACAGAAGGGACTGAAGATTTCTTGCATTGGAGAAAGCTGTTTCATGAACATTCTGCACTGAGCAGCTAAAAACCCAATAATGCACACCAAAAACACACAGAAATGAGGTAGTCCAGTGTAGTGGAGCTCCAAAGGAAGGTGCTTTCTGCCTAAATGGAGCTCAAGGTAGCAAAAAAGAATGGGGATGAGCCATGGCACCTTGTCAAGCTGGTGCTATAAAGCCATACGTACTGTTATTTACACCCCATAGACTTAATAGTTTGTCCAAGATCGCTGAACACTAGAACACAGCATGGCTCTATGATTGGTCTCTTGCTACATCCTCCCGTGCTCCTGGGGTTAAATGGAAGCAAGCATTGGGAGAAATGTGTGAGATTTAGCCCCAGCTCTTCTTTAGCTCAGATTTAACCTGCTGTCTCTTCTTTATTTGCAGAATGAATTCCCAGTTCCTGAGCAGTTCAAGACCCTCTGGAATGGGCAGAAGTTGGTCACCACAGTGACAGAAATTGCTGGATAAGCGAAGTGCCACTGGGTTCTTTGCCCTCCCTTCACACCATGGGATAAATCTGTATCAAGACGGTTCTTTTCTAGATTTCCTCTACCTTTCTGCTCTTAAAACTGCTTCTCTGCTCTGAGAAGCACAGCTACCTGCCTTCACTGAAATATACCTCAGGCTGAAATTTGGGGTGGGATAGCAGGTCAGTTGATCTTCTGCAGGAAGGTGCAGCTTTTCCTTATCAGCTCAACCACGCCGCCAGTCCATTCTTAAGGAACTGCCGACTAGGACTGATGATGCATTTTAGCTTTGAGCTTTTGGGGGTTATTCTACCAACAAACAAACAGTCCATTGGAAAGAAAACTGTCCCAGGAATTAACAGATCAGAATGTTCACACTGGTTAATCTTTTTCTAACAATGAGCATGAAGGTAGCAGAAGCTGGTGTGTTTCCAGATGGTTCTTCTAACCAAACTAATTTTCACTGTTGACAAGTGAGGCAAGGGTTGCACTGACCGGAGGCTGAGGCTTGGCCATCTAGCATTCCATGCAGAATGGTTTCCCATAAGCATTCCTGTTATTCTCTGTTCTATCCTGGGTCTGCCTCAACCATGAGATAGGAGAGTCTCTGGTACTAGCTGCTATCCAGGGCAGTTAATGGAGTCTTGGACCCTTTCTTTCTCTGGGATCCCTGCCCAGCACCTTCCTACAGAGATGACTTTAAAAGAAAAAAAAAAAAAAAAGGAAAAACAACACACCATTTCAAGGAGTCTGGCATTCCTGAATCCTCCTTCCCTGCTAGGTGCCTGTCACCTGTCTTCACTGCCTCCTTTTCCCTGTCATGCTCATCAGCTTATGGCTTCTGTCCAAACAGCTGAACAGAGGACTAAAACCTTCACTGCAGGCTGGTTTTAGGTCTTGATTTATGTAAGAATCTTGCACAGCACTGCTAATGTAAATTTCAGTTTTTCCCCTCTAGGACAAACACTTACCAAAATATGCAACTTTTTTTTGGTGGGAAGAGAGATTGTCCTGTGATTTCTACCCATTTCCTGAGGCCTGTGGAAATAAACCTTTATGTACTTAAAGTTATACAGAAAAATAGAATAAAGTTAATACCAAACTTGCTTAGTTGTTCACCTGTGATATCTGCTGTACAGAAATGTAAAAAATACTGAAAACACCAAGGATAAGAAACTACTCTTTATTTTAGACAACCTCATAAAATTATTTTCACATCCCCCCCACTTCTTGCTCTTAATCCTCATCTTTTAGTTGAAGAATAAGGCTTGAGAGAGAGAAAGGAAAAACCATAATGGGTAAACTTAGCAGCACCAACACGGTTCTTTCATCAAGGCGTAGCTCATCATTTCTCCAAACTGACATTCTACAGAAATGTCTTCCAAAAAGCGTTAAGTTTTCACAGAGTGGGGACTATGATTTCCATGCTAGGAAATGGTAGATTGTTAGTTTTGTTTACTGTAACATGAATTCTCGGAGTCCTCAGACCCTCTAATGTGGGTTGATCTCCAGAAGGAGAAGGGGAGTGTGTAGTATTTTCCAAGCTTTTTGAGCAAACAATCTTTTTCTCACAGAACCCATCAGAAACAGTTTGGAGTATGCTGGTAAATATGTTTTGGGGATAGACGTCAGAAAGCCTGATCTTTTCATATGGTTCCTCCTATTCTCTGCTAAAGCCAGCAACAGAGTAAGTTGACTCTAGCATCAAGACCACTAGTCATAATAAGAAAGGGCAGGTTGGTCAAGAATGGAATAGGAAGAACTAGCTGCCTCACTTTTCATTTTCGTGCCTATATTTTTTTCACTCCCTAAGTTATACAAGATGTACATTTCCTCTCTTAAGCAACTTAATTGGATGCTACTTCCCTCCTTTTGTGACAGAGCAACTAATTCATCACTACCTGAGGAGACAAAGTGGGTGCCACAGAAGCAAGACTAGGCCAGTGGGATTTGTCTAATAATAAGATGATAGCACAGAGGGCAACGTATTCAGAGAGGAAGGCAGCCTTAAGAAATGCAGAAATAGCCAAGCAAGATTTTTCCAAGCACTGGTTAAATCACCAGCAAAACAGCATTTATGTGAGTACCTCAGGCCTGGGTACCTCTTTGCTTGAAATCTGGCAAGATCTTGGAAAAACATTTGCCCTCAGAATCTTATCTCATTGCTTTAATTAGTTGTCTCCTTTGGGCCTGGGCACAGTTCTGGCACTGATCTGGAACAGACTCCCTTTCTAAAACTGAGCTTGACCCCATCAAAAGTTTATAAAACAATCGCCATGGTAATTAAACTTGCATTCAACACCATATGGTAATAGAAGATGGCAAAGGATAAGCTTCAGATCTTAGATCTTTCCAAGCAGGGCATGTTAGATGAGGATAGAAGGATTAGTTGCAAGCTGAGCTCAGGCTTGGCATGAAGGAAACTGTCTCCCATGTGGTTTGGAAGAGTTAGGGGCTCCCCGAGCTCTATTGTGAACTGTACGGGTTTCATCCAAGGAATGGTATAATGTGGGCATAAAACCATTCTTCAGACAACTGAAGATGGTCCCCTTCTGTAGCCAGAAACACTAGCTGTCCTGCATTGTCCATTTCTTTTAGCCCCAGGCGGTCCTGCAGAGGGAAAGCCATAATTAATCAAAAAGCTTAATGAAGTTTTGGAGTAAAATGGTAAATATGTTAACTCGAGATATATTGTCAAAATGAGGTGTATTTTCAAAAATGCCAAAAAGAATATCTCCTAGTTTTTTTTTCTTTCTTTTTCTTTTTCTTTTTTTTTTTTGAGATGGAGTCTTGCTCTGTCGCCCAGGTTGGAATGCAGTGGCGCAATCTTGGCTCACTGCAACCTCCACTTTCCGGGTTCAAGCGATTCTCCTGCCTCCGCCTCGCGAGTAGCTGGAATTACAGGCGTATGCTACCACGCCCAGGTAATTTCTTGTATTTTTAGTAGAGATGGGGTTTCACCGTGTTAGGATGGTCTCGATCTCCTGACCTCAGGTGATCAACCCGCCTCGGCCTCCCAAAGTGCTGGGATTACAGGCGTGAGCCACCACACCCGGCCAGTTTTTTCTAAGTATTAAAAATATATATGCGATTGAGATTGCACTATATAGAGTTCTAGATTCTGCTTTTTGAAAAGCTTCTCAGAGTCAGAGGACTACCTATAGGTGGGCAAGCCATGGACCACACTGCCTCAGCATGCCATAGGTAAGTGGGACTGAGCCAAAGACAGGAGAACATTAGCTAGGTAACTTAAAAAACATCCAACCCAGGCCAGGCGCGGTGGCTCACGCCTGTAATACCAGCACTTTGGGTGGCCAAGGCAAGCGGATCACCTGAGGTCAGGAGTTCAAGACCAGCCTGACCAATATGATGAAACCTCATCTCTAATAAAAATACAAAAATTAGCCGAGCATGGTGGTGGGCACCTGTAATCCCAGCTACTTGAGAGGCTGAGACAGGAGAATTCGCTTGAACCCGGGAGGTGGAGGTTGTGGTGAGCTGAGATCACACCATTGCACTCCAGCCTGGGCAACAAGAGCAAAACTTCGTCTCAAAAACCAAAACAAAAAAACCATATGCAAGCCTTAGGTAACAAACCCTGGACACTTCCATGTTCTGGAGTTGAAAATGTCATTACCCATAGCCTAGGTGCTGGAGAACAACCCCTGGTTGGGAAGATAAGCAGTTACGACAGTGCCAGAATGGTGCTTCTGCCGTGGCCACCATTATTTTGAGTTTCACAATAGGGAAGTTCTTAGCTGTAATTTCTCAAGCCTTTTTTTTTTAAATCAGACTCTAGCTTCCCTTTTTACCTCACCACTCAAGTTGAGGCACCCAGTGCAAAAGAAAAGCCAAGAGGAGACAAATGACCTCTGAAATAACATGGAGGAATTCTAGTAGAAGGTGACTGGTTCAGATGTAGTACTTACGCATTTTGGAGAGTCTGTCTCCAATATAAAATCCTTAGGGCTGGGCATGGTGGCTCACGCCTGTAATCCCAACACTCTTGGAGGCTGAGGCAGGTGGATCACCTGAGGTAAGGAGTTCAAGACCAGCCTGGCCAACATGGTGAAACCCTGTCTCTACTAAAAATACAAAATATTAGGCATGGTGGCGTGTGCCTGTAATCCCAGCTACTAATGAGGCTGAGGCAGGAGAATCGCTTGAACCCAGGAAGTGGAGTTTGCAGTGAGCTGAGATCATACCATTGCACTCCAACCTAGGTGACAAAGCAAGACTTTGTCTCAAAAAAGAAAAAATCCTTAAAGTGTAGAAGGCCCCAGAACTGGAGGTGGTAAATTACTGCAACTTCTGCTTAAGATACAGGACCTACTGCTACACAAAATTCACAACTCTAGTGCCACTCAGTCTCCTGCAGGAGCTTGCCTTGTAGTGTGTAATTTAGAAACAGGATTTCACATCTATTAATGTTTAAAAGTAATGTCCCTTGGCCAGGCACAGTGGCTCACACCTGTAATCCCAGCACTTTGGGAGGCCGAGACAGGTGGATCACCTAAGGTCAGGAGTTCGAGACCAGCCTGGCCAACATGGTGAAACCCCATCTCTCCTAAAACTACAAAAATTAGCCGGGTGTGGTGGCGCACACCTGTAATCCCAGCTACTAAGGGGGCTGAGGCAGGAGAACTGCTTGAACCCGGGAGGCAGAGGTTGCAGTGAGCAAAGATTACTCCACTACACTCCAGCCTGGGAGACAGAGCGAGACTCCGTCTCAAAAAAAAAAAAAAAAGAATGCCCCTCATCATGCATGGAGGCTTCCTGGATTTGTAGCAGATGCACCTCAGCAAAGGCAGCTAGTTTTTAAACCTTTTTATCAAACAAAGGAAATCAGACATGAGGTTTCTCTTGTTCTTGCTTGGAAACCATAAGGTTTCAGGATGTAGTGAATTTCTGTAACGCAGTGCCGGATAAGCTACAGCAATAATCAAGAGCCTAACAAGCTTCACCCATATTGGACATAAGTCAGGTGTTTCAGGAGTACCTAGTGCTCTGAGGTGTACAGGGCAGGGCTCCAGCACCAAAGAACCTAGCAGCTTCAAGAACTGGGAGCTGAAAAAGACAGCACAACCTCCCCAAGATAGATTCCCTGCCAGTTACCTGTGTGTACAGGGAGGTCTCCTGTAAGGGAATGGTTTCCTTGGCTTGGCCACTTCTGTAAAATCCAAACCACTGCAGAAGAAGCAAAAGAAATAAGGTCAGATATGACACACAGCACATACTGCCAAACTAATTTGAGACTGGTTAGAAGCTAAAACTGCCAACAAAGTGAACATCATAAAGCTGTAGCAAGAAGGAAAAATGGATAGGGTGCGTCTGAGTCATCTCTTCTTAAGGGTGGAGCCCGAGGGATGAGTTAATCTTTCTGAGGGGCTGCTTTCCACTTCCCCAGAATTTCTGCTTCCTACATTTATTAAGCAATAAATGTGAAAAATTCCTGGGCTGAGCTCTAGACATTCAAGGATGAATATATCATCTGTTTCCAAAAACCTCCCAGTCTTGCAAGGCACAGAAACAATTCACTGTTGAGCACAGAGGTCAGCAAATGTTTTTGCAAAGGTCAGATACAAAATATTTTAGGCTTTAAGGGCCATATGGTTGCAACTACTCACTGCTGCCACTGTAACAAAAGCAGCCACAGACAGTATGTAAAAAGTAAAACTGTTCCAATGAGGACACTGAATTTAAATTTTACATAATCTTTATATGTCAAAATACTTTATATGTCTAAATAAATTTTACATAATCTTTATATGTCAAATTCTTTCTCCCAACCATTAAAAAATGTAAAAACCATTCTTCACGTGTGGGTAACACCAAAACAGGGAACAGGATGGACTGGGCCTGTGGGCCACAATCGGCCAATCCCTGGTGGTGTGACATAACGTGAGGAGTGTCCTAACACAGGCTGATGATCTACAAAAGGGATCACGTTCTGCTTGGAAGGGGGATGGCATCCTGGCCTTGACAGACGAATAGGAACTGTCAGGTGGAGAAGCCAAGGAAGTACATTCTAGAGACAGAAAAACATGAACAAAGTTTGCATACGAGAGAAAAAGCACAAGTAGTACAATATGGCTTGATCAAGAGTGTATGAAGCGTGCAGACAAGGAAGATCAGGCTGGAAAACAGGGTGAAGCCAGATCAAGGCAGACCTTGGAGGCCAAGCTTAGGAACTGATATATTTTGGGCTGCTGATTCTGAACCCTTTTTGGGTCTCTGGTCTCTGGAAAATGGATTAAAATTATAGACCCTTCCCCAGAGAATGCAATTACATAATTTTGCATAGAATTTTGGGGTTCGGGGGTAGATTACAATCTTCAGTGTCCCGTTTATGGACCTCAGGTGAAGAACTGTTCTATACAAAAGTTGGTGGAAGGGTCTGCAGGTTTCTTCCCCCAGCAGGCAGCTGTATTTTTTCATTTCATTTCATTTCAATTTCATTTTATTTTCTTTTTGAGGCAGAGTCATACTCTGTCAACCAGGCTGGAGTACAGTGGCACGATCTTAGCTGACGGCAAGCTCTGCCTCCTGGGTTCAAGCGATTCTCCTGCCTCAGCTTCCTAAGCAGCAGGGATTACAGGTGGCTGCCACCACGCCTGGTTAATTTCTTTTTGTATTTTGAGTAGCGATGGGGTTTCACCAAGTTGGCCAGGCTGGTCTTGAACTCCTGACCTCAGGTGATCTGCCTGCCTTGGCCTCCCAGAGTGCTGGTATTACAGGCATGAGCCACTGTGCCCGGCTGGCAGCCCTATTTTAATGCCATTTACTCTCCTGGCATGTGGCCTAAGTAATGTCTCACCTCCGAATCTACAGGGTCCACAATGGAATCATTGAGGAATTTCACCATCACAAACTTCTTCAGGGCCATCAGGTTTTTCTTGTAGGACTCATTGATACCCTGAAACAAAGGCCAGCAACACCTAAGGTCATTACCATCAGATACCAGCAGGGGGAGTAAAGCCTTCCAGTTCTCTGGTCTCCCTGACCCTGTGCCACCATGTTTCTTCCCCATGGGTATGGGCTGTTTTCCAGTTTCCTGCCCAGGATATACCAGTACAGCTTTTCTTTTTCCCCCCTCTAAAACACAAAACAAAAAAAAACCTTTATTTTATTTTAGATTCAGGGGGGTATATGTGCAGTTTTGTTACAAGTGTATATTGTGTGATGCTGAGGTTTGGAGTTCTGTTGATCCTTTCACCCAAATAGTGAACACAGTGCCCAACAGGAAGTTTTTCAGCCCTAGCCCCTCCCTCCCAGCTTTTGGAGTCTCCAGTGTCTACTGCTCCCATCTTTATATCCACGTCTACCCAATGTTTAGCTCCCAATAATAAGTGAGAGCATGTGATATTTGGTCTTCTGTTTCTGTGTTCATTTGCTTAGGATAATGGCCTCCAGCTGCATCCATGTTGCTGCAAAGAACAGGATTTCATTCTCTTTTATGACTGTGCAATATTCCATGGTGTATATGTACCACATTTTCTTTATTCAGTCCACTGCTGATGGGCACCTAGGTTGGTTTCATGTCTTTGCTATGGTGAACAGTGCTGCAATAAACACGAGTGCAAGTGTCTTTTTGGTAGGACAATTTGTTTTCCTTTGGGTATATACCTAGTCATGGAATTGCTTATACAGCCTTTTTTTTTCTTTTTTCTTTTTTTGAGATGGAGTCTTGCTCTGTCACCCAGGCCGGAGTGCAGTGGCACCATCTCAGCTCACTGTAACCTCTGCCTCCCGGGTTCAAGCAATTCTCCTGCCTCAGCCTCCCAAGTAGCTGGGATTACAGGTGGCCGCCACCACATCCTACCACAGGTGGGGTTCACTGTGTCGGCCAGGCTGGTCTCAAACTCCTGACCTCAAGTGATCTGCCCACCTCGGCCTCCCATAATGCTAGGATTACAGGCGTGAGACACCGCGCCTGGCCTTCCTATCTGACTGACATGCCACCGACCATGGCATACAGGTACAACTATGAATTTACACCACACTCCATAGGTGTCCATCACATAGGTGAGAGGCTTCTAGTCAGAGAAAGCCAAGACAAAGTAAGAAACTGCAAATTCTGGGTGGTTCTGCTACACTATTCTGTGTTGTTTTTTGTTTGGTTTGTTTTTCCCTTCAAACTTTCTGTTTCAAAACAAAAAACCAAAAGAGTCTCCAGATGAGTCTAATATAAACGGAGCCATCTAGTTTACCAGAACCTACCAAACCATGTTTGTGTCTGGGGCATACTCAGTGCCTACTGTATCTCTCGTCTAGGTAAATCTCCAGAGAAAAATCCACCCCCAAACTGATCCATCAGGAAAGCTTCCCTCATTAAGACAGCAGCTGTGAATTTCCACCTAGCCCAGTCAGCAACCTACTGAGCTTATCCTGTGTCTCAACACTGGGAGAGGGAAAGAACTTAAGGGAAGAAAGGTAATTGAATTTCACCCTCGCTAAAAGGAACTGAATCTCAAAGTCACTGCCTCCCAAAAAAACAGAACTTCTGTTTCCTAGGATCTGCCCAGGACAGTTTGGGTAAACAGTTGCCACTGATTTGTTTATGAGGACCTAAACAGGAAAAAGAACGCACATCTATGGGAACAGGGTTTGGGTGCTTACCCGCTCCTGATTTATATCTGCCAGGAAGATGCTGTGGTTGCGATACACATCCTCTTTTATGGGGTCATGCCAGTATTCGGCTTGCACGAGGCTGTAGGAAGAAAAAAGAATGAGGTGATCAAGCTGCAGGTCAGTCAGTATGCCTAGGGCATGCTCAGTGCAAAGGCCACCAAGAGACTTTAAAAGGACAAAAGGCCGGCTGGGAGTGGTGGCTCACGCCTGTAATCCCAGCACTTTGGGAGGCTGAGGCAGGTGGATCACGAGGTCAGGAGTTCAAGACCAGCCTGGCCAAGATGGTGAAACCCCGTCTATACTAAAACTACAAAAATTAGCTGGGCACGGTGGCAGGCGCCTATAATCCCAGCTACTCAGGAGGCTGAGGCCGGAGAATTGCTTGAACCCCGGCAGCAGAGGTTGTAGTGAGCTGAGATCGTGTCACTGCACTTCAGCCTGGGCGACAGAGTGAGACTCCGTCTCAAAAAACAAGGACAAAAGGCCAAAGCCCTCAAGTCCCAGGCCTTACCCTTTCATAGAGAAGACAAGACTTGCACCTATAAAACAGTTTGTCAACAAGACACCTTGTTGAGACAAGGACTATTCAGCATAGTACAGAAATTATAAAAGATTCAGGCAAAGGACTCATCAATATTTGCTTGCCCTGTGACCCTGGGGTTTGTCGTACTTATCATGCTGATGTAGTTTGGCTGTGTCCTCACCCAAATCTCACCTTGAATTGTAACTCCCACAATTCCCATATGTCATGGGAGGTGACTGAATTATAGGGGCGGGTCTTTCCTGTGCTGTTCTCTTGATAGTGAATAAGTCTCATGAGATCTGATGGTTTCAAAGAGGGGAGCTGGGCCGGGTTCCGTGGCTCATGCCTATAATCCCAGCACTCTGAGAGGCCAAGGCGGGCGGATCACCTGAGGTCAGGAGTTTGAGACCAACCTGGCCAACATGAGGAAACCCCGTCTCTACTAAAAATACAAAAATTAGCCAAGCATGGTGACATGTGCCTGTAATCCCAGCTACTCGGGAGGGTGAGGGAGGGAGAATCGCTTGAACCTGGGAAGCAGAGGTTGCAGTGAGCCAAGATCACGCCATTGCACTCCAGCCTGGGAGACAGAGCAAGATTCCATCTCAAAAAAATAACAAATAAAAAATAAAATTAAGAGGGGAGTTTCCCTGCCCAAGCTCTCTTCTTTTGTCTGCTGTCACGTGAGATGTGCCTTTCACCTTCTGCCATGATTGTGAGGCTTCCCCAGCCACATGGAACTGTAAGTCCGCTATAAACTTCTATTTGCCCAGTCTCGGGTATGTCTTTATCAACAGCGTGAAAACAGACTAATACAGTAAATAAGTATCAGCAGAGTGGGGTGCTACTGAAAAGTTACCCAAAAATGTGGAAGCGACTTTGGAACTGGGTAACAGGCAGAGGTTGGCACAGTTTGGAGGCCTCAGAAGACAGGAAAATGTGGGAAAGCTTGGAACTTTCTAAAGACTTGTTGAATGGCTTTGACCAGAAGCCTGATAGTGATATAGACAATAAGGTCCAGGCTGAGGTGGTTTCAGACGGAGATGAGGAACTTGCTGGGAACTGGAGCAAAGGGGACTCTTTATACTTTCTTTCCAATCTCTCTCCACTTTCCCTTCCCTTCCAGCCTCCTCAAAACGGGCACTGTTACCACAAGGCCTCACATGGGGAAATTCGACCAAACTCTACCCCGGGTTGGCAGGGAGAGAAATACAAATGTCTACAACATAAGCTCCCCAGCCAGAGTGGAAGAGCTGCCCAGAAGCAGTGGTCCTGAAAACCCCACTCAGTGAAGCAGGATGGCGTAAAGCCCAGCGGAGCCAGCTACGTCAGAGATGGAGCTCTTCCTCCCAGGAGCAGATGAGACCGAAGTTAAAGGAAGCAACAGTCAGAGTGACATTCTAGAATGTGTTTATACATGTATTGGAAACCTTTTAAAGGTTTAGAACTCTGAACATTTATAGAATGCAAAAAAAAAAAAAAAGTTCTTGAGGAAAATTAGAAGTGTTACTTCAGTGAACACACAAATAATAAGGAAGCAAAACAGTCTTATTGCAGATACGGAGAAAATCTGAGTGGTCTAGATAGAAGATCAAACCAGCCACAACATTCCCTTAAGCCAAAGCCTAATAATCCAGAGCAACGTCCTAACTCTCTTCAATTCAATGAAGGCTGAGAGAGGTGAGGAAGCTGCAGAAAAAAAGTGTGAAGCTAGCAGAGGTTGGTTTATAAGGTTCAAGGAAAGAAACCATCTCTATACCATAAGAGTGCAAGATGGGGCAGCAAGTGCTGACGTAGAAGCTGCAGTAAGTTATCCAGGAGATCTAGCTGAGATACTTAATGAAGGTGGCGACCGTAAACAACGAATTTTCAGTGTAGATGGAACAGTCTTACATTGGAAGAAGATGCCATCTAGGACTTTCACAGCTATAGAGAAGTCAATGCCTGGCTTCAAAACGTCAAAGGATCAGCTGACTCTCTTGTGAGTGCCGAATGGAGCTGATGACTTTAAATTGAAGCCAATGCTTGGTTTTTATATCCTAGGGCCCTTAAGAACTATGCTAATTGCGGCCGGGCGCAGTGGCTCAAGCCTGTAATCCCAGCACTCTGGGAGGCCGAGACGGGCGGATCAGGAGGTCAGGAGATTGAGACCATCATGGCTAACACGGTGAAACCCTGTCTCTACTAAAAAATACAAAAAACTAGCCGGGCGAGGTGGCGGCGAGGTGGCGGCGCCTGTAGTCCCAGCTACCCGGGAGGCTGAGGCAGGAGAATGGCGTAAACCTGGGAGGCGGAGCTTGCAGTGAGCTGAGATCCGGCCACAGCACTCCAGCCTGGGTGACAGAGCAAGACTCTGTCTCAAAAAAAAAAAAAAAAAAAAAAAAAAGAACTATGCTAAATGACTATGCCTGTGCCCTATAAATGGAACACACAAAGCCTGGATGACAGCAGATCTGTTTACAGTGTGGTTTGCTGACTATTTTAAGCCCACTGCTGAGACCTATTGCTCAGAAAAAAAGATTCCTTTCAAAACATTACCACATAGCTGGGCATGGTGGCTCACACCTGTAATGCCAGCACTTTGGGAGGCCAAGGTAGGAGGACTGCTTGAGGCCAGGAGTTCAAGACTAACTTGGGCAGCATAGCAAGACCCCACCTCTACAAAAGAAAATTCTTTCTAAAATTAGCCGAGCATGGTGGTGCATGCCTGTAGTCCTAGCTATTCAGGAGGCTGAAGTGGGACGATGGCTTGAGTCCAGAAGGTGAAGGCTGCAGTGAGCTGTGATCACACCACTGCACTCTAGTCTGGGCAACAGAGGACAACCCTGTCTCAAAAATTATTTTTTTAATTAAAAAAAGTTTAAAAACAAACTTAAAAAACAAACAAATATTACAGCTCATTAAAAAGCACCTGGTCACCCAAGAGCTCTGATGGAGATGTACAAAGAGATTCATGTGTCTTCATGCCTGCCATAGCACATCCATTCTACAGCCCATGGAGCAAGCAGTAATTTCAACTTTCTTTTTTTTTTTTTTTTTTTGAGAGGGAGTCTCGCTCTGTCGCCCAGGCTGGAGTGCAGTGGCCAGATCTCAGGTCACTGCAAGCTCCGCCTCCCGGGTTTACGCCATTCTCCTGCCTCAGCCTCCTGAGTAGCTGGGACTACAGGCGCCCGCCACCTCGCCCGGCTAGTTTTTTGTATTTTTTAGTAGAGACGAAGTTTCACCATATTAGCCAGGATGGTCTCGATCTCCTGACCTCGTGATCCGCCCGTCAAGGCCTCCCAAAGTGCTGGGATTACAGGCTTGAGCCACCGCACCCGGCCTATTTCAACTTTCAAGTCTTATTATTTAAGAAATACATTTACAAGGTTGTAGCTGCATAGACAGTGATTCCTTTGATGCATCTGGGCAAAGTAAATGGAAGACCTGATGGAAATGATGTATCATTCTAGATGCCATTAAGAACATTAACAGGCTGGGTACTGTTCACTTTGGGAGGGTGAGGAGGGAACATCAGTAGAGCCCAGGAGTTTGAGACTAGCCTGGACAACATAAACGAGATCCCATCTCTACAAAAAAATTTAAAAATTAGTGGGGTGTAGTGGCTCACACCTGTAGTCCCAGCTGCTCAGGAGGCTGAGGTGTGAGGATCGCTTGAGCTTGGGAGGTTGAGGCCGGGTTGCAGTGAGCTGTAATGGCACCACTGCACTCCAACTTGGGTGACAGATTGAGACTGTGTCTCAAAAACAAACAAAAATTCATGATTCACAGGAAGAGGTCAAAATATCAATAGTAACAGGAGTTTAAAAGTTGATTCCAACCCTCATGAGTGGTTGAGGGATTCAAGACTTCAATGAAGGAAGTAACTGCAGATGTGGAAATAGCAAGAGAACTAGAATTAGAAGTGGAACCTGACGATGTGACTGAATTGCTGCAATCTCATACAACGGATAAGGAATTCCTTCTTACAGATGAGCAAAAAAGTGGCTTCTTGAGATGGAATCTACTCCTGGTGAAGATGCTAGGAACACTGATGAAATGACAACAAAGGATTTAGAATAAATATTACATAAGCTTTCATAAAAGCAGTGGCAGGGTTTGAGGATTGAGTCCAGTTCTGAAAGACGTTCTACTGTGGCCTAAACGCTACCAAATAGCATCGTAGGCTACAAAGAAATCTTTCACGAAAGGAAGAGTCAATTGATACAAAGTTCATCATTGTCTCACTTTAAGAAATTAGCACAGCCACCCCCACCTTCAGCAACCACCACCCTGATCAGTCAGCAGCCATCAACATCCAGGCAAGACCCTCCACCAGCAAAAAGATAACTTGCGGAAGACTCAAATGACCATTAGCATTTTTTAGCATTAAAGTATTTTCTAATTAAGGCATGTACTTTTTTTAGGCATAATGCTACTGCACACTTAACAGACTTCAGTATAGTGTAAACATAGCTTTTTTTTTTTTTTTTTTTGAGACGGAGTCTCGCTCTGTCACCCAGGCTGGAGTGCAGTGGCCGGATCTCAGCTCACTGCAAACTCCGCCTCCCGGGTTCATGCCATTCTCCTGCCTCAGCCTCCTGAGTAGCTGGGACTACAGGTGCCCGCCACTGCACCCGGCTAATTTTCTTTTGTATTTTTAGTAGAGACGGGGTTTCACCGTGGTCTCGATCTCCTGACCTTGTGATCCGCCCGCCTTGGCCTCCCAAAGTACTGGGATTATAAGCGTGAGCCACCGCGCCCGGCAAACATAGCTTTTATATGCACTGGGAAACCAATAAATTTGTGTGACTTGCTGTATTGCAGTATTTGCTTTACCGTGGTGGTCTAGAACCGAATCCTCAGTATCTCTGAGGTATGCCTGTAGTTTGGTACATTACTCTCTAACTTTTCTGAATGGCCGAAAAGTCTCTGAGAGAGCCTGAGTAGATGCCTCAATATTTCCAGAAAACAAAGTTGCAAGTTCACCAGCTGAGGACAAAGACATGGGGAAAACTGGACAATTGGGGAAAAGCACTCTGAGATCCATTGCGGGTGGGGTGCAAACTGGAAGCAGGGCCCAGAGCAGACCTGGGGAGGGCAAGTTGCTATGAAAATTAAACAGGATATGTAAAGCTCTAGCTTCCCCTGAGCTGGAACAGGGGAAGATGGAGGCCAAGGCTGAGGCCAGGGCAACACTGAAGTATTCATTGTGGCAGGGAGTGTAGGGGTGGGAGGGTACAGCATGGGACGGGGGATGGCAGAGAGCAAACTGGAGGAAGGAGAAGGCTAGGAAGGGCTGACAGCACCTGCGAAGACAAAAGGGAACTAGAGGGTAGATTTTACATCCAGGAAGGAGAGTCAGAACTGTTACACCATTCCTCGTTGCCCTCATCATGCCAAGCCGGGGGCTTCCTCACCAGTTACTGTGCGGATTAGGATATCACGTTTGCTTTGCTAAGGTTAAGTTATCTGAAGAATGTGGAAGACCTCTTTTGGGGTCTCTGCCTAAGTCCCACTCTTGCACTCTTCCTGCCCCGCCTACTGGTTTACAGGGAGGTGGGTATGGGGAGTATGCACGGTTCCACTTCTCTGGCCACAGTTAATGAGAGCAGAGGTGGACACCTGACCTGAGCCGGGGCATGGTCCCTTCCCGAAGAATCTGAATCGGGACAGAGAGATTCTAGCCTCAGACTGAGACAATCTCCTAACAGAAGATTAAACATTTGGAAGCTGTGCGAGGCCACCTTCCATCATGTGGGTGGCAGGGGAAGCTGGTCTGCATGGAGAGAAGCAGCAGCGACACAGAGAGAGAAGCAACAATGGCAATGGAGAGAGAATACCCTGGCTCCTCGTGGCTCCCAATTCTTGATTCCAGGCCCTGTGAGGCCTTAGGCACCAACAGAGTATTACTTTCTTTTAAAATTTACTTTGGCTTGATATGGTTTCCTTCTTGCAACCAGAATTAATCTTCCCTAATACCAGGGGCAACCTAGGACAGTATCACAAAGACAAAATGATTTCTCCTTGTTACTTTAAGCCTTCACCATCTGCTCTGCTAAAACAGTTCTCACACTCATTCATCTGCTTGCTTGCTTTCAAAAACATGTCGGCATTTTTTATGGTCTCTTACCTCCTTTCTCCCTGTTCTCTCTGCTCTTGTGGGTTTATCACTTTTTATTCTTCTGCTACCACTTCATTAAAATTTAAGGAGGAAGGGAAGATAAGCACATCAATCTACTGCTTTTAATCAGTATCTTTTATTTTTATTTTTTGAGACAGAGTCTCACTCTGTCACCTAGGCTGGGATGCAGTGGTGCGATCTCAGCTCACTGCAACTTCTGCCTCCTGGGTGCAAGCGATTCTCTAGCCTCAGCTTCCGGAGTAGCTGAGACTACAGGTGTGCACCACCACACCTGGCTAATTTTTGTATTTTTAGTAGAGATGGAGTTTCGCCGTGTTGGCCAGGCTGGTCTCGAACTCCAGGCCTCAAGTGATCTGCCTACCAAGGCCTCCCAAAGTGCTGGGATAACAGGCATGAGCCACTGCACCCCACCTTAATCAGTATTTACATGTCACTTGTCACCCCCTGATGGACTGCTCACTTAGCATCACTAACAGAATTCTGATTGCCAAGAGTTATATTGGTTCACACAAAGAAAGAAAAGTATAGGCTTTTTGGAGGCAACTGGGCAAGAGTGAGAATCAAGAGTAAAGGAGGAAGAATGAAGTAATCCATGAGAGCAAAGAATATGTAGAATATAAATAATTAAGTTGTGATTAGCCACAGCCAATCAAACCAGGCAAAGGGGAAAGCTTGGTGTAGCATGAGGGTAAAAAAAGGAGACAGAGGTACAGAGTATCTTAGTTTTTCTATAAAAACCATCAGGTGATACTGTTGACCCAAAACAGCTTTGTGGCTATTTGTGTAGCCAATGAGTGGGAAGAGAAAAGACAGCTAGCTGTAGATTGTTCCAACATGAGTCAGTCACAAGGCTGTATCTTGGAAAATGGCTTCAAGAATATACTGTAATAAAAAGTTGTTATTTGACAAGAATGAGACACTTGGAAAACCCACAGGATATTAGTGGATCCCAAACTCCAGCTATCATCTAGAGTACATCAGACCTACCATCGCAACTTCTGTTTTTTTTTTTGAGACAGAGTCTCTCTCTGTCGCCCAGGCTAGAGTGCAATGCGCAATCTCGGCTCACTGCAAGCTCCGCCTCCTGGGTTAAGCGATTCTCCTGCCTCAGCCTCCTGAGTAGCTGAGATTACAGGCACCACCGTGCTCAGTTAATTTTTGTATTTTTAGTAGAGACAGGGTTTCACCATGTTGGTCAGGCTGGTCTCAAACTCCTGACCTCATGATCCATCCGCCTCTGCCTCCCAAAGTGCTGGGATTACAGGCATGAGCCACCATGCCTGGCCTACAACTTCTAAGGATAGAGCCCGGGAATCCATTTTTAATGAATTTCCCTGTGGTTCTGATATACAATTAAGTTTGGAAACAAATGAACAAGCACACACTACAAAAGTAATTCTGCATCTTTTTTTTTTTTTTTTTAATAGGTTTTAATAGAGACAGCGGTGTCACTATGTTGCTCAGACTGGTCTTGAACTTCTGGCTTCAAGCAATCCTCTCCCTTGGCCTCTCAAAGAGCTGGGGTTACAACTGTGAGCCATCGTGCCAGGCTGGCCATGCTAAATACCCAAATACATTTGAGTAGTCAGGGACAGTGATGTAGGGAGTAGCTACCAATATAAAGAATCTGTCCTCTAAATACTAGCAATAATTCCTTGAGCTTAGTACTTTCTAAAGGCTTTCTGTTTGTTTTTTAAAGATGGAAATTTATTCTGTTATAATTACATTCTTCTTACATAGAAAAATGCCCTTGTTTGTCTGTCTTTGTTTTTTAATTAATAGACTTTTTGGAGCAAGTTTAGGTTTACAATGAAATTGAGCAGATGGTACAAAAAGATCTCATTTGAAGTCTGGGTGCGGTGGCTCACGCCTGTAATCCCAGCACTTTGGGAGGCCGAGGTGGGTGGATCACCTTAGGTCGGGAGTTGGAGACCAGCCTGACCAACATGGAGAAACCCTGTCTCTTCTGAAAATACAAAATTAGCTGGGCGTGGTAGCACATGCCTGTAACCCCAGCTACTTGGAGGCTGAGGCAGGAGACTTGCTTGAACCTGGGACGTGGAGGCTGCGGTGAGCCAAGATCACGCCACTGCACTCCAGCCTGGGCAACAAGAGTGAAACTCTGTTTCAAAAAAAAAAAAAAAGATCTCATTTGAACGTCATAAGGAACTACTGCTGGAATCACTGTGAGCATGAAAGTCAGCATGGTATTTTCACATGGTGACAGGTGTGTAATCTTTTCAGCTAACCATACATACCGTTCCTGAACAACTTTGGAGTATGCCCCAGCATTCAGTGTTTTTCTGATGAAGTCACAGATGTGAGAGCTCTCTCCTGGGCATCGAGGGAGTCCAAAAACACCTACAGAGGTAGATGACAAATATTCATTCCTTCAGTAATCATGTATCCAATACCTACTATGCACAAGGCACTGTGAGGAACAAAACAAACAGGACCAAACTCTGATCTCATTCACTTGTTCCTCATGAAAATAAAGTGCAGAGAACTAATACCATCACCAGCTTCCTCCTGGTGCTGCTTACACGCCTTCCCGCCTAAGGATCTTTGTACCTGCTCATCCCTGGAGGCTGTGCTGCATCACATGGCTGGACTCGTTTTCAGCTCTCAGGTCTTGGTCCTAGGCAAGTCATATCTGACCAGCTTACCTCAAATAGTACCCATCCCTGTTTCCTTCCCCTCCCCCAGCTATACTTCATCCTTAGCATCCTCATCAATAACACTGTTTTGAGTGCCACGAATAGTTCTGAGCAAAATATTGGCAATAATTAATGTAATCCTCACAACCACCCTGTGGAGTAGACATCATTATTTTCCCCATATCACAGATAGAAAACTGTAAAACTGAGAGGTAAAATACCTTGTCCAAGGTTAGACAATAAGGGATAAGCCAGGATCAGACACAGGCAGTTTGGCCCTAGAGCTCACTCCTTTAAGCGCTACAACCACTAGTGTGTCCTTCACACAAGTATCCTGTTGTTCTTGTTGTTTTCCAAGAGATGGGGTCTTGCTGTGTTGCCCAGACTAAAGTGCAATGGCTATTCACAGGCACAATTATAGCATGCCACAGTGCCTCGAACTCCTGGCTTCAAATGATCCTCCAGCCTCAACCTCCCAAGTAGCAGGGACTACAGGTATACACCACCTCATGCCCGGCTATCCTCTATTTTATCGTGTACATATATATGTGTGTATATATACGTGTGTATATAAGTGCATATATGTGTGTATATATAGTCTATGATGTGTGTATGTGTGCATATGTCTATGTATGTATGTGTATATATGTGCACGTGTGTGTGTGTGTGTATATATATATTTCATGAACGCAAGGACCTTGTCTGTCTTGTTCCTGGCATATAGTAGGTTTTCAATAAATATTTGTTGAATGAATAATAAAGCTGTTTTTACCAACTTGTGTTTGTACAATCCTTATACTTTTAAAAAGTGTTTTCCTGCTGGGCGCGGTGGCTCATGCCTGTAATCCCAGCACTTTGGGAGGCCAAGGTGGGCAGATCACAAGGTCAGGAGATCGAGACCATCCTGGCGAACATGGTGAAACCCCATCTCTACTAAAAATACAAAAAAAATTAGCCGGGCATGGTGGCGGGCGCCTGTAGTCCCAGCTTCTCAGGAGGCTGAGGCAGGAGAATGGCACAAACCTGGGAGGCGACGGAGCTTGCAGTGAGCCGAGATCGCGCCACTGCACTCCAGCCTCAGAGACAGAGCGAGACTCCATCTCAAAAAAAAGTGTTTTCCTACCTATTATTTCACTTTATCCTCTGAAAAATTCCTATAAGACAGGCAGGACCATATTTTGGTTTCCTCTGTGAGTGGAACCTAAGATACCAAATTACTTGCCTATGACTAATAGTTAATTGGGTGAGTCCAGGTTTCCTGATTATATGGAGAATCATTCTGCTCCCACATTATACCAGTTAACAGCCATACCCATCACAACAGAGATGAAATTCCATTCTAAAGACACATCCTTCCCCAAAAGTATGGAATTCTGTCTAAATAGAAAACCTGCTGTTTCTCAAAGCGTTTAAATTTAAAGACAAAAGAGCTTACACACTATTCTTTGCCTAAGCCTAAATTCAAGAGGATATCACCAAGTCAGAGAACAGGAAAGGTCACTCATTTTCCTAACTCCTCAACCACCACCTGCCACTTGGCTATAACCATCTCACTTCCATGCAATCGTGTCAACGAAATTGGAGAGAAGTAGATGTCAACCTAGTGATGCAGGCCTCTGGAATCCTAAGTCTCTTCCTATGTCTCCAGCAATGCTGGCTAGTTTGTTAAAAGCTAGAGAAACAGGATTTTGCAAGGATGGCTGATGTCTTGTGCAAATACAGTTCCTAGATTTTTTTTAAATCACGTGGTCATGTGGGTTAGAACAGAGAAAAAAGAAAGCAAAGAGGCAAAGTTACCTTGATGTTGTCCCCCAACTGAGATCAGATTGACCATGGGAGGTGAAGGGCATCTCTGAGCCACTGCCCTCCTATAGAATAAAAGGGAGTTTTAGCTCCGACTGTCAGACGGAAATGTATCATCCACAATCGGCATCACAGATTAAGCTAGTCATCCTCTGTGGTTCCCCAAAACCACAGAGTTTCAGGATTTTCCTCTGATATAGGTGAATACAAATCTTTCTTTCAACTTTCATAGAAAATAAATTAAGTTCTGGCCAGGCACGGTGGCTCACACCTGTAATTCCAGCACTTTGGGAGGCCAAGGTGAGTGGATCACTTGAGGTCAGGAGTTTGAGACCAGCCTAGACAACAAGGTGAAACCCCATCTCAACTAAAAATACAAAAAATTAGCTAGGTATGGTGGTGAGCACCTGTAGTCCCAGCTACTCGGGAGGCTGAAGCAGGAGAATCGCTTGAACCTAGGACGTGGAGGTTGCAGTGAGCCAAGATCGCACCACTGCACTCCGCCCTAGGCAACAAGAGCAAAACTCCGTCTCAAAAAAGAAAAGAAAAGAAATAAAGCTTCGTACATGGGAACATTTTAGGAAATTTCCCTTCCAAGATAGGTGACAATCTTGAATTGGAGGAGTGGATTTATCTGAATAAAAGAAAAAAAAAAATCAATTCCATATAAGTGGTACACTGTAACCAAATAGAAAACCTGCTGTTTCTCAAAGGGTTTAAATTTAAAGACAAAAGAGCATACACACTATTCTCAACCTCTTTCGTAACCAAAAGGAACTTACAGAAATTGGCCTCCCTGGGAGAATCCCATAGCATTGTAGCCTTGCTGCAGTTTAGGATCCTTAGCAAGTGTCTGACACACTGTTGTTACTTGGGAATTGACATTCAAGAAGAAGCTGTTTTCCACGTCCTAAAAAAGAAGCCAGAGACAAGTGACAGGATGGGACTGAAAACAACCACTGACATCTTCTCTAAGAGGTAAACTCGTTTAGGTTGGTATCCTCACACGAGCCACTCAAGGGTGAAAGTATCATTGTATGATTTGCTGCTAAAAACACAAGGCGGCCGGGCGCGGTGGCTCAAGCCTGTAATCCCAGCACTTTGGGAGGCCGAGGCGGGTGGATCACGAGGTCAGGAGATCGAGACCATCCTGGCTAACACGGTGAAACCCCGTCTCTACTAAAAAAAAATACAAAAAACTAGCCGGGCAAGGTAGCGGGCGCCTGTAGTCCCAGCTACTCTGGAGGCTGAGGCAGGAGAATGGCGTAAACCCGGGAGGCGGAGCTTGCAGTGAGCTGAGATCCGGCCACTGCACTCCAGCCTGGGTGACAGAGCGAGACTCCGTCTCAAAAAAAAAAAAAAAACACAAGGCAAAGCATTTCAACAGTATATGCTATAAAAGCAGCCAGCAACTCCTCAAAGGAACAGCTGTGAAGCGCCTTACCTCCATCAAGGTCTTCCCAATCTCTAAAGATAAGACGTAAATTCCAGGTATTTTCTTCTCAACCATTTTTTTAATAGCACCCATGCTTAAGGGATTGCAACAGCTGTCTCCTAGCCAACAAAAAACAATGATGGAAACTCATAAGTCAAAACATTATTTATTGTTTAAAAACTTTGAGGCCTCAGAGCATTATCAAGAATGTGAAAACAATGTACAGAATGGAAGAAAATATTTGCAAAACATTTATCCAATAAGGGCTTAATATCCAGAATATACTAGGAATTTATAACTCAAGGACAACCTAATTTAAAAACAGGAAAAGGAATTAAACAGATATTTTTCCAAAGAAGATATACAAAAGTCTAACAACTACCATGTGAAAAGCATGTGAAATGCAAACCAAAACCACAATGAGATACCATTTCGCACAGACTAGGATGTCTTTAATAATACTTTTTAATAGAAACCAACAAGTATTGTCAAGGATGTAGAAAAACGGGATCCCTTGGACATTGCTGGTGGGAATGTAATAAGCAGCCACTGTGAAAAATAGTTTGGTGCTTTCTCAAAAAGTTAAACATACAATTACTAAATGACTCAGCAATTCAACTCCTAGTTATACACCCAGAAGAAATAAAAACACACGTCTACACAGAAGCTTGCATATAGATGTTAACAGCAGCAATATTTGTAACAGTCAAAAGGGAGAAACCATCCAGAAGTCCATCAATGAATGACTGAACAAAATGTGGTACATTCACACAATGGAATATTACTGAGTTATAAAAAGGAACAAAGTGCTGACACATGCTACAACTTGAATGAACCTCAAAAACATTACACTAAGTGAAACAAGCCAGACTCAAAAGGTCACAGAATGCATGATTCCTTTTATATGATCAAAAAGAATAGGCAAATCGGCCGGGCGCGGTGGCTCAAGCCTGTAATCCCAGCACTTTGGGAGGCCGAGATGGGCGGATCACGAGGTCAGGAGATCGAGACCATCCTGGCTAACACGGTGAAACCCCGTCTCTACTAAAAAATACAAAAAAATTAGCCGGGCATGGTGGTGGGCGCCTGTAGTCCCAGCTGCTCGGGAGGCTGAGGCAGGAGAATGGCGTGAACCTGGGAGGCGGAGCTTGCAGTGAGCCGAGATCCGGCCACTGCACTCCAGCCTGGGCGACAGAGCAAGACTCCGTCTCAAAAAAAAAAAAAAAAAAAAAAAAAAGAATAGGCAAATCCACTGATATACAGAAAACTAAGTTGGAGATTATCAAGAAGTAGTAGGAGGGGAGAACAGGGAGTGATTGCTTAATGGCTATGTGTGTTTTCCTGGGACGTTGAAAAAGAGAGAAGTGTTAGTTGCACAACGTTGCAAATACACTAAATGCCACTGAATTGCACAATTTAAAATGGTTAACTGTATATGAATTTTTACCTCAATTTTAAAAAACAGAAGAAAGAACATTTTTTGCTTAGCTCCTGTTCATCAAGTAATAACAAGCTTCAAAAGTCCATACAGGAGCTGGGTGTCGTGGCTCACGTCTGTAATCCTAGCACTTTGGGAGGCCGAGGTGGGTGGATCATGAGGTCAGGAGCTCGAGACCAGCCTGGGCAACATGGTGAAACCCCATCTCTACTAAAAATACGAAAATTAGCCAGGTGTGGAGGCGCGTGTCTGTAGTCCCAGCAACTTGAGGGGCTGAGGCAGAAGAATCACTTGAACCTGAAGGGTGGAAGTTTCAGTAAGCCAAGATCATGCCACTGCACTCCAGCCTGGGCAACAGAGCAAGGCTCCATCTCAAAAAAAAAAAAAAAAAATTTTCCATATAGGCCAAGCATGGTAGCTCATACCTATCATTCCAGCGCTTTGGTAAGACAAGGCAGGAGGGTTGCTTGAGGCCAAGAGTTTGAGACCAGTTTGGGCAACAAAATGAGACCCTGTCTCCAAAAACCCAAAAAGCTCATATAGGATAATCAAGACACCATATTTACAAATGAAAAATAAGCACAGGTACACATTCCCTTCCCCTATCACAGGGGATATTTGGGGTGAAGAGATGCAAAGTTTTCTCTTCAGGGCCAGGACTAGGGTGAGGCAAATGAAGCATCTAGGACAGTGGTCCTTAACCTTTTTGGCACCAGGGACCAGTTTCATGGAAGACAATTTTTCAAACTGTTCCACCTCAGATTATCAGCCATTCGTTATTTTCTCATAAGGAGCACGCAACCCAGATCCCTCACATGCACAGTTCACAACAGGATTTGAGCTCCTATGAGAATCTAATGCCACTGCTGATCTGACAGGAGGTAGAGCTCATGGCGGTGAGGCTCCAGGCTCACTCACCTCCTGCTGTGTGGCCTAGTTCCTAACAGGTCACAGACCCGACCCAGGGGGTTGGGGACCCCTGCTCTAGGGCACAAAATTTAAGGAGGCACTCATTCTCAGGTTTATGTAAGTGCTGACCCTGAATTTGAGAGTGAGTGCCTCCTTAAATTTGCACTTCAGGAGCCTCTTCATCTTGTCCTAATCCCAGACTTGTTTCTTCTATTTCAAGGAACCAGAACTAGGAACAGGAAGCAAACTGGCTACTGAGTAGGAGAAGTGGAGTGAGATCATTTCCCATTTCGAACTTACTCATTCCATTTTCAACCTGCAAGAAAGCTTAAGCACCAATTTTAGAAGAAGAAAAGGCTATTGCCTAGAGAATCATCTATTCCTTTTATTTCTTTGAAAACAACGTTCTCCACACTGAGCTGTAATTATAGGTTACTTAACTGCGTCTGCCTCCCCTGCAACTGGCTGTGAGCTCTGGGAAAACACAAAGCTCCTAACTTGTGTCCTCTTTTGACCCCACAGTAGTAGCCCCAGGGCCTGGTGTAGAACCTTGAAAGTGTTTGTCTGTATTTGCTGACTCTAATTACTCTGAATATTTTTCTGTAACCCATCCCAATGAAGCTCTCACTGTCACCACTCTCCCAAAACTGCTTTTGTCAAGATTAGTCATCTTTATATTGCTAAATCCAATAATCAGTTGTCAGTCTTTATCTTCCTTGACCCATTAACATTTGATACAGTTACTCAGGACCTATCAACATTTGATGCAGTTGATCATGCCCTTCCTCCTGAAACACTTTCTTCACTTGGCGTCAAGGACACTGAGCTTTCCTGACCCCTCCACTTCACTGGTTGTTCGGATACAGTCTCCTTTGCTAGTTTCTCCTCATTTCCTCCACCTCCAAAGGGAATGGAGTACCTCAGGGCTCAGTCCTCTGTGTACACTCATTTCCTAGGTGATCTCACCAGGCCTTTAACTACTAGCTGTATGCCGAAGACTCCCTACTTAAATCTCCAGCCGGTATCTCTGTCCTACACTCCACGCTCCATGCCTCCACAACATCTCCTGGATGTCTCATGAGGATTTTGAGTTTAGCAAGCCCAAAAGCAGACTCTTGATCTTTCCCCCACCCTAAGTCAGCTTGTCCTACAGGCTTCCCCATCTTGGTAAAATGAAAACGTCACCCTTCCAACTGTCCAGGCCAAAACCTGTGGAGTCATCTTTGGCTCCTTTCTTTCTCTCTTATTCCAAGTCTGATCTGTTAGCAATCCACCTTCAAAATCTATCCAAACTTTGACCACTTCTCAACACCTCTATTGTTACTCTACAGTTTCAAACCATCATCATCTCGTTTAAATTATTGCAATAGTTTCCTAACCTGTCTCCCTGTGACTATCCATGAATCCCTACAATCTATTCTCAATACAGCAACTAAAGTGATTCTTTAAAAATGTGTCAGATCATGTCACTCATCTGGTCACAAAGTTCCCCATGACACTCTAGCCAAAGTCCCTGCATTAGTCTTACCAGGCCCAACAACTTCTGTAACTGCCCCTCCCTTCCAAACTAAACTCCTAACTTCTTCCCCTTGCTCACTCATTTCCAGCCACACTGATCTGAATGCTGTCTGTTGAACACACCAGACATACTTCCGCATCAGGGCTTTCCCATTTACTGTTCCTTCTACCAGATAGCCAAATGGCAACTGTCCTCATCCACCTCAGTTTTGTATTCAGATGTCACTTTTTAAATGAATTCTTTCCCAACTTTGCTTTATTAAAAGTGCAAGCCCCCACTTCCAGTCTTTATCCTACACCCTACTATACTTTTCTCCATTGCACTTATCACCATTTGATATGTTATGTTTTACTTATTAATTTCTTTATAATCTGCTCCTTCAACTGGAGAGTAGGTTCCAAAAGAACAAAGAATTTAGTCTGTTTAGTTCCCTACTGTATCCTCAGCACCTTGTAGGTGCTCAATAACTGTGTTAAATGAATATAGGTTCAGCATCCTAATCTGAAAATGCGAAATCCAAAATCTGAAAGTTTTTCAGTGCAGACATAATGCTACAATTGGAAATTTCCATGCCTGACCTCATGTGACGGGTTGCACAAAATTATTTGAAATATTGCATAAAATTAACTTCCAGCAGGCCTGGCGCGGTGGCTCAAGCCTGTAATCCCAGCACTTTGGGAGGCCGAGACGGGCGGATCACGAGGTCAGGAGATCGAGACCATCCTGCCTAACACGGTGAAACCCCATCTCTACTAAAAAAAAATACAAAAAACTAGCCGGGCGACGTGGTGGGCGCCTGTAGTCCCAGCTACTCGGGAGGCTGAGGCAGGAGAATGGCGTAAACCCGGGAAGCGGAGCTTGCAGTGAGCTGAGATGGTGCCACTGCACTCCAGCCTGGGCGACAGAGCGAGACTCCGTCTCAAAAAAAAAAAAAAAAAAAAAAAAATTAACTTCCAGGTATGTGTATAAAGTGTATACGAAAAATAAATGAATTTCCTTGGGTCCAATCCCCAAGATATCTTGTTGTATATATGCAAATTTTTTTTAAAATCCGAAACACTTCTCAGTCCCAAGCATTTCAGATAAGGGTTACTCAGCTTGTAAATGAACTGTAGGTGCCTAACAAATCTCTGTTCAATGTGTGAAGGAATAAATAAAAGGGTAGATGCGCCAGTCATGTAGCCAGCCGCAGCTCACCTAGCCTGATCAAGTGCGAGATGCCGCATCCTGACGCCACTACTGTAAGGATTAATCAAGGACAGCATGTAAAACCTCAACACCGCGCGCGGCTCTCTTTGAGCTCATCAAAGGACGGCTCCTTCCCCTTCTCTCTTTCCAACGCAGATCCTTCAAATCCTTCAAATCCTTCAAATCCTAAAATGTCGAGGCAGCCGCGAGCTGTGTGGGACCAGGTCCTCGCCCTCTACACCCGCATTTTGCAGATGCGAACCGAGGCTAGGAGGAGAGAGAATCGCCAAACCCTTTTCAACTTCTCACTCACTCACCCATCCCATGCCAGATCACCAACGGCAGCGGCGCCGGCGGGTCCAGATGATGCAACGCCCGGGCAGCGCAGGTCCATGGCAGAAGAGCGACAGCCAAGAGCCACAGGCAGCTGGGCGACGCCATCTTCACTGTGTCACATGACCGCGGGCTCGCGACTCCGGGAACCGCGCTCCGCCCGCCTGGGCGTGGCGCCGCCGGCAGCAGACTGCAACCTGCGCATCCCAAGCGGATGCGCAGCCTGATGGGCGTTGGCCCTACCCTGGAACTTTCAGCGTGACAGGTCCCCCGCCAGGCCCCGCTGGCCGAGTGGGGCTCCGCGCTCTCGTAGACCGCCCTCTGCGGTGAATCAGAACAATTGCTAACATTTATTCAGCGCTAATCAGATGCTATCAGGCACTATTCTTACAAACTTTAACTGATTCGCTCCTCGTAACAACGCTGTATGCACTCCTCCCCCTCTGACAGGGGAGGACACTGAGGCACTGAGAACTGGCACTGAGTAAGGTGCCCAAGGTCACAGAGGTAGCAAATTGGTGGGTCCAAAGTCGTTGCTCTTCACCACTGCCCTGTACTGCCTTTGGAAGAAACATGCACAAAGGAAGGTTGAAAGAGAGGAGGGACAATTTCCAGCTAGGACCAATCATGTCAGGGTGTGGGGTTTCTTCTGGATATTGAAGGAGAAGTAGGATTTCAACAAGCAAAAATGAAATTCAGAAGTACTGAGATGAGCTAAGGTAGAGAGGAGAAAGACAACTGTGTTTTCTAGAAATGTCGGGACTTCAAGACGGACGAAAGCATATGTTGGATGCATGAGAGTGAGGGGAAAACCCATGGCCACTAACTGGCCTAATCTCAGCTGGATTATTTCAAGGGTCTCTCATCAATCATTTCCTTTTCCATTCTCTCCTCTTTAATCCATTTTATGCTCTATTGCCAGATTCATCCCTCAGTCCACCTTCATAATCTCAGTTCTCTGCTCAAGTTTTTTCAACAAAACATCAAAAAAATAGTGTAAAGAATTTGTAAAGAAATTAGAGTGTATCCACTATACAATGGAATAATATGAGGCCAGTTTTATAAAAAGGGAGTATAGGTCCGGGAGCGGTGGCTCACGCCTGTAATCCCAGCACTTTGGGAGGCTGAGGTGGGCAGATCACTTGAGGTCGGGAGTTCGAGACCAGCCTGACCAATATGGAGAAATCCCGTCTCTACTAAAAATACAAAATTAGCCGGGCGTGGTGGTGCACGCCTGTAATCCCGGCTACTCAGGAGGCTGAGGCAGGAGAATTGCTTGAACCCGGGAGGCAGATGTCATGGTGAGCTGAGATAGTGCCATTGTACTCCAGCCTGGGCAACAAGAGCGAAACTCTGTCCCTAAATAAATAAATAAATAAATAAATAAATAAATAAATAAAAAGTGAA